>NC_060178.1:35406672-35779172 GCF_021184085.1 Oncorhynchus gorbuscha
CACGTTTCAAGTTGGATTTATTAACTACAAAAGGGTAAGACGGTGTTTTTAAATCCGGTGCTGTTCTGCACAAACAAGCTTGTTAGCTAGCTAGCTCAAAGGACATTCAATGTTCCTCTATATAAGCCGTTCCTCCTTGGACCTAATTCATATAATGCATGGTGATAACCAGCACTTCAAGCCTCCTCCCCAACCCTCTCTGGCTCTCTCCCGCACCCACAACATTTCAGTCGCATCTTGCGCCATAGGCTACACTTGACTATCCATCACGCATGTAAATAACTAGCTTGTCTGCTCTATCTGCACTGATTGATTGAAGTCATTTAATAAAGCTAAATGTAAAAAATGGTTGATTTCACAGGCTAAAAAAAGTAACAGAAAATAACTACATAAACTGTTCTGTTCAGAACAAAGTGATTAAAAAAGTCATTTTGGTTCCAACCCCTGCCTTATCCCAAGTTCTTTCTGAACACCCCAGTCTGAACACATGCTTGTGCTCACACACACACCAACCTCACCTCTGATTCCCTCACTGCATACGCTGCTTTGTAACTGATCTGTTTGGATTTACTAGGATGAGCTGTTTGCAGGTTTGTTTGGTCAGTGAGTATCTGAGGAAAGTTAGATTCGATTTTTGTCTATTTTTGTGAATCATATTGTTCTCTGTTCTCAGCAGTACGCTGCTACTGAATGTACAGTACATCTCTCTGTTTCTTATTAAGTCCACTAGATGGCAACAAAGACAACATTGCAAGTGCACGTTTCTGCCCTGTTACAAGCAGCAACAATTTATCTTATGTTTGAAACTTTTCGGTACAATGATTCATCTAAAGTCAAGTTTCAAAGACAAATTCAACTTCATGACCAAATAAATCATGGAACAACTTAAATGTAGATTCTTGTCCTAAACATTGAACAGGGACCTAATTGTATCTTTGAATAATGCCATTGCATAAACTTCTTTCACTTATGCGAACAAGTAATTAAAGTCTCTTGCAACCACGTCAACCAGACACACATGAGGATTTGGACCGTAATGCCTGAGCTGGTTTTTCTCTGAGGGGATTTCAGAAACCACACAATGTGAAACTGTCAGTCTGACTTCTGCCTGAAGCCCCTATGTTTCCTTGGATGCCAAGCCGTTTCACTTCCACCTCAGTTCAGAGGAAGTCTGCGAGGGTTTCACTAAATTACTTGCAACAAAGACCCACACTGTCCTCAGAGCTGTGGAGAATGGTGCCCCTCATTCCAACACTCTGAAGCCCTGACAATAGACGCCAGCTCTCTAGCACCCCCTACACACTCATACGCACACACACGTGCACAGGCACACACTTTTAGCTTCTTATTTCCTCATGCACCACTCCCTCTTTTCCAATTTCTAGGTTAGATGCCAGTCATTATCAAATGTTTACCGCCAACCCATACTTGGAATCAAATTGAATGAAGTTGAACATTAAGAAACCCATGCATGTTCAACTCAATAGACAGGGGTTGTACTGAAACCAAGCCCAACTGGTTTCTGCTTCTGTTGTCTCCAGCTGTGTGAGACAGGATATTACTCTCTCCTGAAAGGCAAGTTCAGGCAAATTATGTGAGAGATCATTCCCCTCATCCTCTCAGCTTTCGCTCAGAGGCTGCTTCTCAATAGTCTTAACTTGCTTCCTTTCCTCTTCTCCTTTCCTCTATATGTACTGCCATCTATGAACTGAAAGCAAATTATTAGCTGACATCCACCATATTGCTTTCACTCCACCAGGTTTCCGATTGCAGGTAAAGGAAAGAAGGAGGACAGGAAGCCACTTGTCCTGCATGACAAAACTGTAATTACCTCAACTATCCTAGGTGTGTACGTCATGAGAGGTAGCAGAATAGGAAGCGTGTGCTTGTCCCCATGCTTTATACCACAGTAAAGCATCAGCAGCACACAGTCATTTCAATGTTGATTTGCGTAGTTCGACAATATAATTGGCACCCCTTAGATGAGATTGTCCTTGACATATTTGCACATTTTCCCAATATAGCTACAATGCTTATCTGATAATAGGGCTCTTCATATTGTCTACTGTACCTCCATGTTGTAACACAATAGTAGTCTGCCCTCCTGTTCTAACACTATGTAAATAGTTATTATTGTAAAGAGAATTTGTTTGCTAAATACGAGGTGCTAGTGCACTGCAACAACTCCTGCTAGTTGGTCAGATATGATTGACAACAGTAAGAACCTCTCAAGAATCAAAATAACTCAGACCTGAGGCAAGACAGTCTTCTTTCTGTTTGTTTGGAATATTGAAATACTGAATTTCACAATTTATGCTATGTTGCTAAAATGAGTTAAAATCAGTAGCACTTTTGCAATAGGGATTTCCAAAATAAAGTGTAATTGGAGGAAATAAATGGTTACATTGACATCCTGAGGCGTTAGTTCACTCATGAGTGTGAGAAAAGTTGTTTGCAGTCATATCAGAGGTGGATAGGTGCAAGTTGATTTGAGTGCATTTTATGTAAACCAAAATAATATTTTATCAACCACATCTAGGACCTCTTTCTTGGTACCACACCATCTCATTATCATTGAATTACCACTAAATTAAATTAGCCAGCTGTTTAAAGAGCTTCTAATTGGAGTCATAGGCTGAGGCTCCACTTCAAAGAGAGAGAGAGACAGGAAGAGGGTTAGCTGCTCATTGAGGGTCTTTCTTTCCTGGTAGATACAATGGCACAGCATACTTCCGCTATACATTTAGGAATCCCCATCAGCTTTCACAAGTAAGATCATTCCCGTCAGGGTTTAACCTTGAGGTCATAGACTACAAATATAAATAATGGTGATTTTAGTGACAATTAGTTGTGATAATTAACCTTGATATGGGAAGTAAATAATTCAATGAAGAAGATGTTGACTTTGAATGTAAAATAATGAAAACATTTGACTGAAGTCCAAGTGAGGTTAAAAATACAGATGGACCCATTTACAGCATTAATCATTTACTTTCAATCCTGTTTGCTTTGGACTACATGTCAACACATCCCAATGTCTGCATCCTATGACGCACCATCATGACTGACTGGTCGATACACATCCTGTGATGAAATAATAACAACTTGTAGCTTCACCCTTCAGACCTCACAGACACTACAATACAGTGTTCTTTCCTCCTATAGAATTCCGGTGTGACTGCAGGCATTTGTTCCAGCACAGCACTAACACCTGAGTCAGCGAATAAAGGGGTTGTTCATTAGTTGATTATATGTTGATTATTGATTGATTGATCCATTTAGCTTGAGCACAATGCTCCATATGTTGGTGGCCTCCTTCCCATCCTCAACTTCAGTTCCATTACATACACCTGGACAAAGAGAGTGAATGGGAGTAGAATAATGTCAAAAATAACAGGGGAAAGCACAATTACTTCTGTTTCGTTAAATCACATCAATAGACCTTGGATGAGCATCTGGATCACCCACAGTGATCTTTTCCACCCTGCTACCCAATCTTCAAAATTAAGCACCTGCTATTATAGCTGCTAAACTGATTTGATTTGGAAAAAAAATACAAATAAAAAAAAACACTCTTTGTATATTGTACATTCAACAAAAATATGAAAGCAACATGTAAATGTGTTGGTCCCATGTTTTATGAGCTGAAATAAAAGATCCCAGATATATGCACAGAACGCTTACTTCACTCCAGTTTAATGCACACATTTGTTTACATCCCTGTTAGTGAGAATTTCTTCTTTGCCAAGATAATCCATCCACCTGACAGGTGTGGCGTATCAAGAAGCTAATTAAATTGTGCGGGGGACAATAAAAGGCCACTCTAAAATGTGCGGTTTTGTCACACAACACGATGCCACAGATGTCTTATGTTTTAAGGGAGCATGCAATGCTGACTGCAGGAATGTCCACCAGAGCTGTTGCCAAAGAATTGAATGTTCATTTCTCTACCATAAGCGTTTTGGACAAATTGGCAGTACGTCCAACCGGCCTCACAACCGCAGACCACGTGTAACCATGCCAGCCCAGGACATCCACATCCGGCTTCTTCACCTGCAGGATCATCTGAAAACAACCACCCAGATAGCTGATGAAATGTGGGTTTGTACAACCAAAGAGTTTCTGCACAAACTGTCAGAAACCACCACAGGGAGGTTCATCTATGTGCTCGTAGTCCTCACTGCAGTTTGGCATTGTAACTGAGTTCAGTGGGCAAATGCTCACCTTCAATGGCCACTGGCATGTGTGCTCTTCACGGATGAATCTCGGTTTCAACTGTACCGGGTAGATGGCAGAAAGCCTGTATGGCGTCGTGTGGACAAGCAGTTTGCTGATGTAAATGTTGTGAACAGAGTGCCCCATGGCATTTGAATGCACCGAGATACCATGACAAGAACCTGAGGCCCATTGTCGTGCCATTCATCCGCCTCCATCACCTCATGTTTCAGCATAATAACGCACAGCCCCATGTCACAAGGATCTGTACACAATTCCTGGAAACTGAAAATGTCCCAGTTCTTCCATGTCCTGCATACTCACCAGACATGTCACCCATTGAGCATGTTTGGGATGCTCTGGATGGACGTGTACGACAGTGTGTTCCGGTTCCCGCCAATATCCAGCAACTTCGCCACGATCAACATCCTGATCAACTCTATGAGAAGGAGATGTGTCGCGCTGCATGAGGCCAGCGTCCTGGAGTCACCTCTTCACTGTTGATGTTGAGACTGGTGTTGTGCAGGTACTATTTAATAAACCTGCCAGTTGAGGACTTGTGAGCCGTCTGTTTCTCAAACTAAACACTCTAATGTACTTGTCCTCTTGCTCAGTTGTGCACCGGAGCCTCCCACTCCTCTGTCTATTCTGGTTAGAGCCAGTTTGCGCTGTTGTGTGAAGGGAGTAGTACACAGCACTGTACGAGATCTTCAGTTTCTTGGCAATTTCTCACAAGGAATGGCCTTCATTTCTCAGAACAAGAAAAGACTCGTGAGTTTCAGAAGAAAGTTATTTGTTTCTGGCCAATTTGAGCCTGTAATTTAACCTACAAATGCTGATACTCCAGATACTCAACTAGTCTAAAGGATGCCAGTTTTATTGCTTCTTTAATCAGGACAACAGTTTTCAGCTGTGCTAACATAATTGCACAACGGTTTTCTAATGATCAATTACCCTTTTAAAGTGATAAACTTGGATTAGCTAACACAACATGCAATTGGAACAGAGTGATGGTTGCTGATAATGGGCCTCTGTACATCTATGTAGATATTCCAATCTGCCATTTCCAGTTACAATAGTCATTTACAACATTAAAATGTTTACACTGTATTTCTGATCAATTTGATGTTATTTTAATGGACAAAAAATGTACTTTTCTTTCAAAAACAATGACATTTCTAAGTGACCACAAACTTTTGAATGGTAGTGTAGATCTAATTGAAGAATGTGTGTACAACAAACTATTCCATAATTAGATTAACAGTTAAATCGAGTAACAAGTAATCCATAAAAAAGTGTGTAATGGAATTATCACCCCATTAATAACCCTATTATTACATTAATGATGCAGAAGTTACAAAAATCGCCACAAAGGGTCACATATATGTGAGTATATTAACTCTTTCCTCCTGGGGTTCTATCTTTCCATTACCACAACAACAAACTGCATGACATTACAAGTCTTGGTGTGTGTGTGTGTGTGTGTGTGTGTGTGTGTGTGTGTGTGTGTGTGTGTGTGTGTGTGTGTGTGTGTGTGTGTGTGTGTGTGTGTGTGTGTGTGTGTGTGTGTGTGTGTGTGTGTGTGTGTGTGTGTGTGTGTGTGTGTGTGTGTGTGTGTGTGTGTGTGTGTGTGTGAATAGGACTGGCCACCCCTCCGAGAGCCTGGTTCCTCTCTAGGTTTCTTCCTATTTTCCTGCCTTTCTAGGGAGTTTTTCTTAGCCACCGTGCTTCTACATCTGCATTGCTTGCTGTTTGGGGTTTTAGTGTGGGTTGCTGTATAAGCACTTTGTGACATCAGCTGATGTAAAAAAAAGTGCTATAAATGCAGAACTACATTTGATTGAATGTGTGTGTGTGTGTGTGTGTGTGTGTGTGTGTGTGTGTGTGTGTGTGTGTGTGTGTGTGTGTGTGTGTGTGTGTGTGTGTGTGTGTGTGTGTGTGTGTGTGTGTGTGTGTGTGTGTGTGTGTGTGTGTGTGTGTGTGTGTGTGTGTGTGTGTGTGTGTGTGTGTGTGTGTGTGTGTGTGTGTGTGTGTGTGTGTGTGCGCACATGTTAACAGTACAACAGTGTAACTAACGCCTACCCATTCAGATATTTGAGAGGAAATATATTGCCATGCCTCCTTTCCCCATTACATATTATTTGCCCTCTAATGTGATTTCCCTTTATACTATTCACAGTAAATGAAAGATGTTCTCAGGAAATAGACTTGTGAAAGAGTGTGGCTGTGAGTAAACACTGAAGATTATATTAAGGTGGGCAGACAGACACTTCTCTCTTAACAACTGCTCCTTAACATGCAATGTCTTCAGACGGAATTATTATCGAGTTTAATCTATAAGATGTGTCTTAGGAAATATTTGTTAAAAAAAAGGGAAAAATTTGTAATAGGAATTTTACAGGAATGTAATATCCATGAGTCAAAGACCTTGCGTCCTAGGGGAGTTTCGGTAAGCTGTGCCAAGGCATCTAGGGGCCTGCACCAGCACACCGTAAACATCACCATAACACACCTCTCTTGAGAGGATAAATACCTGCCCAGGATGGGCCTGGAATGTTTACTAAGACCGTACAGTCTACATCTAATTCCTAGGAGGAATCGCTGTCAATTATGTGAAGATGCCCAAACTATTATTTTCAAAGATTCGGATCTATGAATTGAAGGATATACCGCAAAAAAGAACACAGAGAAGAAGGTAAGTTAAATTATCTATCTAGGAAAGGGACCTTTATAGGCAGTTCATGATACATTTGTGCTATCATAATAGATTGGATGATAATACATACTATTTCCACGGGATCGATATCCTTCTAAGCAGAAAAAGACAGAAAAAATACATCCAGTGTATTCTGGCACAAAAGATAAATGATGAGTCCTTTTCTACAAAAATCAAGTAAGTACGACAACAGTGGTGACTATTTCATAACAATAACATGTCAAATAGTTTACTTAGTAATATTGACCCATATAATCCCCCCCCCCATTTTTTCAATCTTTTTAAGTCCAGAGGACAATAGAGGAATCCAGCCAACTCTTGAGACCTTGTTGAAGGACGAAAGTAATGACAACTGTTTTAACTATGTTGGCCCAGAGTACATTCATTATCATCAATAGTACAGTCTGATTCAACCACCTTCTGACTTTAGCATTGATAATCCCCCAGGGTGCCTTGCAGCCTTCCGAGCCTTCCTGCGGTCCGAATTCAGTGAGGAGAATATTGAATTTTGGCTAGCATGCAGAGACTACAGAAAGACCATCTCACCGGCTGACCTGTTCTGGAAAGCAACAGAGATCTACCAGGAGTTCCTCCATCCTCAGGCCCAGAGAGAGGTAAGTTAGTCAGGCTATGCATCAGCATTCACCTTGGCAGTATCTGGATACAGTCCAAAATACTAACATAATATAAGCCAAAGTAGCAGATATAGCTATAATTCCTAGGGTGTGACTATGTAATTCCATGTACTTTGCTGATGTGGGAAATGGACTATTTCAAAGATAACTTAGCCTATCACTAGAACAATTTGACAAGCACTGAAACTTTCTGACGTAATAAAATCCCTCCTTCAAAAATACAGATAACTGTTGGGACAAGATATGATTTCAACGAGCTCATGTAGTGAATAAATGGATTGGCAAGCCTAGGGTGGAAAGGTGACCATATCGCTCAGCTCAGGCTTTTCATAACATTAGCTTCACAAATGTGCGTAGAACTTTCCCTTGGCACTCATTGTAATGGTTTGTGTTTTCCCCTTACAGATCAACATTGACCACCACATCCACGAGAAGATCAAAAGGTCCATGAAAGCCCCTGCTCTGTGCTGCTTTGACGAGGCAGTGAGACATGTGTACAAACTGATGGAGAGCGACTCGTATTCCAGGTTCCTCAGGTCAGATGCCTACCTGGGGCTCGGACGCAAAGCCAGGACCTTCTGGTAGAGGTTAGGGGTCAAGAGTTTGTGAATCAAGATTCACCAAGTCCAAACGAGGAGGATTCCAAACGAGTCATGGAAACATGAGACTTTAGATCCTGAGGATAGAACTGAAAGATCCCCACAGGAAGTGACACATAATGACCACAGGAAATGACTTATGAGTTGGAGAAGAAGAAGAAATGAGTATAGAGTATGGAGAAGCATTGAGTGTTAGAGATGAGTGATGTGTGGTGATGAGTAGTGTCAATGATTCAGAGTGCTCAACAGTACATTTATTCAAACATCTAGACTGACTGATGCATCAAAAGTGGCGTTGGCGTAAAAACAAATGTGTGTATAGGGAATCGTTTTAGGTAAGAACAGAAGGTACAGAATGTCTAAATGGAAGGACTTACATTACAAATGATTACAGAAATGAGTTACGTATGGTTACAGAAATGAGTTACGTATGGATACAGAAATGAGTTACGTATGGTTACAGAAATGAGTTACGTATGGTTACAGAAATGAGTTACGTATGGTTACAGAAATGAGTTACGTATGGTTACAGAAATGAGTTACGTATGGTTACAGAAATGAGTTACGTATGGATACAGAAATGAGTTACGTATGGTTACAGAAATGAGTTACGTATGGTTACAGAAATGAGTTACGTGTGGTTACAGAAATGAGTTACGTATGGTTACAGAAATGAGTTACGTATGGATACAGAAATGAGTTACGTATGGTTACAGAAATGAGTTACGTATGGTTACAGAAATGAGTTACGTGTGGTTACAGAAATGAGTTACGTATGGTTACAGAAATGAGTTACGTATGGTTACAGAAATGAGTTACGTATGGTTACAGAAATGAGTTATGTATGGTTACAGAAATGAGTTACGTATGGTTACAGAAATGAGTTACATATGGATACAGAAATGAGTTACGTATGGTTACAGAAATTAGTTACGTATGGTTACAGAAATGAGTTACGTATGGTTACAGAAATGAAGCACTAAAAGGCTTTTAAGTATTCCATTCAAGTGTTATTTGTTATGGCAAAGACAAAAATCTGTTTTTTAATTTCATGCTTATTTGACACCCATGATATGGATCTGTCAGCAATATGAAACATGAATAACTGTTATTCATTTAACTCTTAATACTAATATAGCATGGATGGACCCTGTCAGTTTAAATATACAGTATACTTCCATAAGTCAGGATGTTGACGTTGTCAGAGTGAAGGGTTATCTTTAATTTGTCCTGTGACACTGAGTAATCGTGTGTGGTCGGTGGGCAGGGCAAATCGGAGAAAATGATTTTCCAGAGCCTGCTGACTGTAAGTCTGTTGTGATCACACGTCAGCTGTCTCAGCTAATTGCCCAGAGCCAGCCCAGCGACTATGTATTGAAGCTGGAAAAAATGTGCCCTGTCACCGTTGACCCCACTCTATAGATGGCTCTATTTCTCAAAGTTGTCTCTTAAAAAGGTAATCTGGATGGCTCTAAGGAATAACTGTGAGTTTGACCCAGAACTCCCACCAGTGGATTGGAGTCAGTGGATGCTCTGATGCATGGCAAATTGGCCTGAATGTGTCCCCTTGTTAGGGAAGTAATCTCATCACCAAGGACCAACTGTTCTGTGATGACTTTTAACATCAGCATGGCGCACTATGGACAAATGTCTGGAGGCTAGCACAGCGTGATCTTCAATTGAGCATTGCGCAAGAATTATGAGAAGAACTCATAAGAGAATAAGTGTTATTACTACATACAAGGTTATAAATAGACCACAGGAAGAGTAGCTGCTGCTTCAGCAACAGCTAATGGGGATCCTAATAAAATACTAAATACTTAAAGCAGTCTTCAAAGGGAATGTTTTATGTGAGAGTTGATATTTTCAAAGAGGACTATTGGGTAGAGGGAAGACCAGACAATAGCAACTTATATTGCAATATTTAGCTCGGTAAGTCAATAGTATGGTATAATATATTCAATTACACAACATTTTGTTTAATAAATAAAAAAAGGGGAGGGGGAGTTGGCATGAAGGGATATTCTTGCTCAATGACAGGGATCTCACCCCTCCCGCCTCACGACAACATCACACCACTTTGTCCTTCACAGTCTGACGCTGTTTTCCTTTGTCCCAAACGGTTGCCATGACAGCTGAGGGGAAGTGAGTAATGTGCAGTGTATTTCTGATACTGTCTGAGTTACTCAATACCGTCACTCAGGAACTTCTAGAATGGATACTGTTCATATTGGTGTAAAGCAGAAGTAGAAAGGAGATTCAGCAACTCTTGGAGGACAATGTTATTCAATTGTTTTTTTTTAAAGCATATTTATGGTGTCAACCACACAGGTGATTGTGGTGTGTTCGTTTAAACCTCTGGTCAGTTTTTACTGTATGATGTAAAGGTAGATGTGTGGTGGTGTGGAATTGAAGGCACAAGGCAGATTAACTGTAAGTGGCCATGTTTTGGTGTCACTTGGTTGTGCTTGACTGCTTGTGGCCATCTTTGGGTAAGTTGAGGAGAACCACATCAGTTACTGTGCGGAATGACAACGGGCAGGTCATTGGACATTGCTGCCTATAGTCACATTGGCCATGAGTTGTCTATATGACTCTGGCTAATGTATGCAAAGGCTATAAACCCACAATCTACAAACTAAACAACTGACTGTCTATATTGGATTGAATCATCATATCATTTAGTAAAGACACACCTCGCCGCTGGACACAGTATAAGAAATTAAACATCCCAATGACATTTCAACAGGGTACCGAAACACACACCAAGCGAAGGTCATGATTTGCCTATCACTGTCACTGTCTCTGTCATTTGCATCTTAGCAGCCCAGACCAAAAAATATGGTGGACATAAAGAGCACACTTTGAACGAGGAGCAGTTAGGCTGCCTGGAAAACCGGACAAAGAGAGAGAGAGAAAGAGAGAGAGAAAGAGAGAGAGAGAGAGAGAGAGAGAGAGAGAGAGAGAGAGAGAGAGAGAGAGAGAGAGAGAGAGAGAGAGAGAGAGAGAGAGAGAGAGAGAGAGAGAGAGAGGTATCCATAGAGAGAGACGAGAGAGAGAGGGAGAGAGAGCATGACACAGAGAGAGGTTGAAAGAGAGTGTCGCAAAAAGACAGAGAGCGCATGTCACAGAGAGAGAGATAGAGAGAGAGCGTAGGGGCTTCCTCTCTTGCTACGGTTCACTGGTCTGAGTCTGTGTTTCACCTTCCAGCCCTGCATATAAAGGCCTGAGGTGGAGGGAGATCCCACTATACAGAGAGTGATTCACCCCAGCATGAGCAGCAGCAGGGGACAGAGAGTGTGGGGTTAAAACATGCCCAGCCTAATCATCACAGAGACACTGATACAAACACAGCACTTCAATATGGAGCAGGACGACAGGAGGAGGAACAAGAACTTGTGAGTGTAGATTATAGCTTTTTTATACTCTCAGCGGCTGGTGATTTCGGAAAATGTATTGTGGCGCTTATGTATATTTTATAAATATTAGGCTATATATTCAATGTACTCTCGTAATACTATGGATGTGTCATATACTTTCTAAATACTAAAATGCTTGTACAAATATTTTAGCGGCATACTACATACTTTAGGCCACACATTGTATATAAACACTGCATATGTTTTACTAAACCTGTGAATACCTTCTACCAAGATACTACCAAGATACTTCTACCAAGATGTCCTTATACAGCAATGGAATAAGTTGTTTTATGAGACGATCATGACCGTTCTTTCTTTCTCTCCATAGGGGAAAGAACTTTATGTGCCGACTGCAATGCATGTTCTCACATTCACCTACCTCTGAGAGGTAAGGATTCTTACCCTTTCTTACTCTGTTACTCTGTGTTGATCCTAATGGTTATTATTATTATATTATTTTAAATGTGTATATATATATATATAACATATATTACATGTATTGTATTGTTCAAAATCAAATACCATATATGTTGTTGTGTCCATCTGTGGTAGTGTGTGTGAATTCAAATTACACTTCAGAAAGCAGGCACACACACACGCACCAATGTGCAGCTATAATTGTTTCCTGATTATGTTGGTTCTATGTGCCCTTTTGCCCTCACATCAAATACCAGGTTTATTTTTACCCAGATTTGATTCTAGTTGAGTAATCACCACACATTTTCTTCCTAGCGGGCTAAGTTTAGAAGATACCCAACAATGGTCTCAGTCACTGGAGAGACTCCTCGAGTCTAAATGTGAGTTTCACTTTATCAGACGATCAAAATAGTTTGAGATAAATAGATTAATTAGATCATATATCTAACTGAAAACAGCCAGATAGAGATGTTGAACAAAAACAGCACGTGTTTCCAGGCTTGGAGCTGTATCATTGTTTCATGTCTTGGTATGTTTTTATTCTTCCCCACAGATGGATTGGCGACCTTCAGAACCTTTCTGAAGTCTGAATTCAGCGATGAGAACATTGAGTTCTGGCTGACGTGTGAGGAGTACAAGAAAATCAAGTCTTCATTCAGAATGTCATCGAAGGCCAAAAAAATCTATGAGCATTTCATAAAGGCTGAGGCTCCTAAAGAGGTACGACTGTTATACTACAGTATATATTACAGTACATGGCTACATAATAGAGATTCAAATAGCTGCAGTGACATTTCTACAGAAAGCGACCCTGCATTTGAACTTTTTGTAACCTCATTGATGTTTCAATGTATTTCATCAACATCATCTGGTTAATAAACCCCCCTCAAATGTTTATTTCCAAACATGCTATATGAAATCCATCTGTACTTCGTAAATCTAAATGAATCTTGCTCTTGTTCCAGATAAACATTGACTACCACACGAGGGAGCAGATCAAGAGGGCCGTGAAGAATCCTACACTCCAGTGCTTTGACGATGCCCAGAAGATTGTCTATGGGCTGATGGAGAGAGACTCGTACCCTCGCTTCCTGCGCTCAGACATTTACCGATCCCTCCTGGATTCCCTCGCCGCTGACGCCGTCAAGGGCTAATGGGAGCGGATTAGACGACAGGAGAATGTGACAACAGAAACTGGAATGTTTGGGATTCTACAGGATGGAAGGCTGACCAAGCATAGAGAGACTGACAGGCCTGTGTCCCTACGAACCGTGGTCGCCACAACACAAGACCACACCCTAAAACACTGCAAGTGGGATTCGCCCAGAGAAAAAGAAAGACAGAAAGAGAGAAGGAGATGCAGAGAGGATATGAGGAATGCTACAGCGCTGCGATTGCACTGGATGCTGCTGTCTTATCTGTAACTCTGGGAGTGACATCATATCATAGGTGATTAGATCGTCTTTGACAGTGAATGAATCACCGAGTGAATGACGATCGAACTGAAACCCAACGTCAGCAACCATGCAGTCCCCACTCAACCGGAGGTGCTTCCTGTCCTAAAAAGATGGAGTAGAAAGTGTATCTGTGTTTGTGTGTGTGTTTGTGTGTGTGTGTGCGCAACAGGATGCCTATGATACTGTGATAAGATAGGAGATGCAAGGTGGACTTTCACTAGCAATACTAAAGTATGTGGTCTGGAGTGAAACAAAGGAGAGAGCACGCACACAATGGATACTGGCCCAAAATACTATACTGTCCTTAATAATATTCACATTTCGTCTCTAAATTCAAACCAGTTTTTCGAAAGGCGGTTGAATCTTTAGATTTGCAAGGCAGTTAAAGACTTCTTACACTGTCTATCATTGAATAATTACCCATTTAGAAGTAGAGGTTAAGTTGTCAGAGTGCAATTGTAGACAGAAGGGTAGCCTATGTCCCACTTTGTATATTGAACTTTGAACTCCTACTTCTCTGATGCAGAATATTTTTTGATTGCTTATAAAGAAAGCACAATACAATGTTGATAAATTAAGGTTAGAATGTTGTACTATTTATTACACAGTCACTGTTGGGATGCTGACTTTTGCAATGCTTGTAAAAATGTTCACGATTAGATTATTAAATTACATTAAATTAAATTATTAAATTATTTGCAGACAAAATATGTATTGTCAATCACTCTCTTCTGGCTTATTCTCAATTAACAACTAAATTAAAAAACAACATTTCACTTTGCGGTTGCTCCTGTATGTGTAATCCCTTAGATCGCAATATCTAATAGGCTAGCATATGGAATTGATTTAAGACAGTCATAAAGTTTATAATTTAGCCATTTGATTTTGAATTTTGGACCCCTGTAGACATACTATATATACAGTACCAGTCAAAGTTTGGACACAACTACTCATTCCAGGGTTTTTTGTAATTTTTTTACTATTTTCTACATTGTATAATAATAGTGAAGACATCAAAACTATGAAATAACACATATGGAATCATGATAGTGCTGTTAAGAAGATAGAGCAACATTGTATTATGGACATACAGTAGCAGTCAAAAGTGTGAACACACCTACTCATTCAAGGAGTTTTCTTTGTTTACTATTTTCTCTTTTTTTTTTATGTCTCTCAGATATAGGAAACCTCGAAACCTTGTCCTCCTGATTGATTTTTAGATGTTTTTGTTTTGCCATGTACAAATTTGTTATTCCATGCATTTCTATAGGCAAAAAAAACTCAATCGCAAGATTTTTGGGACCCATGTTTGGTCACTTTATTCGTTGCACATTTTTATTCGTGGCACATTTTTAATCGTGCCACATTTTACCCTCTATGAACCTTTTGCACATTTTACATCCCGGTACTGGTTTACCTTGAGATGATTCCCCTTAATCATGTGTGTGTCGTAGACCAGAACACCTGTTTGGGTTTTACAGACGATTTTGTGACAATTGTCCTGTCCGGATCTTCTCATGTGAAAAAGGCCGCTTCAGAAGCTCATTTTATGGAATAGGCACAAAGAGGGGATTGAGCTGCAGCCATTACAAGAAACGGTAAGTCTCTAACTTGAACACATGGTTTGCTATTCAATATTCAAAATGACGTCACCGTGTGATCCTTGGGAGCATCATACGATTCTAGGGGGTGCTTTAACCCTAAAAGTCTCTAGATCATATCAAAAATTGGCTTTTCATTATTTATCTGACTTTCATTTATCTACATTAGACTCACTATGAATTGTTTTACCATTTTCTTTTCCGGACAACCAGGGCTACAAGTAAAACACAAAACATTTTGACATGAACAATTGCATTCATGAGTTTAATTGATAAATGTACATTTAAAAAAGAAGGTTCACCAAAACAAAAAGGTATTTATATGAATGCTGTAAGTACAAAAAAATAGTGTACTCATTGGAAAATGAATATCCAACTAGTCAGTGATATTTGTGTGAAATGTGAGCTTATTAGAGTATTGTAGACACTATGTCCTTGGATTTCCTATGATCTTCTGTGTAGAAGAACCACTTACCTTCTAACAACTATTATGTCACTTTTCATAGATAGCTTTTAATCGTTTGTAGCTCAAACTGTGTCCTTTTTACTGGGCCCCTTCGGGATCACCCTTGTCTCACAAACACAGCTCTAGCTCAGTCTCCCTTAATCACACAGACTAATGGTTGGTATCAATGGATGCAAAAGAAATAGATGAAACCATTGGTATAACCTGGAAGTATGTAACACACAATGTTTTAAAGGGGTTAGAATGACAGCATGATGAGTTTGAGTACACCTGATGATCTTGAATGCAAAAATTTTAAAAATCAATAACAAGATACGCTACATTACCAAAACTATGTGGACAGCTGCTTGTCGAACATCTCATTAGTGAGGTCGTCCATCGGACTGCCAGATGGTGACGCATGACTCATCACTCCAGAGAACACGTTTCCACTGCTCCAGAGTCCGATGGCGGCGAGCTTTACACCACTACAGCCGACGCTTGGCATTGCACATGGTGAAGTTAGGCTTGTGTGCGGCTGCTCGGCCATCGAAACCGATTTCATGAAGCTCCCGATGAACAGTTATTGTACTGACGTTGCTTCCAGAGGCAGTTTGGAACGCGGTAGTGGTCTGTGGCCTACCACTTTGTGGCTGAGTCGTTGTTGCTCCGAGACCTTTCCACTTCACAATAGCAGCACTTACAGTTGACCAGGGCAGCTCTAGCAGGGCAGAAATTTGACTCACTGACTTGTTGGAAAGGTGTCATCCTATGATGGTGCCACGTTGAAAGTCACTGTGCTCTTCAGTAAGGCCATTCTAGTGGCAATGTTTGTTTCTAGAGATTGCATGGCTGTGTGCTTAATTTTATATAACTATCACGATGGGTGTGGCTGAAATAGCCAAATTCACTCATTGAATGGGTGTCCACATACTTCTGTAAATATAGTGTGTCTCTTCATCATTGTGGTTAGATGTTCCTTCATGCTTTTGCTTTTCATGCTTTTGTTATTTACTTGAAAGACACATCTGCTGTCTTATTTCTAAGGTGTTTTTTCTACCATAGTGAATAACATAGAAAAGGGAAGGTGTGAGTTTCAGTTTAATGACAAGGGGGTTTATGAGAAGTAATGTGTTATTACAGTAAATTGAAAGTTAAATAAACAATACGTGGCAAGAGACTTATGATCCTTGAGATATTAAGAACCATGACATTGCAGACGAAGGTGTTTCATCATCTCAATGACAGTGGGCCCTCCTCATCTGACAAAAGACCTTCATGGCTGTTTCTCTCTGCTGTATGTTACAATCAAGGTCTCTGTGCATGATGAATTCTCCATTTGTCAGCATTTATACTGTCCCAAGGTATGGCCCTCGCCTATGTTCCTCACCGACTGTTTCAGAGGCCCTCGCGTAAAACTACTTTACAAAATAAAATAAAATAAAAACACATTATTCTGCATTGCTTGAAGCAGTTTGGAATGTGTTTAAAGGGTTATAAAGTGATCATTGTGTTCCATCCCATGCATTGCACATTACGACCACTGCCGTGTTTGCCAAGTTGTACAGTACACAGTTGCTTGAAAGGGAAGGTTCACCCATTTTGAATGTTATGTCGTTTTTTTGTGCATCGCTGTGTGATGGTCCATCGATTCCCTAGGTCAATTCATGTGTTCATGTGTATCTGAGTTACTGGCATTCAAGCAGTCAGAAATCCGTCCGGTATGGCGTAGCACCCTGACAAAGTCACTCTCCCTCCACTGGAAGTTAATAGGAATATGACTTTTAGATCGCGAAAAAAATCTATCATACATGTCAGATTTCAATACTGGCCGCATCGATGTCATAACTCAAGAGGATGTCTTCTCTCAAAATGAGCCATTGATAATATTTTTGCGATATTCCTACCTTGAGAAATGTGTCATTTAATGGAGGGTCTAGCACATTTTTCCTATTTGTCTGCCTCTTTAGTCCTGTGTACATTGCAATGAACGCATAACGCCCTACCCAGCAGACTGTTGAGCAATCGCGTTCACGTTGTCATGCTGCGTCAAGCAGTTGCTGAACTAATCTTAACGCAATCCCTTCTCAATGTCCGTGTATATTGTATGTTGAGAAATGTGCCTATTTTCCTTAAAAGTATGTAATGTCACGTTTCCAAAGCTATACGATAGTACAAATAGTAAGTTAATTATCTCACATCTCAGAATTATATTTTTTATTTATGTACTTCTTGCTGTTGAAATTCGTACTAATGTTAGGTTTTTGAGCTAGCGCCCAATAGACTCCCATTCACTCCTTGAAGGACAGTGCTCCTTGTGCCAGAATCGCCCAGAATGCACCGCTCGGACCATTGATGTAGCCTGTGCAACATTTCCCATCTCCTCAAAGGTACTGAATATCTTCCGTTGCGAGTAATTTGAAGAACACGCACATGCTGCAGGAGCACAACTTGTACTTTCGGACTCTGGGATGCTTAGGAATCCTGTCGGGGACAAAATATGGTTCAGTGCTGGGAATTACCTGCTACTACTACGTAAAGCTTTTTGGAAGCATTAGTCTAGGTGGAAACTTGGCTCTGCTCCCTATTCTCTTCTGAACAATCCGATGCTTACACACTGTCTGCACATCATAATAAACAGAACAGACCAGCCCCCTCTCTGTTTTGTGGTCCTCAGCAGGCCTGGTGATTTACCTGCTAGTGCCAATTCACAATGAGAATCACGACAGAGATGCAGACGTACTGTACTAATAATGATCTAGTACAAAAATACCAAAGTGTTTGAATACATGGCCTCTGCTCAAAGTTTGTCAAAGATGGATGGATGAATAGAAGCTGTGAGAGTTGACCCACTCATACAGTATTAGGAAGGATTATGTACATGTCACAGTCATTTTAAGGAAAACAGACCCATCACCAAAATCAAAATGGCAGTCAAACAAATCAACAGGGATGTGGTTTCTGAATGTGGCTTAATGTCTTTCATCTGATCAGTTGAGTACATTATGCCTGGGCAGGATAATATGTGCTTTCAGAAGGTATTCACACCCGTTGACTTTTTCCACATTTTGTTGTGTTACAAAGTGGGATTAAAATAGATTCAATTGTCATTTTTTTGTCAACGTTCTACACAAAATATTATTGAAAAATAAAGCACTCATATATTTTGATGAGATAAGTATTCAACCCCCTGAGTGAAAACGTGTTATTATCACCTTTGGCAGTGATTACAGCTGTGAGTCTTTCTGGGTAACTCTCGAAGAGCTTTGCAAACCTTAATTGTACAATATTTGCTCATTATTCTTTGAAAACATTTTTGAAGCTCTGTCAAGTTGGTTGTTGTTCATTGCAAGACAGCCGTTTTCAAGTTGTGCCATAGATTTTCAAGCCGATTTAAGTCAAAACTGTAACTATTTTTATTTTACTAGGCAAGTCAGTTAATAACAAATTCTTATTTTCAATGACGGCCTAGGAACAGTGGGTTAACTGCCTGTTCAGGAGCAGAACGACAGATTTGTACCTTGTCAGCTCGGGGGTTTGAACTTGCAATGTTCCGGTTATTAGTCCAACGCTCTAACCACTAGGCTACCCTGCCGCCCCAAAACAGAACTAGGCCACTCAGGAACATTCAAGGTGGTCATACTCCAGTGTATATTTGACCTTCGGTTTCAGGTTATTGTCTTGCTGAAAGGTGGATTTGTCTGCCACTGTCTGTTGGAAAGCACACTGAACCAGGTTTTCCTCTAGAACTTTGCCTGTCCTTCGCGCTATTCCTTTTCTTTGATCCTAAAAAACTCCCATGACATGATACAGCCATCACCATGCTTGAAAATATGAAGAGTGGTACTTAGTGATGTGTTGTGTTGGATTTGCCCCAAACATAATTCTTTGTATTCAGGACAAAAAGTTAACATTTTTTCAGCATTACTTTAGTGCCTTTTTCTAAAAAAATGCATTGTTTAAGAATTTGTATTCTGTAGACTTCCTTCTTTTCACTCTGTCATTTAGGTTAGTATTGTGAAGTAACTACAATGTGTCACTGGTGTAGATAGTAGGAAGGAGGCAGTCGCAGGTTTAGAACTACTGCATTTAATTAAGCATCATAGATCAACATGGGACGAAACCCAAACGCTTGTTGTGCTCAAAATATATCTTCACAAACAAAAAGTCACAGGGCAAACCCAAATTTCCAAATATAAAGTACTCAGAAAAAAAGTAGAAGAGATACCTCTCAGGAAAACAAATAACATTTACAAAGACCAACAAAGACAATTGGCAGAGGGAGAATATATACAGTGATAAAGTGGGGATTGGAAGCAGGTGTGTGTAATGATGACGAGACAAGTCCGGGGTTGATGAGTGAAGGGCCTTTGCCAGAAGTAGGTTTGGCAGAATCTAGAAGGCCGGCGACGCCGAACGCCTGAGCTGGACAGGAGGGGGAGTCAAAGCGAAGGCTGGTGTGACACAATGTTGTTGATCCATCCTCAGTTTTCTCCTTTCGCAGCCATTTAACTCCGTAACTGGTTTAAAATCACCATTGGCCTCGTGGTGAAATCTCTGAGCGGTTTCCTTCCTCACCGTTAACTGAGTTAGGAAGGACACCTGCATCTTTGTAGTGACTGGGTGTACTGATACATCATCCAACGTGTAATTAATAACTTCACCATGCTCAAAGAGATATCCAATGTCTGTAAGGGACCTTACAGATAATTGTATGTGTGGGGTACAGAGATGGGGTAGTCATTCAAAAATCATGTTTTAAACACCACTCTTGCACACAGAGTTAGTCCATGGAACTTATTATCTGACTTGTTAAGGAAATGTTCACTCTGGAAGTTATTTAGGCTTGCCATAGCAAATGGAGTTGAATACTTAGTGACGCAAGACATTTAAGATTTTCATTTATTATTCATTTGTAAAACATTCTAAAAAGATAATTCCACATTGACATTATGGGGTATTATTATATGTATATCAGTGACACAAAATCTAAATTGTATCAATTTGGAATTCAGGCTGCGCTGTATAAATATTGAACCATCCAGGTTTGCAAAGCTCTTACAGAGTTACGCAGAAAGTTTCACAGCTGTAATTGCTGCCAAAGATGATTATTTTCTTATATTCTCCTTACAGTGTGATTTCTTGCATGTGTGGCTGTCATCGATGACCAGACGCAAGCTGCAGCTCAACCGTAAAAAGCCTTAACATTGTCTTAAGACTATTCCCCTATCCTTCCCACTTGAAAGCCCTCAACAGCTCCACAGTTCCTTCTCAGGGTCTCTGACCAGACAAAATCCTAGAGAACCGAATGGCCAATCTCAGTTCTACCGCTATCCCTCTGGTATTGCTCATACTGCTCAGTCAATCTTTTCAGATCTATGAGAAGTCAAAGGGTAGCAATCTAGGGGTTGAGGTTGGACTGGGTCTACTGTAAGTGTGACCTTGGACACCCAATAAGAGCGGACATTAGGAGACCACTCATCCAATGGCAAGATCCCAACACATTCTGTCTACATGTAATACTAGCGACTGCCTATGACTTTGAGCACTAATTCAATGACACTGATATAAACGATACCACTTTGTATTTACGGAACATTTAAAACTTTGTTCCTGTTTATGCAAATTCACAGATTTCCATCACCTCTTTGTTCATGCCACACTGGCATACTGTACCTACAGGTAGCTGTAATTTCTGGGTAAGGACAAACATTAACGTCATCCACCATGCATTTGCATGAAACCAATGGGTGAATGGAAAGATGCAGCACTACTGCCAAGGCAGGTGATTTGTGTGTTATTATATTATCTTGCTGGTGGGGCAAGAACCAGTCATTCAGGTTGGAGCGCTGCGCTGATAATCCACATTATCACTCTGGGTCAGTTGGACATATACTCGACTGTATTTTCATATGAAGACAGGAGATAATATTTGTTGAGTCTAGATCAGGGGTCTCGAACATGTCGCTCATGAGCTACCAGTAGCTCACAGCCCAGCTACGAGTAACTTTACAAACAATTCTGAAAGTAAATGCAACTTTTTATGTGTTCCATCACAAACGGTCATGAACAAAGTATCAGACACTGCAAGGTTCCAGCTACTATCTAATCAATGCAACTTTGACATTATCCCACCCATGGTTAGCAACTATTGGCTTAAAAAGACAAACCTAAGATAATTTCTTTGACTTTCCAGCAATATTGCCATTCTCTTTCTGTGTGGGGTGTACGTTTGTCTATCACTCTGTGTGTAGTCAGTTGATGTGATAACCGTCTTGTGGATTGACAGAAATATTTCCTCAAAACCTTCTCAATTAAATGTTAACTGCCAAGTAGGCTTACCTCGCAGAAGTCTATCATGAGTAAGTATGTCATTGATATATGTATTATTTGTTATTTGCAAACTTTGCCAAGAAAAGAACAGCAGCAGTACAGAACCATCACTCCTCTTGCATATTAGATGACACATTCCTCACTCGCTAGAAGAGTAATTAAAGGGACAGATGCGCAATTAAAGGGGAATTACACTTCAAAATATATTTGTACATGTTTAGACATAGATGACCATCAGACGAGTCTTGGTGTGTAGCCCAAACTGTTCGGACACTAAAGACAGAAGTTGGTAGATAGGCTGTACCGACTTCAGGCGAGTCCCAAGACACTTGTGAGGGTTGTAGAGCAAAATGGAGAACACCATTTTGTTTGTGAGGGTCTCATCTTTCAATAGATGGGTCATAATAGCTTGTACCGTTCGAAAGCTACAGGCGATTTTGTGAGAAGATCCATTTTCGGGATGTCTCATGGTCTGACAAACACCGCTCTAGCTCTGTCAGCTTTCACAGCAGATGCGGAAGTGCGTCATAGGCGGATACGGTGGATTGAGACGCAGCCCATGCAAAAAGAACATATCTCTAGCTTTAAACTGACAGATGTTTCAATGATTTTTGTGTTATGCTAATTAGATCTTCCGCGGGGTGCAGACATCGACCTTAGGGGCTTTTAAAAAGATTAGAGGTGAAAGGGTTTGGGTCATCTTTACAGAAAACAAACTGGTTGACCCTCAAAACCTGACCAGTGACCGTCCATATATTTCCAGAAAGTGGTTAACTGCAATAGCTTGCACACTGTTGAATTAGGTAATGTCCCTCCTCTTTCATATCAATCTAACAAAGGCACTTATTAAGTTAATTGCAGGTGAGCACATTTCTACAAAATGACTGAGAAGCACTGTCAAAGACAGAAATGCTTGCAGAATTGCAGCTAAAGTAATTTATTTCCAACTACTTCTTCCCAGCTTTCTATTTTTACTCTATTTATAGAGCATCAACAGGAATGTAAGAAAACAAGTTCGATGTGCTATGGCATTCCAATCAGTACGCATCTGACATCTTACTTTGTGTTGTCAAGCGGATATTGCATCAAGTCCTCCTCATCATACTTTCCATGCATTATTTTCTTGGCATCTCCCACTGCTTGAAAAGATCAGGTTGGATTCATTCATAAGATATATTTTGGAGTCTATAACAGGACAATTTTACTATTTGATTTTGAATTGGAAGACCAGGAAGTATATTAAAAAAAACATTTAAAAAATTATTTGATAACATTTTTATTTTGGCCTTACTGCTATTATCCCATTCAAACGCAATGGATAAGAGACTCACTACATGGAACAAAAGATTCTAAAGGATGTTTGTTCTGAAATGTCTGTCGTACAGTTGAAGTCGTAAGTTTACATACACTTAGGTTGGAGTCATTAAAACTCGCTTTTCAACCACTCCACGATTTTCTTGTTAACAAACTATAGTTTTGGCAAGTCGTTTAGGACATCAACTTTGTGCATGACAAGTAATTTTTCCAACATTTGTTCACAGACAGATTATTTGACTTATAATTCACTGTATCACAATTCCAGTGGGTCAGAAGTTTACATACACTAAGTTGACTGTGCCTTTAAACAGCTTGGAAAATCCAGGAAATGATGTCATAGTTTTAGAAGCTTCTGGTAGGCTCATTGACATCATTTGAGTCAATTGGAGGTGTACCTGTGTATGCATTTCAAGGCCTACCTTCAAACTCACTGCCTCTTTGCTTGACATCATGGGAAAAATCAAAAGAACTCAGCCAAGACCTCAGGAAAAAAATGGTAGACCTCCACAAGTCTGGTTCATCCTTGGATGCAATTTCCAAACACCTAAAGGTACAAAGTCCATCTGTACAAACAACAGTACGCAATTATAAACCCCATGGGACCACGCAGCCATCATACTGCTCAGGAAGGAGACACGTTCGGTCTTCTAGTAATGAACGTATTTTGGTGCGAAAAGTGCAAATCAATCCCAGAACAACAGCAAAGATGCAGGAGGAAACAGGTACAAAAGTATCTATATTCACAGTAAAACGATATCAACATAACCTGAAAGGTCGCTCAGCAAGAAGAAGCCACTGCTCCAAAACTGGCATAAAAAAGCCAGACTACGTTTTGCAACTGCACATGGGGACAAAGATCATACTTTTTGGAGAAATGTCCTCTGGTCTGATGAAGCAGAACTGTTTGGCCATAATGACCATCGTTATGTTTGGAGGGAAAACGGTGAGGCTTGCAAGCCGAAGAGCAGCATCCCAACCGTGAAGCACGGGGGTGGCAGCATCATGTTGTGGGGATATTTTTCTGTAGGAGGGACTGGTGAACTTCACAAAATAGATGGCATCATGAGGATGGAAAATTATGTGGATATATTGAAGCAACATCTCAAGATACCAGTCCGGAAGTTAAAGCTTGGTCGCAAATGGGTCTTCCAAATGGACAATGACCCCAAGCATACTTCCAAAGTTGTGGCAAAATGGCTTAAGGACAACAACGTCAAGGTATTAGAGTGGCCATCACAAAGCCCGGAACTCAAGCCTATAATAAATTTGTGGGCAGAACTGAAAAAGCGTGTGCGAGCAAAGAGGCCTACAAACCTGACTCAGTTACAGCAGCTTTGTCAGGAGGAATGGGCCAAAATTCACCCAACTTATTGTGGGAAGCTTGTGGAAGGCTACCCGAAACATTTTTTCAACTGGTATTGGGGGACCTTCAGACGAGTCTTGGTGTGTAGCCCAAACTGTTTGAACGCTAAAGACAGAAGTTGGTAGATCGGCTGTACCGACTTCAGACGAGTCCCAAGACACTTGTGAGGGTTGTAGAGCATTGTGTTTGTGGGGTCTCATCTTTCCATAGATGGGTCGTAATAGTTTGTACCGTTCGAACGCTACAGGCGATTTTGTGAGAGGATCGATTTTTGGGATGTCTCATGGTCTGACAAACACCGCTCTAGCTCTGCCAGCTTTCACAGCAGATGCGGAAGTGCGTCATAGGCGGATACGGTGGATTGAGACGCAGCCCATGCAAAAAGAACATATCTCTAGCTTTAAACTGACAGATGTTTCAATGATTTTTGTGTTATGCTAAAGTTATTGTTGATTTTTGTGTTATGCTAGTTATGCTAATCAGACATCGACCTTAGGGGCTTTTAAAGAGATTAGAGGTGAAAGGGTTTGGGTCATCTTTACATAAAACAAACTGGCAGAAATGCTTGGAGAATGGCAGCTAAAGTGATTTATTTCCAACCACTTCCTCCCACCTTACTATTTTTATAACTAAGACTCTATTTATAGAGCGTAAACAGCAATGTAGGAAAACGAGTTTGATGAGCTATGGCGTTCCAACCAGTATGCATCTTACATCTTACTTTGTGTTGTCAAGCAGATTGCATCAACTCCTCATCATACTTTTCATGTATTCTTTTCTTAACGTCTTCCACTGCTTGATAAGATCAGGTTGGATTAGTTCATAAAATATATTTGTTCTATAAGAGCTGATGTGTGTGTGTGTAAGGGGGGGTCCTCTAAACTATATTTTAGTTTTGGGTGGACTTGGTGCGCCTCTATGTCATTGGCCTACCCGGAGTTAAATATGGAAGCACTTTCAGTAGTGTAACCGTTTACACTAAACAACCAATCACATTCCCTTGCACTTCCTTTACTGCCGCAGGCTCTCACTGGGCTAGCCAACTGTTCACAGAGCGGGCCAATCAGGTTACAGATCTGTTACTCTAGGCCGGCCTTCCTAGCATGACGATATCAGAAGGGAAATATAAAGTGCTCTGACTGCTCTAGAGGGAGGTAGATTCATTTGACTGCTATAGTCTGCTATATTCAGTTTTTTTTTACCACAGAATATTGAGAGTGTGTTGTATCAGATAGACACATGGCATGTACAGACTGTATGAAGGCGTCAGATTTCTCTATTGATAAAAAAGGAATCAAGTGAGTTAATTATTCAGTTTGTGTTATTACAGCTGATTATCATGACCTTATTAAGCAATGATAGCAGTCACATGGAATGATACTAACAGAAAACCAAAATATTTTTCAGGAAGAGAAACTGGAGGACAAGGATACGATATCTCTTGAAGATCACCTCTTCTTCAAAATCCATGGCAAGAAGAAGATCTTACAGGTAAGGCTCGGGGGTCTGAATCATGTAGTATTATGGATGTAAATTAGGGAGTACCACAAGGCTCCATATCCTAATAATGATCAACCTTGATATATGTATCTAAAAGCAGTAGGTACTACTACTTGTATGCAAGAAGTATATACAAGTCGTTTTTACTACTTGTATACTGCTACTACTACAGGCCTCTAATGTGACTGTTCTCTCCTTCCTAAGGCCAACAGTGGATGAAGTCAACCAATGGGCGCAGTCACTTGACAAACTCCTGAGTCACAAATGTAAATGCCACACCCCGTCTTTTATAGCTCATATGATATCAGCATGACTGTATGAAATGGGCACAAATGTTATAGAGTGAAAATGTATATGAATGAAGTGAGTCATCTTGAAGTACAGTTGGATCTAAACTGCACCTCTGATTGGTTGATATTTGACCGTTCTCAACTCAGCTTGAAGACATTCTACTGCTTGAGAGCTGCTTTGACATTCTCTCTCCTTCCCTCCCTCCTCTCCTGCAGATGGAAAGGCAGCATTTCGGATCTTCCTGAAGTCAGAGTTCTGTGAGGAGAATATAGAGTTCTGGACAGCCTGTGAGGAGTTCAGGACCATCTCGTCTCTAGAGAAACTGTCGTCGAGGGCCAGAAGCATCTATGAAGAGTTCATCCAGTGTGATGCTCCTAAAGAGGTGAGTTTTCCTTTCACTGCGTTCAGGAGTCATTCTTAAAGTGCTGATATTAAGCAACAATCTTATAATAAAAATATGGTAACGATAAAGTGATCGCTATGTTTCTTATTTCCAAACAACTTATATCTAATGCCAATGTGTGATCACTCTGATTGTGCAAAGACATATTGGTGTTCTTGTCTCTATTTGGTTGCAGATCAACCTGGACTACCAAACGAAAGATGCTATCGTCCAGAGCCTGTGTCTGCCCAGCCTGACGTGTTTCCTGTCGGCCCAGAAGAAGGTGTTCAGCCTGATGGAGAACAACTCGTACCCTCGCTTCATCCACTCTGAGCTCTACAAGCAACTCTGTGCCATTGCCAGGGGAGAGGGGCAATATCTCAAGTCTTAAGATGAACTACTTTCAAGGATTGTCTATGCAGTCACACATGACATGTTGCACTGACACCGTGTAGTTACGTGGGATGTAAAACCATTTCACATTTGAGCCATGTGGTCAATGGCAATGCTGTAGTGCACTATTTCTAAACAGTACTGAATGTAGGAAGTACAGTGAAATAACTGAATAGCTTTTCGTTTACATTTTTAAAATGTCTATTCAACTTTGCGCATCCTGCTTTTGAAGATTGAGACAAAACAATGCAGATCAGACGTAGTCATTTTGATAATGGCTTAAAATGGTACTGCCCATCCTGTGGTGTTTGAATATGCAATTGAGTTAGTTTCACCAAACACCAGCACCGGTAAATAACTGTCTAGTAACTATTCGCAACTATATGATGTGAGTAAGAACTTTCTGGGACCAGTGGTATAGGTTTAAATTGGTAACTGTTTTGTTGGAGAGCTGAATGGAGGTGAATGTTTTGCGTCGCATAAAAGGTGTTTACACTAAATATTGTAGCGGATGTTGCTTCAAACCAAGTATGGGCAGACTTTTTGGTCGGGGCCCACATCAGGATTTCGAAATTCAACGGAGGGCCCCACAGATATTTATATTTTTTTTACAGAAAAAGGGCAGTTATTTGAAAATATTTAGGTCCATTATAGTTTCTACATATTTTCTATGTAGTTTGTTTTTTTAACCCCCTGCAGTTCATTGTGGGTGAACTTACTGTAAATAAAACAATAGACAGAGGCAAAGGTATGGTGGCAGCTGGACTGCAATACTGTGTTTCTTTTTTATTTTGTTGAATACATACATGTCCAATGTCAAGTCTAATAAAATATTGAATTCAGGACATTTCCTGTTATTAGGCCCTGAATGCTTTAACACGGTGTTTTTAATGATAAAAGGACACTTCAGATGCAATTAAAATTGAAAACTCCAAGTCATAACAAACCATCATGTCAACGAAAGTGAATGAAGTCCATGACAGGATCAACTATACAGTACGTTTTACCTTGCAACTTCACAGCAGTACCTTGAGGCAGCTGAGGAAGGGGATGTTTTGGTGTAAAGAGATTCCATATATGAGGCCTTCCCAGTCTGCTCCCTTCAAGACCAAATATTTACTCAAAACACAAAATGTCAAATATATAAATACCTGCATCATATCAATTCCCTTTCCTCACAACTCCTGGGTGGAATCTATCTACTGTACACTACCAGACAAATTGTCTGCACAACATCATCTGCACAACACATCATTTGGCTTCCAGTGGAACAGTGCTCACGCAGTGGAATGGGGTCATATGAATAAGAGGTTCCAGTAAAAATGGTGCTGTGTTCCTGAAAAAAAGATCATGACTGACGCAATGTACAATATCTCTGTGCCTGACTATGGGGATGTGCAGACTTTGCATTAATCCTGACATGACAAAGTGTTGTTGGTACAGATGAGCATGAACTCGTGACAAAAGCTGACACTGAGAAGACAGCTCTCCTCTCTGACAGCTGTCCGGTAGTACTAGGACCCATGGCCTCTGTTATGATATGTGACCATATCTGTTATGAAATGTGACCATTTCTCACCTTACCCATCTCAACCCAAACAGACCCAAAATAACTCCATACGCTCCGAACATGCAGGCATAATAAGACATCCATCTAACACATTCTCACAAATAGACCAAACATAGCTCAATGTTTCTTAGAAGCAGGCTCAATGTTTTGCAAAGGGCAAGTTTTTTTCACACTGAACTTTCAGTCAAAACTTCACAGGAACTATTGTGGTTGGTTTTGGTCGTTTCATTTGACACAGACAGTTTTTCCATCCTAAAAATGACCACTTAGAATGCCCGCCTAAGAATTTCATACTGAAATTAACTCCAATGACTGTAATGACTGTAATTCTCAATTTTAAAGGGAAAATATACATTTTGGTAATGAAACAATATATATACTGTATATTGGAGTCATTAAAACTATTTTTTCAACCACTCCACAAATGTCTTGCGAACAAACTATAGTTTTGGCAAGTCGGTTAGGACATCTACTTTGTGCATGACAAGTAATTTTTCCAACATTTGTCTACACAGATTATTTCACTGTATCACAATTCCAGTGGGTCAGAAGTTTACATACACTAAGTTGACTGTGCCTTTAAATAGCTTGGAAAATCCAGAAAATGTCATGGCTTTAGAAGCTTCTGATAGGCTAATTGACATCATTTGAGTCCATTGGAGGTGTACCTGTGGATGTATTTCAAGGCCTACCTTCAAACCCAGTGCCTCTTTGCTGGACATGACCTTTTCATGGGAAAATCTAAAGAAATCAGCAAAGACCTCTGAAAAAAAATTGTAGACCTCCACAAGTCTGGTTCATCCTTGGGAGCAATTTCCAAATGCCTGAAGGTACCTCGTTCATCTGTACAAACAATAGTACGCAAGAAAAACACCATGGGCCCACACAGCCGTGATACCTGGTGCTC
This sequence comes from Oncorhynchus gorbuscha, assembly GCF_021184085.1. Taxonomy (NCBI): domain Eukaryota; kingdom Metazoa; phylum Chordata; class Actinopteri; order Salmoniformes; family Salmonidae; genus Oncorhynchus; species Oncorhynchus gorbuscha. Next base: position 35,436,236 of record NC_060178.1, read on the forward strand.
TTCCATGCCATCCCTAGGAGGGGTACGTCACTTGAGTGGGTTGAGTCACCGATGTGATCTTCCTGTCCGGGTTGGCTCCCCCCCTTGGGTTGTGCCATGGGGGAGATCTTCGTGGGCTATACTCGGGCCTTGTCTCAGGATGGTAAGTTGGTGGTTGGGGATCTCTCTCTAGTGGTGTGGGGGCTGTGCTGTGGAAAAGTGGGTGGGGTTATATCCTGCCCGTTTGGCCCTGTCCGGGGGTATCGTCGGACGGGGCCATAGTTTCTCTTGGCCCCTCCTGTCTCAGCCTCCAGTGCTTATGCTGCAATAGTTTGTGTCGGGGGGCTAGGGTCAGTCTGTTATATCTGGAGTATTTCTCCTTTCTTATCCAGTGTCCTGTGTGAATTTAAGTATGCACCCTCTAATTCTCTCGGAGGAGGACTTGAGCCCTAGGACCATGCCTCAGGACTACCTGGCCTGATGTCTCCTTGCTGTCCCCAGTCTACCTGGTCATGCTGCTGCTCCATTTTCAACTGTTCTGCATGTGTCTATGGAACCCTGACCAGTTCACCGGACGGGCTACCTGTCCCAGACCTGCTGTTTTCAATACTCTAGAGACAGCAGGAACGGCAGAGATTGATTGGCTATGAAAAGCCAACTGACATTTACTCCTGAGGTGCTGACCTGTTGCACCCTCTACAACCACTGTGATTATTATTATTTGACCCTGCTGGTTATCTATGACCATCTGAACATCTTGGAAATGTTCTGTTATAATCTTCACTTAGCACTTCGTGACATCAGCTGATGTTAAGAGCTTCATAAAATAAATTTGATTGATACCACTGTTTTTCCTTCTCCTAGAGATGTACGTACTTTGGTGCGATAAGTGCAAATCAATCCCAGAACAACAGCAAAGGACCTTGTGAAGGTGCTGGAGGAAACAGGTACAAAAATATCTATATCAACATAACCTGAAAGGCCGCTCAGCAAGGAAGAAACCACTGCTCCAAAACCACCATTAAAAAGGCAGACTACAGTTTGCAACTGCACATGGGGACAAAGATGGTACTTTTAGGAGAAATGACCCCTGGTCTGATGAAACAAAAATATACCTGTTTGGCCATAATGACCATCATTATGTATGGAGGAAGAAGGGGGACGCTTGCAAGCCGAAGAACACCATCCCAACCGTAAAGCACGGGGCTGGCAGCATCATGTTGTGGGGTGCTTTGCTGCAGGAGGGACTTGTGAACTTCAAAAAATAGATGGCATCATGAGGATGGAAAATAATGTGGATATATTGAAGCAACATCAAGACATCAGTCAGGAAGTTAAAGCTTGGTCGCAATTGGGTCTTCCAAATGGACAATGACCCCAAGCATACTTCCAAAGTTGTGGCAAAATGGCTTAAAAAGACAACAAAGTCAAGGTATTGGAGTGGCCATCACAAAGCCCGGACCTCAATCCTATAGAACATTTGTGGGCAGAACTGAAAAAGCGTGTGTGAGCAACGAGGCCTACAAACCTGACTCAGTTAAACCAGCTCTGTCAGGAGGAATGGGCCAGAACTTATTGTGGGAAGCTTGTGGAAGGCTACCCGAAACATTTGACCCAAGTTAAACAATTTAAAAGGCAATGCTACGAAATACTAATTGAATGTATGTAAACTTCTGACCCACTGGGAATGTGATGAAAGAAATAAAAGCTGAAATTAGTCAATCATTCTCTCTACTATTATTCTGACATTTCACATTTAGAAAATGAAGTGGTGATCCTAACGGACCTAAGACAGGGAATTCTTACTCACATTAAATGTCAGAAATGGTGAAAAACTGATTTTAAATGTATATGTAAACTTCCGATTTCAACTGTATATACACTACTGTTAAAACGTTTGGGGTCACTTCGAAATGTCCTTGTTTTGAAAGAAAAACATTTTTTTTTGTCCACTAAAATGATCAGAAATACAGTGTAAACATTGTTAATGTTGTAAATTACTATTGTAGCTGCCAGATTTTTTTATGGAATATCTACATAGGCATACAGAGGCCCATTATCAGCAACCATCACTCCTGTGTTCCAATGGCACGATGTGTTAGCTAATCCAAGTTTATCATTTCAAAAGGGTTATTGATCATTAGAAAACCCTTTTGCAATTGCAGTTAAACTGTTGTGCTGATTAAAGAAGCAACACAACTGGCCTTTAGACTAGTTGAGTATCTGGAGCATCAGCATTTGTGGGTTCGTTTACAGGCTCAAAATGGCTATAAACAAAATTTCTTCTGAACCGCATCAGTCTATTCTTCTGAGAAATGAAGGCTATTCCATGTGAGAAATTGCTAAAAAACTGAAGATCTCGTACAACGCTGTGTACTAATCCCTTCACAGAACAAACTGGTTGTAACCAGATTATAAAGTGGGAGGCCCCGGTGCACAACTGAGCAAGACGACAAGTACATTAGTGTCTAGTTTGAGAAACATTATATAGTACCAGCAAAACACCAGTCTTAATATCAACAGTGAAGAGGTGAATCGGGATGCTGGCCTTCTAGGCAGAGTTGCAAAGAAAAAGCCACATCTCAGGCTGGCCAATAAAAAGATTAATATGGGCAAAATAACAGATACTGGATAGATGAACTCTGCACTATCCGATTTGCCAGCGCCGTAAACGCACTCAATTTACATTTGTGTCATTTAGTAGACGATCTTTTGCAGAGCCACTTACAATAGTGAGTTCAACCCAGGCACTGCAAGCACCATACGCTACTAAGTCACACGGGAGTTCAATTCAGCCACAGATCTCCCAGTCAAGTAGGCAGTTTGTCTTTCAGACTAATAAAATAGTTAAAAATAGGCACATTTCGCTTACCCAGTAGGGCTTCTGAATCAAGTTCACCATCCACAAAGAGGAAGAAAAATATGTAAAGGGCAAGTCTTTATCGTGGACTTTTCTACTAAAATGTTTGGTGACCAACTAGGAATGCCTTGAGGATTGACGACCACTGATCTAAAGCATTTTAACTTGGTGTGGTGGTACGTTCATTTAAGACCAGTGGTGGGAAAAAGTGCCAAATTGTCAAACTTGAGTAAAAGTAAAAGATACTGGAGTCATTTTCTATAAAGGTAAGTGAAAGTCACCCAGTCAAATTATACTTGAGTAAAGTCAAACTATTTGGTTTTAAATATACTTAAGTAAATGTAGTTTAAAATATATTTAATTAAGTATCAAATGTAAAATAATGGTTTAAATTCCTTATGTTAAGCAAACCAGACTACACAATTCTTGTTTTTTTAATTTTACGCAAAGCCAGGGTCACATTCTAACACTCAGACATAATTTACAAATAAAGCATGTGTTTAGTGAGTCCCCCAGAGCAGAGGCAGTAAGGATGACCAGGGATGTTCTCTGGATAAGTGTATGAAATGGACCATTTTACAATCCTGCTAAGCATTCAAAATGACACGCAAAAGTACTTTTTGGTGTCAAGAGAAAATGTATGGAGTAAAAAGTACATTGTTTTTTTTTTAGAAATGTAGTTGTCAAAAATATAAAATAGTGAAGTACAGATACCCCCAAAAAACAACTTTAGTATTTTTACACCACTGTTTAAGACAGAGTGGCACTTGTTTATCTAAAGATAGGGGGCGCATATATTTGTCATGTTTCAAACGTGTACTCCGATGGTTTGGTCGTGGCCAGGGATCAAACAGTATTGACGGCGACTCTGGAGCAATTACGGTTAAGTGTCTTGCTCAAGGGCAGATTGACAGATTTACCTAGTCAGTTCAGGGATTCAAACTAGCAACCTTTCAGTTACTGGCCCAATGGTCTAACCGCTAGGCTACCCAACAACTATTAAAAACGACACACTTGACCATGTAGGCCACAATGATGAAATGCATTCAACAATAAAACTACAGCATGTTCGAACATCTAAACATTTTATTATGAAAATAAGACAAGCCCATTTAAACATATCTTTCCAGGCATGCATTACAGCTGAAAGGTAGACCTGGGTGGGATAGTGAACACAGTTCTCTGTCCCACCACATGTGCTCATGTCTGGCGGGGGCAAGGGGGGGTTCACAGGATACAATTGTGGGGAAAGGGTCCATGGCATTTCACATGAATAAGATGACTGACAAGTGCGTGTTTGTGGGGTCACTTTGCTTCCTGGACTTTTTTGGCACTCTGCTTCTCTTTTGCCTGGGGAGCAGAACACACAAATACATTAAATAGTTTAGCGCCAGTGAGCAGGTGTCTATGATAGGTTAATACTACCCTCTAGTGGGCATCAGTTGTATATCAAGAACTACACTCAAATTAGTTCAGAACAGGGGTTGGAATGGTAATTATTTACCGTTACGGTGTTCTGACCATGGCAGAAAAAACATTCTGAACCGGTTCGAACCACAAAAAAAAGGTTCATATTTTTCCTTTTGGCTCATTTTTATTTACCTGTGAAATCATTGTTTTTACATTTCGTTCATTAATAAAATGCACTCCACCATTTAGCACAGAAGCTCGCTGTGAAACAGGTAAGATAGTCGTTTAAAATTGCATGGGTGGGGAGAGAGCTGGTGGACATTGAGGGGGTTTGGCATGAAGCACTGATCATCATGGAGTGAATTGGAAAGTGTTTCGACTACTACAAACAATGTAACTTCACCAAATCACATAGACATGAGGAATATTTTTGGAACTAATGACATTACCAGTTCTCAAGACTGGAGTGGTGTCATGAAAATAACCTATCCCTCGATGTCAACAAGACAAAGGAGATGATTGTGGACTACAGGAAAAGGAGGACCAAGCACAGGTCCATTCTCATCGACAGGGCTGTAGAGAGCAGGTTGAGAGCTTCAAGTTCCTTTGTGTCCACATCAAACTATCATGGTCCAAACACAAAGACAGATGTGAAGAGAGCACGACAAAACCTATTCCCCAGATCCTCAAAAAGACCTACAGCTGCACCAGAGCGGACTGGTTGCATCACTGCCGGGTATGTCAGAGGAAGGTCCTAAAAATTGTCAGACTCCTGCCACCCTAGTCATAGACTGTACTCTCTGCTACCGCACGGCAAGTGGTACCAGAGCACCAAGTCTAGGTCCAAAAGGCTTCTTAACAGCTGTGTGCGCACACTACCCAGACTATTTGCATTGTCGTCGTCATCGTCCCCAACTCACTCTTTTACGCTGCTGCTAATCTGGTTATTATCTATGCAAAGTTACTTTAATAACTCAACCTAGCCTCCCAGGTGGCACAGTGGGCTAGGGCACTTCATCGCAGCGCTGGCTGTGCCACCAGAGTCTCTGGGTTCGCGCTCTGTCGCAGCCGGCCACAACTGGGAGGTCCGTGGGGCGACGCACAATTGGCCAAGCGTCGTCCGGGTTAGGCCGGTAGAGATATCCTTGTCTCCTCGTGCACCAGTGACTCCTGTGGCGGGCCGGGCGCAGTGCACGCTAACCAAGGTCGCCGGGTGCACGGTGTTTCCTCCGACACATTGGTGCGGCTGGCTTCCGGGTTGGTTGGGATGTGTTTCGGGGGACGCATGACCTTTGTCTCTCCCGATGCCCGTACGGGAGTTGTAGCGATGAGACAAGATATTAACTACTAATAATTGGACACTACAAAATTGGGGAGAAGGGGGGGTAAAATTTAATTCAATTACCTCGACTAACCTGTGCCCTCGCACATTGACCGGTACCCCCTGTATATAGCCTCGGTACTGTTATTTTACTGCTACTCTTTAATAATGTTATTTTTATTACTTAACACTTATTTTTCTTAAAACTACATTGATGATCAAGGGCTTGAAAGTAAGCATTTCACCGTAAGGATTACTATTGCAACACATCATCAGTATGGTAAAACTAACCTGTCTCACGACGGTCTAATCCCTGCTCACGTTCCCCATTAGTGGATGAACAATCCAACGCTTGGTGAATTGTACACCGACACCTGTTGTATTCGGCGCAAGTGACAAATAAAATGTGATTTGATGTGGAATAGAGTTCCATGTAGTCATGGCTCTGTGTTGTACTGTATGCCTCCCATAGTCTGTTCTTTACTTGGGGATTGTAAAGAAACACCTGGTGGCTTGTCTTCTTGGGTATGCGTGGGTGTCCGAGCTGCGTGCTAGTTGTTTAAAACAGACACCTCGGTGCATTCAGCATGTCATCACTTATTACAAAAAACAAGTAGTGATGAAATCAACATCTCCAATTTGAGCCATGAGAGATGTACATGCATATTATTAATGTTAGCTCTCCGTCTACATTTAAAGGAAAGCTGTGCTGCCCTGTTCTGAGCAAATTGTAATTTTCAGAGGTCCCTCTGTGGCACCTGACCACACGATTGCACAGTAATCCTGGTGAGAAAACTAGGACCAGTCTTGTTGATATTGTTGTTAAGAAGCTTTATTATGGACGAAGTTCTACCCACCCATTGATACTGTTGTATCAACCTGTGGTAGCCAGTGCCGTTCTCAAGCATAGCCTTATATCCATTACAGCGTACTGGATAACAGCCATTCATATTCCATACACCCAGTTCAATGCAACAGCGAAATGATAATCAAATTTCCTCTCTGCCCATCATGAGGTTGCTACAACCTAGCCTATGAAAAGTTTACAACGTAAAGTTTACACACAGGTCGAGAGACTAATTTGAAGTGACAAGACAGTGAGATTCAATACCGCCTTGCAGTCTTGCCTGCATCTAGCTGATATAGGGTGTAAACATCAGTCCAACAGTTGCAAACAAATTCAGGTATGTTGATCCCCATTTTGTTCCTTTTAAGAAACATTTTTATCAGAAAATCATCCAAAAGAATACACCCCTGATCACACTTAAAAACAGAGTTCACTCTCATAACAGCCACGTTGTATTCCTTTTCTTCCCTTGTGGACTTTAGTGCACAACAAACCAGCTGTATGTGACCAGGCAACAACAAAGAATTCCAAGACAAACCTCTACAAACAGCCTATATCGTTGTCACCATTTTAGCTAAATTAACTTCATAGTCAACATAGCTAATAGAACGTGTTAGTCAACCCGCTACAATCATGGAGTAACATTGGTGTACAGTCGATAATTAGTTATACCGGTAGGCACCAGTGGCAATAAATTTGTAATACCAAAAGCTTACCTAGACTTGGAAGAGTTCCAGTGTTGTGTTAGATGGCTAAACTAGCTATGTTAGCTTACTCAAACAGAGGGATGCCATCTACATTTGCTAGGTAAGTGAAACAAAACAAATTAGAAATATACATTTCTCTTGCTTCTCCTTCATTTTGGAAGAATCACATTTTTTTTCAAAAATGCCCTTGCTGATGGAAGGAGGTTTTAACTCAATCTCACGATACATGGCCCCATTCATTCTTTCAGTCGTCCTGGTCCCTTTGCAGAAAAACAGCCCCAAAGCATGATGTTTCCACCCCCAAGCTTCACAGTAGGTATGGTGTTCTTTGGATGCAACTCAGCATTCTGACCATATGACATTCTCCCAATCTTCTTCTGGGTCATCCAAATGCTCACTAGCAAAATTCAGATGGGCCTGGACATGTACTGGCTTAAGCAGGGGGACACGTCTGGCACTGCAGGATTTGAGTCCCTGGTGGCGTAGTGTGTTACTGTTGGTAGGCTTTGTTACTTTGGTCCCAGCTCTCTGCAGGTCATTCACTAGGTCCCCCCGTGTGGTTCTGGGATTTTTGCTCACCGATCTTTTTGACCCCACGGGGTGAGATCTTACGTGGAGCCCCAGATCGAGGGAGATTATCAGTGGTCTTGTACATCTTCCATTTCCTAATAATTGCTCCCACAGTTGATTTCTTCAAACCAAGCTGCTTCCCTATTGCAGATTCAGTCTTCCCAGCCTGGTGCAGGTCGACAATTTTTTGTTTCTGTAGTCCCTTGACAGCTCTTTGGTCTTGGCCATAGTGGAGTTTGGAGTGTGACTGTTTGAAGTTGTGGACAGGTGTCTTTTATACTGATAACAAGTTCAAACAGGTGCCATTAATACAGGACAGAGGAGCCTCTTAAAGAAGTCACAGGTCTGTGAGCCAGAAATCTTGCTTGTTTGTAGGTGTAGGTGACCAAATACTTATTTTCCACAGTAATTTGCAAATAAATTCATTTAAAAAAAATCCTACAATGTGATTTTCTGGATCTTTTTTTCTAATTTTGTCTGTCATAGCTGAAGTGTACCTATGTTGAAAATTACAGGCCTCATCTTTTTATGTGGGAGAACTTGCACAATTTGTGGCTGACTAAATACTTACTAAATACCTACTACTGTGCATAAAATTTTGTTTTACAAATTATATATGGTCTACACACCATATATTTATCATTCAGGCATTTCTTGATTTGAACTTGCTACACATTCTGTTGCACTGTTGGAACTAGTAACATAAGCATTTCGCTGCACCTGCTATAATATCTGAAAATCTTTATGCAACTTGATTTGAAAATAAAAAGGTTCTGTTTCTCTAAAAAAATATGTTCTCGTTCGGGTTTTGTTCCCCTGGTAGAGAACTCAAAATAGTGCATTTAACACAACGGTTTGTAGAGTACCTTCAAATACCATAACATAAATTAATATTATACACCAAATTCACGTTCCTGGCCTCAGCTGTTCCTCACCTTTTCCACCAATGGTATTAACTGCTGGTATTCAGCCAGTGTCTTCAGCAGTTCCATGATGAAGGGTAGGTAGTTGTGCTTTCGTCGAATGTTTTCGATCTACAACAAAAAATATGTATACACACACACACACAATGTTCAAGAAAAACATCAAGTGTTATAATATAGTATTGAAATGACTGCATATCTTCTAAAAAGCCCATATTATCTGACGGTCAGCGAACACACCTTGTATCGTTGGAGCTTCTGATTCTCCTCATCGATCAGCAGCTGATACTTTGCAATTTCTGATTGAAGGGAGCTGAGGAGGGTGCTGCTCTGGTCTGTGTCCATTGGCTCTTCCTGAAGAAAGGGTGAGACAATTTCCATTCGGTCAAATGTCAAACCAGATTTCAGTTTGCCGGACAAATGAGAGATTTTACCAGCCATATCAGATAGAAACACATCTAAATACCACTACAGGTAGGGCAATGTGTTTTGACGAGTGTCCACTGCCCACTGTAACCACATGGAAGAGACTGTAGTTATTATGCGAGGAAGATTGTTAGCCAACGAAGTGAATGGTAGTTAGAACAATGCACATTTCCCTCTGTCCACCAGGCTTGTAAAAATCCCCAGTTTCTGTATAAATGTATATTTCCACTTGTATGTGCCTTCATCCTTTATACAGTTGCTAGTTTACCAGCTAGCTTGATTTGTACTGTTTTGGGCATTTTTAAGCTAGCTGCTCAACCAGGCTTTAGACTAGAGGAAGAGAAGGAAGCAATATCTCTTCATCTAAATACTACTCGGTGGACATTTCTGTAAATTGTCTTTTAGGGAGATTAATCAAGCAAAACGTCAAAATACCTGAACATTTGTCCCCAGTTTGCATACAGTCATGTCTGTCAGACTCACTTGTGCCAGGAAACATTGCGGGCACTACCATGATACAGTGTTGCAAGTTTGTCAGTGAGAGCGCAAATTCAAGACAAGACAGGCAGAGAAGACAGGCAAGATAGACAAATGACACGAATGAAATACAACCTCCCCGTGCATAGCTAATTTGATTTATAGAGGATATTTATCTCATCCAAATTATTATGTCGGTTTTTATGTATTATATGTATTTATATCAGCAAAAAGCAGGCAATAACCGGCTAACGGAGATTCTGGGATGACACTAACATTACTTAACAGATGGGATAGATCGTAAGCAGACATTTTAAAGGACTTGATCAATGGCATTGACATGGGTGGAAGTCTATTCATGGCCTTGGTGGCAGGTAATTGTATCGTCCAGGCCTGAGGGCTGCACCATGAATAACTGCAACACCACTTACCTCTGTTAGCTGGATCTGCAGTTCGGCTATCTTCCTCTCGTAAATCATCTTCCTGTCGGACACAATGGCCATCAGGTTGAAGCGGATCTCTCCCTCACTGTACCTGATACCAGGGACGGAAGACGCAGTTGTTTTAGATTTTACTTTCTGATAATTGAGTCGGTTAGAAGTTGCGTAGCACAATGAGCAACACAAACAGCAATACAAACAGCAACCATATATGACACTTATTTACCATGGTATATTTACTTGTAAAAAAATATATATTTACTTCTGTATTCTTTTCTCAATCACTGGCCGAACTGCGTTGATCCAATCGTCCTGGTTGCACACACCTGAAACACAAAACAAGCATAAAGTGTAGATCATGGATCAATCATCAACTAGATTTAGCCACGGGGCGATTTTTCTTGAGCGGATGGTCAGGGGGCCAGAACCTAATGGCAAATCATTTAGACTGCAAATTGACCAAGAAGCTCAAACAGATTTCATATTTGACTAAAACAATTTCAAACCTTGCTCAAATTTGTATGCGATGTTGGGGCAGATTCCAAAATTAAAATAATTTGGAGCTTATTTGCTTGGGTTTTTAAAGTATTTTATGTCAAACAAAATTTTAAAAAGTACGCCAGTTGGGGAACCTTTGTGTAGATAATCATCAAGGGTGTTTCTGAAGAATGTGTCAGGTTCAAGACGAGATTAACTGCACTACTGGCCACACAGTCACAATTCACAATAATTTTTTAAAAATAAAACACTTAAAAGCTAAAAGTATATAAAAGCTAACAGAATCTGAAACAGCAGCTTTTTTCAAATTCACAAAGCTAACCAAAACTGCTGCTATGAAAGACTACAAACATTATATGTAGGACAAAACAGCAATTTTATACATCTATAAAGCTAAATATATGACCAGAATGTGCGTACCGAGGTCGATGGGTCCTTCACGTAGGCCGTCCAGCTCATAGAGCCTGCCGTTGACAGGGACGTAGCTCACAAAGTGGAACGCATCCTCATCCTTTGCAGAAGACTTGGCGTCAAACTCAAACATCTGCTGTCTGAACACAATAAAGACGACAGTTTTAGCTTTCATTAGCAGAGAAACTAACATGGTATTAAAACCAAAGACTTCATTTTCAGCTCTGTGGGTAATGTCTTATGAAAAACATTCAATCAAAAAGGGCAATTTGTCTACTTAGAGCCAAGCCGTCGATTAATCTAGTGACGTTAGCAGTGATAAACTATCCCGCTGAAATGAAAAGTCAACTCACCTGGCAAAGCTGTTGTGAACTTGTCGAATAACTTCAGAGTTGCTGAGAGCCAGACCTTTCATCTTTATAGGAGAGAGAATATCAATGTGTGACTTTTATGTTGTCTCCTGACTTCAGGGTCTGTTTAATGTCTGCACGATTCATCAATAACGAAGGTGGCTGGGATTTTACTGTGGAAGGTTGTCCTCGGTTTTTCACTCAAAAAAAAAAATACATATAAAGCCACACACACATTTCCCGAGCGACACCCCCTTCCCTTACAACTGTTGCATTTTCAAATCCAAATACCACGAGTTCAGACCCCAGAGGGAAGAACTTTTGAGAGAACCAAATCACAAGTCTCAATGTCTAGGCAAATATTATACCAACAAATTGCCTCCTGTCCAGACCAGTATGTCACAGCTCTTCTTCGCTGTGTACCACATGGGTCATGTCAACCAGGCTAGGTGTTATGCACATCTCAAGGACATAAAACACCGACTGAATTTTCTTTTAAAGGCTTGCAAAAACTAAACGCTGCCCCAATAATCAGTATCAACTTACAGCTGCATCAAAGCTGAGTGAAAACTCTCTGAACTCTGTGAGTGTCTCTCCCAACAGCATGTCAGAGTGGGTACAGTTCAGCAGCACGCTCACAATGGCCTGGGTAGCACATGCATTGTTTATCACCTGAAAAAGCACACATAGCACGTTGACAGCAGGTTATTTATGTTTGTCATGAGTCTTTCCCCAGAGGAAGAACTGAGCAGTTTCCACTAAATGGGCCAGCTGCAAAGACAATATTGGCTAGATTGTAAAAATTCAAAACAAAAATGTGCTTTTTGGTATTAAACTTAAGGTTTGGCATTAGGCTTAGCAGTGTGGTTAAGGTTAGGTTTAAAAATCGTTCTTTATAACTTTGCAGCTGTGCCAGCTAGTGACCACTCTCCAGAGCTGCCTCCAGTACATGAGTCATCTCAATAAATGCCAACCTGCACACACACAGGAGACACATCAAATGAGATCCTGTAATTTTACATTTTAGTCATTAAGCAGACGTTCTTATACAGAGCAGACTTAGTCAACACATTGAACTTGAAGTTTAAAAAAAAACAACCACATCACAATAATAATGCACAGGTAGACTCTTCGAAATATCCGTTATCAGCAGAATCTGTGCCAGAAAGAAAAACAAGAGACTTCTGAGAATACTTCAGAGAGTAATTTGGATATGTTCTACCTCTGCAAAACATACAATGAATACAGATGTAAAACCAAACCATGTACCTGCTTGGCAAAGAAGATGTTGTCAAGCCTTGAATCCTGAACGATAGATCCTCCCGGCTCCTCACCTGGTTGCCACTTGAACAGGAAGATCAACCCATGAACTGGTCTTGAAGGAAGAAAGAGAAACCTAGTTCCACTGCAGTACTATGAACTTGTAAAAGTAAAGAGTTTAGAAGTAAAGAGATTAGGGCATGGGCCATGGCTTACTTGAGGTTTTCAAAATTCTCTGGTTCCATACTCCATATTTCTTCTACCTGAGCTCCTTTACAACCTGGGTTAGTAGAAAGGAGAAAGCTGGGTTAACTACTACATAATTACATAAACCAGGGATGGGCAAAATGGCCCCTCTTTTGGGATGGGCAAAATGGCCCCTCTTTTGGGATGGGCAAAATGGCCCCTCTTTTGGGATGGGCAAAATGGCCCCTCTTTTGGGATGGGCAAAATGGCCCCTCTTTTGGGATGGGCAAAATGGCCCCTCTTTTGGGATGGGCAAAATGGCCCCTCTTTTGGGATGGGCAAAATGGCCCCTCTTTTGGGATGGGCAAAATGGCCCCTCTTTTGGGATGGGCAAAATGGCCCCTCTTTTGGGATGGGCAAAATGGCCCCTCTTTTGGGATGGGCAAAATGGCCCCTCTTTTGGGATGGGCAAAATGGCCCCTCTTTTGGGATGGGCAAAATGGCCCCTCTTTTGGGATGGGCAAAATGGCCCCTCTTTTGGGATGGGCAAAATGGCCCCTCTTTTGGGATGGGCAAAATGGCCCCTCTTTTGGGATGGGCAAAATGGCCCCTCTTTTGTAGGTCCAAGAACCCCAAAATGTTTTATCAGTCACGGTCTCAACTTACTGTTGAGGTTTAATTATAACAGAATACACAAGGTGCAATTTTGAAATTTGATTGTGCATCAGCAGTCACTAAAGTGCAAATGTTTTTTTAGATTGTCTAGCGGCCAGCTAATTTACCTGTCTAAACTTGTAGTAAGCAAGGTTGAATGAATTACCGAACAGGGTGATCATCAGTTGTCATTAAAAACTGGAAACATTTGCCTCCGCCCTATAGCAAAATGAGTAAAATTGCATTAAATTAGTTATAAAATTGCAAAATCTTCTCCGCCCAATGGCAAAATGTGTAGAATTGCAGGAAATTAACTTTAGAAATGAAATGCATCTTAGCTGTCACGGGGATATGGATATGCGGCCTCTCATGACGAGTTCCGTTTTTTGTGCCCCCACCTCCATCAAAGTTGCCCATCTATGACATAATTTAAACCATTAGTTAGTGGACAGGACTATCCATCTAACGTTATTTTGCCATTTGAATTTGCAGAGAACTGCACCAACAAGCTGTTTATCCATCGAGTTGATCGTCTTGAGTACAATATTCAATCGAAAGGCATGCAGTGAAATTGATTTGTCAGTTTCAAAAGGAATGTCAGCTAGCTAGCTTAAACTAGTAACCGCCGACACATATACACCTAAGTGTCGTGGTAGCATGCTAAATTCTCTCATAATTATCCCGTAATGGAATCAACGACGCCACCTGGCTAGCATGTTCGCGGTTTCAGATAACAAGTTGAATCTGGTTCGCAAATAGAATCATGAAATTTGCTGGACTGCAAAAACCGATCATTTATGTGCATAGCCAATGCTGCACAGACTTGACTAGAACTTGTTGGCAATCGAGTAATAGTAGACTAGCTAGTTGACATACAGCACACTCACCAAAACCTTTGATCAATTCTGTGAAAACACCAGGATCACTTTCCATAAGACACCATTCTCCTGCGCTTCCAGACATTACTATGTTATGATTTCAAAAAAGACTGTGGGGCATGTGATTTTACTGCAATCTAATATTCGTAGTGATTGGTTAGCTTAGCTTCGCTAGCTACCTAGATAACAAAATGAATCAATATCGAAGATTTATAAGATCTGGATACCGCATCAAAGATGTCCGCCCGTTGTTTGCAAGAAAATCTACTCACGTCCGCATACGCCGATTCATGGACCGCCTACATCCGGGTTGTATCCGGTTTATACGAACTAACAGCACATGGAACCGCATTATCAGAGATGATGTCATCACTTCATACAGAAACAAGGCAGACATTGGATGAATATAAAATGTTAATATCTTCGAACGTGAGTGATGAAAAAATGATCGGCCTCAGCGACAATTATTTAAATAATTCAATGCATGTTTTGTAAGGGTGTGGACAAAACAAGAATCGTAATGATATGGGAAATTTTCTGGATGTAATTATGATCTGAGTTTTTTTTGCTGGAGTAACCTCTTCACTGTTGACATTGAGACTGGTGTTTTGCAGGTACTATGTAATAAACCTGCCAGTTGAAGACCTGTGAGGTGTCTATTTCTCAAACTAGAAACTCTAATGTACTTGTCCCTTTGCTCATTTGTGCACCGGGGCCTCCCACTCCTTTCTATTCTGGTTAGAGACAGTTTTCTCTGTGAAGGGAGTAGTACACAGCGTTGTATGAGATCTTCAGTTTCTTGGCATTTTCTCACGTGGAATAGCCTTCATTTCTCAGAACAAGAATAGACTGACAAGTTTCAGAAGAAAGTTATTTGTTTCTGGCCATTTTGAGCCTGTAATTGAACCCACAAATGCTGATGCTCCAGATACTCAACTAGTCTAAAGAAGGCCAGTTTTATTGCTTCTTTAAACAGCACAACAGTTTGACTGTGCTAACATAATTGCAAAAGGGTTTTCTAATGATCAATTACCCTTTTAAAATAATAAACTTGGATTAGCTAACACAATGTGCCATTGGAACACAAGAGTGATGGTTGCTGATAATGGGACTTTGTACGCCTATGGAGATATTCCATTAAAAATCAGCCGTTTCCAGATACAATTGTCATTTACAACATTAACAATGTCTGCACTGTATTTCTGATTATTTTGATGTTATTTTAATGGATAAAAATGTGTTTTTCTTTCAAAAACAAGGACATTTCCAAGGGACCCCAAACTGTAACACTGGTGTAGCACAGCCACAAAGTCATAAGGCCTGCCTACTTGACCAATCAGATGAGGGAGTGTGATGACACGTATGCCAGTTTACGGTTCTCAGGCAACGACCAATCAGAGTAGGTGTTGAGATGACTAGTACAGTTTAAGTCGGAAATTTACATACACCTTAGCCAAATACATTAAAACTCAGTTTTCACAATTCCTGACTTAATCCTGAATTAATCCTAGTAAAAATTCAGGTCAGTTAGGATCACCACTTTATTTTAAGAATGTGAAATGTCAGAATAATAGTAGAGAGAATGATTAATTTCAGCTTTTATTTCTTTCATCACAGTCCCAGTGGTCAGAAGTTTACATACACTCAATTAGTATTTGGTAGCATTGCCATTAAATTGTTTGGGATGGTGTATCCCCCTTTTTTCCTCCAAACATAACAATGGTCATTATGGCCAAACAGTTCTATTTCTGTTTCATCAGACCAGAGGACATTTCTCTAAAAGTATGATCTTTGTCCCCATGTGCAGTTGCAAAGCGTAATCTTTTTTTTATGGCAGTCTTGGAGCAGTGGCTTTTTCCTTGCTGAGCGGCCTTTCAGGTTATGTCTATATAGGACTCATTTTACTGTGGATATAGATACTTTTGTACCGGTTTCCTCCAGCATCTTCACAACGTCCTTTGCTGTTGTTCTGGGATTGATTTGCACTTTTCACACCTAAGTGCGTTCATCTCTAGGAGACAGAACACATCTCCTTCCTGAGCTGCAAGATGGCTGCGTGGTCCCTTGGTGTTTATACTGGCGTACTATTGTTTGTACAGATGAACGTGGTACCTTCAGTTGTTTGGAAATTGCTCCCAATGATGAACCAGACTTGTGGAGGTCTACCATTTTTTTCAGAGGTCTTTGCTGATTTCTTTTGAATTTCCCATGATGTCAAGCAAAGAGGCACTGAGTTTGAAGGTTGGCCTTGAAATACATCCACAGGTGCACCTCAAATTGACTCAAATGATGTCAATTGGCCAATCAGAAGTTTCTAAAGCCATGACATAATTTTCTGGAATTGTCCAAGCTTTTTAAAGTCTGCTTAGTGTATGTTAACTTCTGACCCACTGGAATTGTTATACAGTGAATTATAAGTGAAATAATCTGTCTGTAAACAATTGTTGGAAAAATGACTTGTGTCATACACAAAGTAGATGTCCTAACCGACTTGCCAAAACTATAGTTGTTAAGAAGAAATTTGTGGAGTGGTTGAAAAACCAGTTTTAATGGCTCCAACCTAAGTGCATGTAAACTTCCAACTTCAACTGTATGCCGTCTTGCGGTTCATGGGAAATTACCAATCAGATGAGGGAGTGTGATGATGTGAATGCCAACCAGCTTGCAGGGGCATACAAGAGACATGCATTTCTTTCAAGAAATCAGAATAAAACTAGGTCAAATCATGAAGTCAGTGGTCGGAAGGTTGAAGCTCTAGAAAATTGGAAGTTTCCGACATGGAATTCTGAGTTGGATGACTTTTCAAAAATATTTTTCACAGTCGGAGCTAGTTCGCAGTTGTCTAGAACACACTGAAGTCAGAGATTTCCGAGTTCCCAGTTGTTTTAAATGCAGCATTATTAGCTATAATAAAACCAAACATTCTAAATGTGAAATGTGATAATCGGATGTCTTATTCAAACTCGTCTTGCAGGCTTATCATGATGTTTGCCATTACTTGTCAAAATAGGTTTATTCCAACATCTACGTTGTTTTAAAATGGCATGTAGACAAACAAATTGACACATCTTGATTTCAGATTTTTATTTTCAAAATCCAAAAGTAAAATGTACATAGTTTCACAGTTTCTGGCAGTTTTTTAGATGAAAACTTCAACCCTGTTACTTTATTTAGCACTTACTATAGTCATTTATTTATTTAACATATTGAGTTTATTAAGTTGAACTCTTTATGACAGAATGTTAAAATTAGGCCTGTAGTGGGCAGTGTAGCCCAGCTTGGAAGACCATTTATCAACCATATCCTGTGGAAGAGGTAAGGACCCGTTACATAGACGTACACAACAATAAGTCTATTCATTCAGAATTATTAACGGAACTGACTAACATCCTCTGTACTGTCACTTAAATTTCAATCGCTGCTCCTTCAAATGTTCTTTGTCAATGTTGGAGTCTCTTGTGCCCTCCTTGATCTTGAACATGACATTTCCTAAATTATTGTCAGTCGGATAAAACGACCTGTGAGTAGGTGGCTGCTCTCCATGGAAAAGGAAGAACTACAAAGGTGTTTAGATGACGCTTCATTTCAGTAATCTTTCTCACACCAGACAGTCAGCTGCAGTAGCTTCTCTCAGCCTTGCATCAACAGCTTCCCTAACATCAGCTGTCTGTTGGATGTATACTGAACAAAAATATAAACGCAACTTGCAACAAGTTCAGTGATTTTTAACGAGTTACAGTTCATATAAGGAAATCAGGCAATTAAAATAAATTCATTAGGCCCTAATCAGGGCGGCAGGTATCCTTGGGCCAGTAACCAAAAGGTTGCTGGATCGAATCCCCCGAGCTGACAAGGTAAAAAAAATCTGTTGTTCTAAGCAAGGCAGTTAAACCACTGTTCCCCGGGCGCAGAAGACGTGAATGTCGATAATGGCAGCCCCCCTCCCCCCCCCCTCCCCAACCACCTCTCTGATTCAGAGTGGCTGGGCTACATGCAGAAGACACATTTCAGTTGAAGGCATTCAGTTGTACAACTGACTAGGTATCCCCCTGTCCCTTAATGAATCTATAGATTTCACAGGACTGGGCAGGGGCTCATGTCACCACTCTCAGGTTAATAGACAGAGCTATGGATGCAAGGACTGACCATCCATGATATCAAAATGATTGTTTTAACCATGTTATGAGGCTATACAGTGGTTGTTTACATTTGCAATGTTTACAAACATTGGAGAAAAACAAGCTTATATTTTGGGTTCTCATGGAGTGTGACAGTTAAACTAGGCTAATGAGGCATTTATAATTTATATTCTTCAAGAACCAATGGATATATATAATCATACATTCATAAATCCAAAAATGGATGTAGCAATTACAGATTGAAACTTTAAGTCTCGGCCTAAGTCTAGGCCTATAGATTTATTTTATCAGCATGAATTAGATTGAGCAATAAAAGACCCACTTTTATTTCCTAGGCTGGGATCCGCACTATGCTGCTGTTGCAAGAGCGTGTTTTTCCCTGACTGTCCACTGGTTTCAAAAACAATGATTGATATAGGCAGCTTCAACCTCTTGAATTGAAACCATTATTGGGTTCAAATACAATTTTGATCTGTGAACAGCCACCAACAGCAACCACAATCCATGAGGCGCAAATAGCTAAATGAGAGAGCAGCAGTGTGATTCACATCAATGTGATATGTAGATATCAATAATAAGTCATATCCGTGTGACCGTAGACAACACCACTGCTGTCATCCTTACCTCCAAGCGTTTATTCAAGTTGGATAAGATTTGGATGCCAACAGCACCATTGAAAGACATAGCTTGGACTGTAGCCTACAAATGACCTGCTCTTGTCCAGAAATTGATCAAACACATTTGGTGTGTCATAGTGGAACAAACTTAAGGTGGAACAAACTCGCTCAGGTGGAACAAACTTAAACTTGCACCTTTTTTCAAATGCTAATATGAATGTCAATGAGAAAGCAAGAGGTCAAAGAATTTTTCACAAGCATCCTTTTTGAATTTAAAAAAATCCTCGAAGTAACCAATCTAACATCTCAAATCTGTTTTTATTTGTTTAACATGTTTTTGGTTACTACATGATTCCATGTGTTATTTCATAGTTTTGATGTCTTCACTACTATTCTACAATGTAGAACATAGTACAAATAAAGAAAAACCCTTGAATTAGTTGGTGTTCGAAAACTTTTGACTGGAAGTGTACTTCTTATATATACTTTCTCATCTGAAAAACATATTTATTGCATGTGAGCTATAATCAGAGAGAAGGGAACCTGACGCAGTAGACAACCTCTGCCTTCACTGAGCTGGGATTTTTCACTTAGTGCTGACATCATAGTTTGGGAGGTCTCCTTTTTAGAGCACATTGTACTTTCCTCAGTCTAGACATGAAATAAGGGGGTATTTGTTACATGTGTGCTGTTATTATGTAAAGCGTGTTCACACAGACCAATTCTGATATTTGTTTCACTAATTTAGCTTTTGACCAATCAGCTCTTCTGCCCATAATTGGAATTGGGCTGCCTATGTAAACAGAACCTTAAACTTTGGCCAACGGTAGGCCGTTATATACTTTTTTATATTTACCTGTAAACCAGGATAACATGGGAGATTATAGCCTTGCAGTCTACCTTTTTGGTATTTTGTACCTGTCAAACCAATATCTGTTTCACCTGTCTTTGTGCTTTGTTCCTGGTTTATACAGGCTTCACACAAAGAGTGGCCTGTATTGTGGGCTTACTGGTCAGTTCCTCTCGACCTGTCCACAAAAAAAACAGGCTCACCGTTAGGAGCGAGTTCTCTGGTGGGCCATACGGATAACTTTTCATGTCCCCTTACTCACACCCGTTTTCAAGCCATTTTGCTGTGGGGGAACCAGTCAAAATATCTTTAAGGGCACTATCCAAGCTGGTCATCCTCATTCAGCCCCTCTCCATTCCCATGGACGTTAGAGCACTGGATGGGCGCCTTATAGGCCGGGTCACCAACAATACCACCCCCATCAACCTATGAGTGTCAGGGAACCACAGCTTGTTGATCCAATTCCTGCTCATTAAGTCTCCACAGGTTCCCGTGGTATTGGGATTCTCCTGGCTCCAGTGACAAAATCCCCTCATTGACTGGTCTGCTGGTGCCGTCATGGGCTGGAGCCTGTTCTGCCACGCCCATTGCCTGAAGTCAGCGCAGCCTGCCCTGGAACGTCTTCCTTGGAGCTTGGCAGTTGCCCCGGACCTCTCCGCCATACCTGCAGTGTACCAGGACCTCTGGGAGGTGTTCAGTAAGGCCCGTGCCACTTCTCTTCCGCCACAGCAACTATATGACTGCAGGATTGACCTTCTCCCAGGCACCACGTCACCCCAAGGACGACTGTACTCTCTGTCGGGTCCAGCAACCAAGGCTATGGAGACCTACATTGAGAACTCCCTAGCTGTAGGGTTCATCTGTACTTCTGCCTCCCCTGCCGGCGCAGGGTTCTTTGTGGAGAAGTACACCCAAGAGCACGTGCTCTACGTCCGATAGGTTCTCCAACGCCTCGTGGCCAAACAGCTGTCTGGTTGTAGAGAGACAGAGGGGCGCTGTTTCGCTCGCTCAGATTCTTTCTCCTGTGAGATACATTCTTGCGAATTGAAGGAAAATGATGAAACACAGAGACAAAAGATAAAATAATGTATGTTTTTTATATTTCTAATTGTATATTTTTGGGGGAGAAGCGTGGCTTCTCTTAGCATCCATGAATACACACCGCTGGGTAGGCTTAGGTTTTTTGCCATTTTCTTTAATAAAAGTCAGGCTTATGGCATACCCCCTCAATTCGATTCCTGGGTTTAACTTAACAGCCCTTTACTGACACAGAGATAGGCTATTTAAAGAGTGCATGGCGTTGGGAAGAATTGGCCAAAAGATCCATGGATAGCAGCCTATACCCTAATTTTGTCTGTCAAACAGGTAGGCCCAGGGGCGCAACTTTGGTTTTAGAAGTGGGGAGGACTTAACTTTTATTTTATATCCAGTTGGATATACAATACGATTACTTGGAGGTGTCATCATGGTCCTAAAACACATCGTTGCCGTGTTTTGTATCACATTCCAAATTATAAAACTGGGGGGGACAAAAATGCTATTTCAGAATGTGGGGTGGACATGTCCCCACATCCTACCCCTGGGTAGGCATACCTCTTATTTCTTAAATTGGAGAAAATACGCTCCAACATAAAGCCCTCGTTGTTAGTAAAGTCGAATGAAGATGAAGACAGTTTAAATGATTATGCCTACTCGAATGCCCCTACTTTCAGCACCATGATTGTTTCGATTGATTGTGGCGCAGCTTTCGCTTCAAATTTCAGCACCAAGTTACTTGAATCTGGCTCATTTTGAGGTCAATACCTCTGATAAATACATAATGTCCAAGAAACATAATTTATTTTAATAAAAACTATAAATGGTAGCAAGCTATCAATGTTGACCTCCGGTCCTCCTCATATTCATGCTCTTATTCTCAAACTGAACAGAACATATAAGCTTGACTGCGAGCACAACATTGCATTTCATGGACAAGGCTTAATTAAATATGATTTATTTACAGCATCCCAGCAGCACAAAAGACTCAGGAAGGAAGTACATTTTCTTAAAAATATAACATTGCTCTGTGCTTCTACAAGCATGCTCTTCATATAGGCTATGGGTAATTTGTTTGAAACCACACTAAATAGCCTATAGCACAACTAGTATTGTGCGCCCAGCATAAAATCAGAGATGAGGAACATCATCTGGAACACATCGATATATAGCCTAATAAGCAACTAATTACAAAACACTGAGAAATATCAACATTTGATCAATTACAAATTACATGGCCCTCCCCTGGACTAGACAAAAAAAAATCTGAACCCTTCCCCTGTCTTAAATTTAAACAAGCATGACCCTACCCCATTTTTCCCCATTATGTACATTTCAGGGCATAAAAACTACAATCTGTCTCCTGAATTAGCCTAGTGCACATATGCGCCCAGCTGGCAAGCTGACTATGCTAGTTTTTATCCTCATTGCCAAACTTGATAAATACTTCACCCTCAACTTCAAAACTCTGTTGCTAGTTATACAATCATGTAACTAAGAAATTAGCTAGAAAGAAACTTAAATTATGTATTGTTTTATTAAAAATAGTCATTACTGGGTCAAGATACACTACACGACCAAACGTATGTGGACACCTGCTCTTCGACATCTCATTCCAAAATCATGGGTATAAATATGGAGTTGGTCTCCCCCTTTGCTGGTATAACAGTGCCCACTCTTCTGGGAAAGCTATCCACTAGATGTTGGAACATTCAGCCACAAGAGGCTAAGGGGCCTAGCCCAAACCATGAAGAACAGCCCCAGACCATTATTCCTCATTCACCAAACTTGACAGTTGGCACTATGCATTGGGGCAGTAGCGTTCTCCTAGCAGTCGCCAAATCCAGATTTGTCCATCGGACTGCCAGATGGTGAAGCGTTTCCACTGCTCAAGAGTCCAATGGCGGCGAGCTTTACACCACTCCAGCCGTTGCTTGGCATTGCGCACAGTGATCTTAGAATTGGAAACAATGGAAACCCCTTTCATGAAGCTCCTTCCGAACAGTTCTTGTGCTGACGTTGCTTCCAGAGGTAGTTTGGAACGCGGTAGCGAGTGTTGCAGCTGAGGAAAGACTATTTATACAAGGTATGCACTTCAGCACTCAGCGGTCCTGTCTGTGTGTAAGAACCAATGCAGATGATGAGAAGCAGGTACAGGGAATGATGATGGTGGCAGTTTTGAGATCCAAAGGTGTCATTAGCATAGAGTTAGCTGGACATATCTGACTGGTCTTGGAACTGTGGCAATGGGTAGCCTCTCTATCCCAGCCTCTGTGATATGTAGTGTTTTTGCCAACACAGCCATATATGTAGAGAAGGGGGTAGCTGCAGTATGGGCAAGTGGGTGGGTCGAAAGGAAAGTAGTGGGCGTGTGGAAAGGAATGGGTGTGTCAAGTGCTCTGCTATAGGTTAGAAGGTTTTGATTGAGCTGTTTTATTTATTTTTCGTTTCTTACCACGCAACTACCGTACATTGAGTTACCCTACTCGGAGAGTTTGGACTTCTGTTTTTAAGCCAGAGGATGAGTCTAAGTCATATTTCACTGTTAGTTTTACACAAATAGTTTAAAATGTTCAGTTATAAAACTGACAATTGTTTATTTTTGATTAAAAGTATTTTTGATGGGTGGCCTACTGTTACTTCATGCGTCGTATGCATGCACTGTCGTGGAACTATACAGTTAATCATATTTCTCAAATACCTGTGAGTTCAAATATACTTTTATTTCATGAAACAACTAACTTTCCAGTCTTGGCACAGACTTCTAAAACATTTCTCCTCCTACGTCACACCCATAGTAACTCCTCTTAATGACTCATCCCCTCTGGCATTTAGCCACCGTTATCTTATTGCCTTGCACTACGTTTAGTTTGGTTTCATAGTAGGGCATGGGAACTGTAGAGCCACACCAATAGTTAAAAAATACAAACATGTACTCTCCTTAAGACAGGTGCATGCATGTAGGACCATAGCAACAGTCCTTGGCACTTTATAGAAATAACCAAACATGTCATCCTGCTAAATCCTCTGAAAGGGACACCTATGTTCTGGAAAAGACCCAAGAGGTGTAACTATAGTAACAGTACATATTAGGCCATAACAAAATTACAGGAATAACTAGTCGTGTCCACTTCCCAGACAGGTGCATGTCTAATGGTGTCTAATGAACCAGAGCACATATAGAGAGCTCTAGTTTTGCTTACTTTCCTGAAATGTATGATGGCCACACATGTTCTGGAAAATTCTCAATAGTAGTTACTGTAACTCAGACTGATACTGGCCACAAGGTATCTACTTTCCACGCTGTTGCCGGACAGTAGTGCTTGTTAAGAGTGAGAAAAGGGCACTGTTTCTCGTAGTTGGCGTTCATGCCCTCCCCATTGAGTAGTAGACTGTATGTAGGCTGTGTGTCAAGGTGACATCTAGATGGTTATCACTATTTGTTCAATTGAGTACAGGATTAACTGAATGGCAACAGAAGTAGAATACCAAATGACATGTTATTGAATGGTTTGGGGTAGACCTCGTCTCAGAGGATTGCTCCTCAGAGCCATATGCTGATGACAGGTTGCCCTATGACTTATCATTAAAACCACTAAAATACAAATACCTGCAATGCTGGTGAGTGAGATAGGAAGTGATGTGAATTATAGTTTAATAGATGAATGAAATGACGATCCATTCTGACTATCCTTACTGATTAACTTTCCTAACTACATGTATTTCTTGTGTTGGCTGATATCTTATTTGAAATAAAACCGTGTAAGAGAAAGAAATGTTCGCGTAAGCTATCGCTGGCGACATGACAGTGATACCCAGTAGGAAGCACTTCAAGTCGGCAGGCAGGCCTGAACAACACCGGTGCACTGATCGCTGGCTCATCGACTCGTTGTGCAGCCTAATCAACCACGCGAAACATTCTTGAGTGACAACAAATCTGCCCAATTAGCCGATTCCCTTTCCATACACCACCGTTCGCCATATTGGGCTGCAGCTACCCATACTTGGATATGTACACAGTCTTGTACCCATGGGTAAAAGTAACTGGCACGGCGACCAGGCAATATAAATAGTGGGGGTACGCCGTACTGGTAAAACAAGAGCCTATCAAAATTATTAGAACAAAATATCAAGTAAAATGTACGCTATTACACCACTTTTTATCATTATCGCATGTCAGAGGCGTGAAAAATTTTGAATTTCAAAACATTTGGAATTTAACACATTAATGCTTCTCATAAAAAGAAGTGATGCAGTCAGTCTCTCCTCAACTCTTTTCCAAGAGACTGGCATGCATAGTATTTATATTAGCTCTGATTACAATGAAGAGCAAGACGTGCCACTCTGTTCTGGGCCAGCTGCAGCTAAACTAGGTCTTTCTTAGCAGCACCTGACCACATGGCTGGACAGTAATCAAATCAAGATAAGAGAAAACTAGAGCCTGCAGGACTTGCTTTGTGGAGAGTGGTGTCAAAAAAGCAGAACATCTCTTTATTACTGTCACACCCTGACCTTAGAGATCCCTGTTTATTCTCTATATTTTGGTTAGGTCAGGGTGTGACTAGAGTTGGTACTCTAGTTTTTGTATATCTATGTTTTTCTTTTTCTTTGTTGGCCTAGTATGATTCCCAATCAGAGGCAGTTGTCTATCGTTGTCTCTGATTGGGGTCATACTTAGGCAGTCCTTCTTCCCACCTTCAGTTGTGGGATCTTGGCTTTGTTTGGTTGCATGTATTTTGCACGACAAAGCTTTTCGTTCGTTGTATTGTTTTTTTCCCTGGTTCACATTTTAATAAAATATGATGAACCCAAATCACGCTGCGCCTTGGTCTACCCTTATCGATGAACGTTACAATTACGGACAGACCTCTCCCCATCTTTACAACCATTGAAACTATATTTTTTGACCATGACAGTTTACAATCTCAGGTAACACCAACTAATTTAGTCTCCTCCACTTGTACCAAATACAATGCTTTTAATTTTAGAGATGTTCAGGACCAGTTTATTAGTGGCCCCCCCTTTCCAAAAGACTGACCTCAACTCTTTGTTAAGGGTTTCAGTGACTTCATTAGCTGTGGTTGCTGACACGTATATGGTTGAATCATCAGCATACATGGACACACAGGCTTTGTTTACTGCCAGTGGCATGTCATTGGTAAAATAGAAAAAGTAGAGGGCCTAGAGAACTGCCCTGCGGTACCCCACACCCTACATATTTGACATTAGAGAAGCCATTAAAGAAAACCCTCTGAGTTCCACTAGATAGATACACCTGCTCATCAAACAATTAATTCCAAAATCATGGGCAGTAATATGAAGTTGGTCCCCCCCCCCCACCGTTGCTGTTTTAACGGCCTCCACTCTTCTGGGAGGGCTTTCCACTAGATGTTGAGACATTGCTGCGGGGACTTACTTCCATTCAGCCACATGAGCATTAGTGAGGTCGGGCACTGATGTTGTGCGATTAGGGCTGGCTTGCAGTTTGCGTTCCAATTCATCACAAAGGTGTTTGATGATGTTAAGGTTAGGGCTCTGTGCAGACCAGTCAAGTTCTTCCACACCGATCTCGACAAACTATTTCTGTATGGACCCCACTTTGTGCCCGAGGTATTGTCATTCTGAAACAGGAAAGGGTCTTCCCCAAGCTGTTGCCACAAAGTTGGAAGCACAGAATCATCTAGAATGTCATTGTATGCTGTAAGGTTAATATTTCCCTTCACTGGAACTAAGTGGCATAGTCCCAACCATGAAAAACAGCCCCAGACCATTATTCCCCCACCACCAAACTTAACGGTTGGCACTGTGCATTCTCCTGTTGAAGAGTGATTCTTCACTACAGAAAACGTGTTTCCACTGCTCCATGGTGGAGATCTTGTGTGCAGCTGCTCGGCCATGAAAACCTATTTCATGAAGCTCACAGTTCTTGTGCTGACGTTGCTTCCAGATGCATTTTGGAACTTGGTAGAGAGTGTTATGTGATCTTGTGTGGCCTACCACTTCGGGGCTGAGTTGTTGTTGCTCCTAGAAATTTCCACTTCACAATAACAGCACTTATAGTTGATCGGGGCAGCTCTAGCAGGGCAGAAATTTGAGATGTGATGGTGTGGGGGTGCTTTGCTGGTGACACTGTCAGTGATTTATTTGGAATTCAAGGCACACTTAACCAGTATGGCTACCACAGCATTCTGCAGCGATACAGCATCCCATCTGGTTTGCACTTCATTTGTTTTTCAACAGGACAATTAACTAACACACCTCCAGGCTGTGTAAGGTCTATTTGACCAAAAGGAGAGTGATGACCTGACCTCCACAATCCCCCGACCTCAACCCAATTGAGATGGTTTGGGATGAGTTGGACCGCAGAGTGAAGTAAAAGCAGCCAACAACTGCTCAGCATATGTGGGAACTCCTCCAAGACTGTTAGAAAAGCATTCCAGGTCAAATCAAATCAAATCTTATTAGTCACTTGCGCTGAATACAACAGATGTAGACCTTACAGTGAAATACTTACTTACGAGCCCCTAACCGACAGTGCAGTTTCAAAAAATACAGATAAGAATAAGAGATAAAAGTAACAAGTAATTAAAGAGGAGCAGTAAAAAATAACAATGTATACAGGGGGTGTTGGTACAGAGTCAATGTATGGGGGCACCGGTTAGTTGAGGTAGTATGTACATGTAGGTAGAGTTATTAAAGTGAAGATGCATAGATATCAACAGAGAGTGGCAGTGGTGTGGAAAGGGGAGGGCAATGTGAATAGTCTGGGTAGCCATTTGACTAGATGATCAGGAGTCTTATGGCTTGGGGGTAGAAGCTGTTTAGAAGCCTCTTGGACCTAGACTTGGCGCTCCGTTACCGCTTGCCGTGCGGTAGCAGAGAGAACAGTCTATGACTAGGGTGGCTTCAACACTGAGTAATGGCACTCAAGCTGCTTGATTTGGATTACAGGCACATTTTGTCTGAATTCAAGGCCTTTGGATCTCAAGCAACCTGCCCCACTCATTTGGGCTGCTCAGTTGGCCTACTCGGTTATTGAAGGTGGATTACTGCCATCTGCTGAAACATAAAAATACTGCCACTGTACTTCATTACATTTCCACTCCTGTTTTTGTACTATTGATCACAAACAGTCATATGTAGTATCCATCAAAGCAACATTCGCATTGCAAATTAAGGGAATTCTATTAATTTGGATATTTTCTCTGTACTTGAAGGGTGTCATTTCCAATGCTACCGAGTTGCAAACACTGATTGGCTGGTGAGTGTTGAGGCATTATCTTCTCTGTGTCAATCTGAAAATCCAGAGGTATTTGGGAGTAGGTCCTCTGTTATCCTGGTCAAAAATATTCTGGTAGAAAATTCCCATGACATTCTGAATCATAATCTAACTTTATTGTGGCCAAGGAACCTTTGGGCCAGCATAGTGCCAACCACATTTCTAATGATAAACACCATACAAGAGCTTTTAAACCCAAGCCTTACTTTTAGCATTGCACACTTTTTTTTATGTATCCTATGGGAGCAGCCAGAACATTTTGGTACTGAAGTTGAAAATAGGTGTAAAAATATGACTGAGTTTCCAAACCAGGGGCACAAATGAGCAATGTTTACTACCAAAAAATACCAAACATACCACATTTGTACACATTGTTGAAATTAAGAGATGGAATGGTGTGTTTTACTTTGTTTAACCCAGAGCAAAAAAACTACTGGCAGCATGGGATTGGTGCCAACAGCAAAGCAACTTCCCATAATGTATCATGGCGAGAAAGACAGAGCATGTAGCAGTGGGGGAATCATTCAAATTATGTGACACACAGGTAGCAAGTAAAATAGCCTGATGTGGACACCAATTTAGAGGCAAACTATGTGAAAGTGTCTAGGAGTCATCTATAGGCAATATACCACACAACATGACAAAGAGACACACCTTGAGATCATCATGCCAAACAGGAAGTGTAAAGTAGGTGCTTTCCTTGAAATACTGGGAAGGAGAGGTGAGTCTCAGCCGAGGTCCAATCATTCTGATATGTTCTGTCCAGTTGTCCCTCAAACAGGCCTGTAGGTGCCATCACCCAGCCTACTGGCTGAGTGAGTGAACTGTGAGCATGGCAGAGAGAGAAAGAGAGATCATTGCATAACTGTTAAGCATTTTTTTTTTTTTTTTTTGTATAATACTGTTCTAGAGTCTGATTGTCTCAGCATGGCAGGGTACTGCAGGGTTAGAGAGATATGCAAATTGCAGTCATCGGGCCAAGCTTTTTGCTTCTCATCAGGGTATTGTAGGAGGAAGTAGTGTAGGACCTTGAGAGTTTCTGGATAGGGCTGAGTGACTGGACTGTTGGAATGGTCCTGTGAATGAGAGAGAAGGAGAGTGTAGGGGGATTCCGTAATCAAGTAATATCAGACTGGATCTGTAAAATAGATTATCAGCCCCTGAAAGGTGGCATGTATACATTCAGAAAAGAAGGTCAATTGTCCTAGCGATTCATGTAGTATCCTCACACATAGCCTTTTCTATATTTGCCTTTCTGTGAGCAGGCAAGGAGGTTTGTGAATTATACCCACACCAATAAAAAGGCTGGATTTTAAAAACTTACTGCATTGGCTGATGTAACTGAATGAAGTTCATGATGATCTGTTCAGATGCCATACTGTGCTCTTCTCCTGCGGGCATATTATGAACCCACACACACAATATCAGCATTGACTGTAGTTTAACTGGATATTGTCGTGTTTTATGTGCAAGAAATACATATGCAAAGGCCCAGACAGGTAACCATTTACATTAACTGCAGTTAATTATTAACCTACTTAGTTAATAAGCACCAACATCAGCCAGCAAGAAGATCTAGTGAAGTGAGCTGCAAAAAGCAATGTAGAAATATCACCTTTCTGCAGCAGGTACACCTCTGGCTGGGCAGCTTAATCTTTTAGCTGGTTGAGGAACTAATTGACTTTCACTAGCTAGCATAACTATAGCCAGTAGCCAGCCTGCGAGCTAGTCGGTTAGCCAGCTTGCTAGCTAGTCAGTTAGCCGGCTAATGCTAGCTAGCCAGGTGGTGCAAGCCAACTTTGTTCAGTTGTTGTTGAGTTATACATATTTATTTTATGTTCCAATTTGTATCATCCTGTCACACAAATGTCTAATCCAACATTGCAGCTTAACCCAGACTGTAACCAAACACCCGTTATGCACAATCAATATTATATTAGAGGGCATGTATTGTATGAACAAAATGGAAAACAAAATCTGGGATATATTTTGGCGCTATTTGTTTTCTGTTAATCAATGCCCCATTTGCACACCATAAACGAGAAAACTTGTTGATTTCCGATTTTCATTCAAAAAAATTCTGAAAACAAACACAATACATGACCCATTTCCTGCTTTTCCACTGATTTGAATGGAAAAACCAATGAACAAACGATACACAGACCTTTGCACCAGACACTGGAAGATGAATTCCCCTTTTAGCAGGACAATAGCCTAAAACACAAGGCCAAAGCTACACTGGAGTTGCTTACCAAGAAAAGAGAGAATATTCCTGAGTGACAGAGTTACAGTTTTGACTTAAATTCTACTTCAAAATCTATGGCAAGACCTGAAAATGGTTCTCTAGCAATGATTAACAACCAATTGTACAGAGCTTGAAGAATTTAGAAAATAAAAATAAAAATTGGGCAAATGTTGCACAATCCAGATGCAGAAAGCTCAGAGCCTAACCCAGAAAAACTCACAGCTGTAATAGCTCCCAACAGTGATTCTACCAACTATTGCCTCTGGGGTGTGAATACTTATGTAAATTAAATATTTCTGTATTTCATTTTCAATAAGTGTGCAGAAATGTCTAAAAACATAATATATAATAATAAACATGTTTTCACTTTGTCATTATTGCTTATTGTGTGTAGATGGGTGATATTATAATATATATTTGTATACATGTTTAATTCAGGCTGTAACGCAACAAAATGTGAAATAGGTGAAGAGGTATAAATACTTTCTGAAGGCTCTGTAAACCATTTTTTCTCCACTTCCTGTCTGAATGACGTGCCCAAAGTAAACTACCTGTAGCTCAGGCCCTGCATATAATTGGTACCATTAGAAAGAAAATACTTTGACGTTTTTGGAAATGTTAAAATATGTAGGGGAATATAACGCAATAGATATGGTAGGAGAAAATCCAATGAAAAAACAACCAGAATATTTTTGTTGTTGTTGAGAAACCGTCATCTTTGAAATGCAAGAGAAATGTCATATTGAAATTGATAGATGCAATTCCTATGGCTTCAACAGGGTGTCAGCAGTCTATGTTCAAGGTTTCAGGCGTATAACTTCAAAAACGCATAAGAAATATCAGTTTTATTGGAGGGACACAATCTTGGAAATTTGTGTTTGTGCACGCCATGAAGAAATTATGCACCTGCTAAAATCGGTTTCCTATTGAACATACTTCTTTCCGAAATAAATATTATAATTTGACGACATTTTAGGGTGTCTGAGAAGTAAATAGAAACGTATTTTGACTTGTTGAAACAAAGTTTAGCGTTAGATTTTGTTTTGGTATTCTTTGAGGAGAGCTCTCATATCACATCTGACATAGTCACATGACATCATCATGGCAAACCTTCAGTTGGAAAAATATCAAATTATTGTTGCTAGGCTACCAGTTACAGTGCTTATAGCTTGCGGATTGATCACACCTTTAAAAATTATACCTAGTTTCTGCAAGAAGGATATGGATTTAATATTTGTCAAATTATTGTGCATGTCCTCAAAACTCAAATAAGCTTCAGGAATTGTTCTTATTTAGTATATCAATATCCTGATATGGACCATATATCCTGATATGGACCTTCTCAGCATTGTACGTGCTGAGAAAATATGCAATGTAGGCCAACTGTCAGTATTTGTCATCATATAGAGAAAATAAGATGTAAACATAAGCCTATCTCAGGATATCTAATGAGTCAATATCCGGCAATACCATGTACGATATCTTTTTACATTTTTTATTTAACCTTTAACTAGGCAAGTCAGTTCAGAACATATTCTTATTTACAATGACAGCCTAGGAACAGTGGGTTAACTGCCTTGTTCAGGGGTAGAGTGACAGATTTTTACCTTGTCAGCCATGTCAGGATTTGATCAGCAACCTTTTGGTTACTGGCCCAATGCTCTAACCAATAGGCCTGTTTAGCATGTTATTTTGGCATTAATACGTGTCATATATCAGTTTGCAAACCATGTAAAAACAAAAACAACATGTTAATAACGCCGCATACAAACTAAGTCTCTTTTTTTGCTTTCTTGAGTAAGGCAGCTCCAAAACAGGTGTTTCAGCCTAGATCAGTGCTTTCTGTGGTGGTGGTGCAGCCAGCAGAAATACAGAGCGTAGGGGTTGGTAATGTTCTCTAGTTGTGCCGTGATTGGCTCAGTGTTCTGTCACTCATGGAGACACTACATCACCGCAGAATTATGGGGAGAGCTCGAAAATTCAAGCCCCTTGGGTGCTGCTATAAGCTACATTAGAAGTGCCCATTCAAGAAGGCTCAAGGTCATTGAGCACAGATAGAATTATGTCAAATCACGTTATATCTACAGTAGCTTTGATTGGACTGATCATGTCAACATCATACTTTCATAATCTTAGCTAGCAAGCTAGCAGTCATCATAGACAATCTACCGGCAAAATCCTTTTCAATCCTTGTCATGTGAAGAGAAATTAGAGATAAAATGTCTTGGTGCTTATCGGCAATTGGACATAAACATTACACAAGTCGGAAATTGCAAATTCAAGCTTTGCCTGTTTGATGATTCGTTGGAAGGCATATCGGGATTTCTTATAAGCTTTCGGGTTAGAGTACCGCTCCTTGAAAACGGCAGCTCTGCCCTTTAGCCCGGTGTGAATGTTGCC
Organism: Oncorhynchus gorbuscha; assembly: GCF_021184085.1. NCBI lineage: Eukaryota > Metazoa > Chordata > Actinopteri > Salmoniformes > Salmonidae > Oncorhynchus > Oncorhynchus gorbuscha. Next base: position 35,468,998 of record NC_060178.1, read on the forward strand.
TGTAATCCATGGCTTCTGTTTGGGGTATGTACGTACAGTCACTGTGGGGATGACGTCCTCAATGCACTTATTGAAAAAGCCAGTGACAGATGTGGTGTACTCAACAATTCCATCGGAAGAATCCCAGAACATATTCCAGTCTGTGCTAGCAACGTGAGCGTGAGTGTGCTGTCTGTGGAAGCACTAATCACTGGACCAAAGCTCACTGTCAGATGCAACAGCTGTGTTTCAAGTGCTTCTCTGCTGGCCACTTGAGCTTTGACTGTAGTGAGACTGGGAAGCGGAAGAGCCCTGGATGTGGACAGACTGGCAGGTCTCAGGAAAAGTAGAAAGCCTCCATTTTGAGGAGGGCAATGTGGGACAGTCTATTTTTTCCTCCACTGATGATGATATCCAATCTGTTTATTCTTATTTTTGTGAGTCAGTTCCCAAGAACAACACAGTAATTTTTCAGAACACAATGAGTATTACTCAGAATGACAGTTTGTTTTACACCACTGTGCTGTACAGGATAAAGTTGAGCTGAAGGGGATGTTAGATAGTGGGTCCATGGCTACTACTCTGCACACAGATATTGCACCTTGGTTTAGGGGAACTTTCTAGCTCCTTCAGACATCATCTTGGTGGGTTGTGGTGGGATCCAAACTATATCGTAGGGGGTGAGTGAACCCTCACACACACGTGTGACTTAGAAATACAGCTTTATGGCTTTAGTTATGTAGTCCCAGTGCTTATTGTAGATGGGCAGGGTGATGAACTCATTGTGGGCACTAACGTGTTGAAGTCTCTGATTAGACAGTTCAAATCAAATGATAGCTACTGGCGGGTGGTGGGTACGCCAGGTCCTTCTGGCCAGTGTGATGACAGCCAGTTCCTGCATCTCCTATCAAATCTGGAGAGATGGCGAGGAGACTCCATCCCAGATAAAGTGGGCACCATTAAGTTGGAGAGCAGTAACGCTCCAACCCATGAGCGAGCATCTGGTGTGGGGCCGCCTACCCCCAAAGACAAAACTCTCTGTGGGCAGTACTGTTGTTGAAGAGCCCAGCACGTCTCGTTGTGTGAATCGATACATATTAGTAGGGAGATTTCCTTAGCCTGTATTTATCGCAGACCTTATTTTCTGTTTATCCAAAAACTACACAAAATGAATTTCCCCACTAGGCTTTGTCCAACAAACCATAGCAGAGTTAGTATTTACAAAAAGACGCCATAGTAGTATTGTATTAACTAGGCTCTATGTCCCTGTCCTGTGTGTGTGAGGGTTCACTCGCCCCCTACGATATGTCAGCTGACCAGGATATGAGCTTGGAGTGATCGGATGACAGAAGTAGCATTTAAGTGCCGGGTATAACAGAGGCCATAGATGAGCTCTATCCATTACTTTGACAGTTTTATATAATATAACTAAATGTGTTTATTTTTGTGTTGCAGGGGCAGTCATACGCAGAGCTGTGGAGACCACCTCAACCATGCCCCTGGTTGAGCAGGGGCTGGTGTTTACCATGCCACCTTCAGCAGGCTTGAAAAGTGGTAGTGTTTGTCTTTGTTTGATCCATTTGTTTGTTTAATTTTTCAGCTGTTGAATTCTTTGAAGTGTTGCTGATTTCCAAAAATGTAATGTTCATCAAAAAAAGCATTGGATTGGTTGAAAAGTAATACTAAACTTACATACCATGCACAAACTTGACATTCTGTTTTTCATACTAAGATGGACCAAGATATGTGTTGCTTTGCACATATTTGTTAATTGGTCTTGCAAGTCAGTTGATTGGGTTAATTGGTTTTGCAATATGTTGATGCCATTTATTAATAATAGTATGCGATGTCCAACCCAAATGATAAGCTCATTTTACTCCATTGTTTGTAAACGATATAAATTGTACCAAAATATTATCAGTTGCATAAATATTGATTACTAAATGTTACCTGAAATGAAAAATATTAAATATCAAATCTGAATGTAAACCCCTGTATTGATATGTATTGGCAATAATTCACTGAATGGTGAGTAACTGCTGGATGTTTGAAATGTGAGTAGGTATGATTAACTGGGTATGATTTTTCTACTCATTGCTGTATACATTTGTATTACCTGTTCATTTCCCACTGTGATTAGCTCTATGCAAGAATATCGAGAAGCTGGCACTCTAGAGAGGGTGTGCTGAAGTTGGAACTCCATTATCAACGACTCCTGAAGAAAGCAGGGAAATGATTGTGCCAAAATAGAAAGTTGCACTGTATCACATATAGAACCAACCTACCGATATCAGTCATGACTTTGTGTCCTCATACACCACTGCAAGCAGAGGAATGGACAAAAGAGCGACTGGAAACAAGTGTCCATATCTTACATGTAGTACATTTGTTTTTACAGAACAGACAATATAATGGTTAATTCTGTTTTTTCATTTAATTCCAGACTCCTCAGTGGGGTTGAAGAATATTGTACATGGGGCATTGAGCTTGAAGTACATCGCGCAACTATCCACTGACTACCAGACATCAGGGCTAGAGGCATATCACGCTCTGACGCTGCACTTCCTGAGGAAAAACACTGCCTTCTCCTACAAGGGAATGCATGCAAGGTTGGTAAAGCCATTTTAAAGTAAGATCATTTTCAACTACTGAAATGTTCATTATAACAGTCAAGTGTATCAAAGCCCTTTCCATTGTTTGTCTCAATTGTCACCAACCCATCAAATGTATCCTATGCTTATTTTGTATTAGAGGTCGACTGATTAATCGGAATGGCCGATTAGGGCCGATTTCAAGTTTTCATAACAATCGGAAATCTGTATTTTTGTAGGGTTAGGGTTAGCTGTTAGTTAGGGTTGGCTGATTTAAAAATATAAAAAATACACCTTTATTTATCATTTATTTAACTAGGCAAGTCAGTTAAGAACACATTCTTATTTTCAATGACGGCCTAGGAACGGTGGGTTAACTGCCTTGTTCAGGTTTTTACCTTGTCAGCTCAGGGATTCAATCTTGCAACCATACAGTTAACTAGTTCAACGCTCTAACCACCTGATTACATTGCACTCCACAAGGAGACTGCCTGTTACGCGAATGCAGTAAGAAGCCAAGGTAAGTTGCTAGCTAGCATTAAACTTATCTTATAAAAAACAATCAATCAATCCTAATCACTAGTTAACTACACATGGCTGATGATATTACTGGTTTATCCTGCGTTGCATATAATCGATGCGGTGCGTATTCGCGAAAAAGGACTGTCTTGTGGACCTAACCATAAACATCAATGCCTTTCTTAAAATCAATACACAAGTATATATTTTTAAACCTGCATATTTAGTTAATATTGCCTGCTAACCTGGCTCGTTGCGAACTCTGTGAAGACTATTTCTTCCTAACAAAGATAGCCAACTTCGCCAAAAGGGGGACGATTTAACCAAAGCGCATTTGCGAAAAAAGCACAATCGTTGCACGACTGTACCTAACCATAAACATCAATGCCTTTCTTAAAATCAATACACAGAAATATATATTTTTAAACCTGCATATTTTGCTAAAAGAAATCCAGGTTAGCAGGCAATATTAACCAGGTGAAATTGTGTCACTTCTCTTGCGTTCATTGCACGCAGATGCAAAAGTTTGGGGTCGCCTAATTTTATGTAATTATGACATAACATTGAAGGTTGTACAATGTAACAGGAATATTTAGACTTATGGATGCCACCCGTTAGATAAAATTACAGAACTGTTCCGTATTTCAATGAAAGAATAAACGTCTTGTTTTCGAGATGATAGTTTCCGGATTCGACCATATTAATGACCTAAGGCTCGTATTTCTGTGTGTTATTATGTTATAATTAAGTATATGATTTGATAGAGCAGTCTGACTGAGCGATGGTAGGCACCAGCAGGCTCGTAAGCATTCATTCAAACAGCACTTTCGTGCGTTTTACCAGCAGCTCGCCAGCCAGCTGTTTATGACTTCAAGCCTATCAACTCCCGAGATTAGGCTGGTGTAACCGATGTGAAATGGCTAGTTAGTTAGCGGGGTGCGCGCTAATAGAGTTTCAAACGTCACTCATTCTGAGACTTGGAGTGGTTGTTCCCCTTGCTCTGCAAGGGCCGCGGCTTTTGGATAAAAGCGTCTGCTAAATGGCATATATTATTATATATTATTATATATTATATTATTATATTATTATATATTATTATTATATTTTGTGGAGCGATGGGTAACGCTGCTTCGAGGGTGGCTGGTGTCGATCTGTTCCTGGTTCGAGCCCAGGTAGGGGCGAGGAGAGGGACGGAAGCTATACTGTTACACTGGCAATACTAAAGTGCCTATAAGAACATCCAACAGTCAAAGGTAAATTAAATACAAATCGTACAGAGAAATTGTCCTATAATAACTTGTCACGTTCTGACCTTAGTTCCTTTATGTCTTTATTTTAGTTGGTCAGGGTGTGAGTTGGGGTGGGCATTCTATGTTGTTTTTCAATGCTTTGTTCTGTTGTTATATTTCTATGTGTTTGGCCTAGTATGGTTCTCAATCAGAGGCATGTGTCAGTCGTTGTCTCTGATTGGGAGCCATATTTAGGTAGCCAGGTTCTATTGTGTTTTGTGGGTGGTTGTATCCTGTGTTAGTGTCTGCCATATGGGACTGTTTCGGTTGTTTGTATTTTTTGTTCAGTGTTCTGTTGATTTATTAAATATATAATTATGGACACTTACCACTCTGCACATTGGTCTGATCCTTGCTACTCCTCCTCTGAAGGAGAGGAATTCCGTTAAATAACTACAACCTAAAACTTCTTACCTTGGAATATTGAAGACTCCTGTTAAAAGTAACCACCAGCTTTCATATGTTCTCATGTTCTGAGCAAGGAACTTAAACGTTAGCTTTTTTACATGGCACATATTGCACTTTTACTTTCTTCTCCAACACTTGGATTTTGCATTGTTTAAACCAAATTGAACATGTTCAATTTATGAGGCTAAATTGATTTTATTGATGTATTATATTAAGTTAAAATAAGTGTTCATTCAGTATTGTTGTAATTGTCATTATTACAAATACTTTAAATATTTTTTTAAATGGGCCGATTTAATCGGTATCAGCTTTTTTTGGTCCTCCAATAATCGGTATAGTTGTTGAAAAATCATAATCGGTCGACCTATTTTGTATCATTTTATTTTAGATCATACATTGCAACCTTGCATTATAATGAGAACAGTAGATTGACGCAGGCAGTGAGAAAAGAGCCTGCTCAGGTGCTTCCTCTCCTTCCCAAATGCCAAGAAGGATGGCTACACAATTCAGCCAGTGAAGACCAAAACCACCTATGGTAAAACTGCTTTACATTCTATCAAGTTTTTTATTGAAGTCTACCAATATTGCGAAAATTCCTGTTTATTATGTGTCTTTACAGACTATGCTGCCAAAATAGTCAAAGCTATGGTTTGGCCCCCTGGAGGAGGAGTCAGACCCCAGGATCCTGGAATCACCTCCACCACTCTGTAGCCAGTTTCAGCGTCCCATGAAGGACCAGGCAGTGAGGGAGTATATACGTCGTTTTAAGGCTGCTCGCACACCATGAGCACCTGTCTTCACACATTTTAAATTACATTTGAGTCATTTAGCAGACGTAGTTCTCCAGACCGACTTACAGTAATGAGTGCTAAGATTGTTTTCTTACTTTTTCATACTGGAATTTAGAGTCTTCGGCTGAAATGTAGCAGTTTACACTAATCGTACAGTGGGTGCAGTGATTTCTTTATCGATTCGTCTGGCTTTGTGGATGGTTCTGGATTTGTGGAGTGATGAGATGCCTTGGCACTCGACACTGCAGACCTTACTCTAAATGTTGACTGTTTTGTGAATTGTTGGTGTTCGTTATTGACAGTGAACCATACCAGTTATAGCATCCTGTCCTCGTCCCTTCTACTTGTGCTGCCTGTGTGACTGAGCCCCTGATTCATCAGGGAGTACCTCCACGTGTGGGGAATGCTGATTGGTAATATGGTGTAGTGGAAATTCACCACTAAGGACTCAATCTCAATGTACATGAATTCATCTTTATCACGTTCGGAGAGGTTCACAAACTCATTCCAAGCTTATTAATGAAAACACTGAAAAGGGTGTTCCCTCTCAGTCCTTTTATTCTGCTATACAATCAAGTCATATAAGAATGATATACATTATTAGTGTTGGTTCCTGCATGTGACTGAACAATGTTATGGGCGTACTGCCAATTGGTCTGAGGTCACATTCACCTACACGAACCAAGGAGATGCTGTTTGCAATTCAATGCTAGCTCTTCAGACAACATTTTCCCTCAATGGCTTGCTATTTTGCTACTGAGAATACACATCTGCTTGAGTAGATCTGTACCTGCCATTATTTTTTTTACAGAGTTGTTCCCCCTCTGCTCATGTTTACTACCCATTACTGAGCTGAGATAATTGAATAAAAGTAAGGAGCACTTTTATTCTGTAACAGGACAGTGGGCTCCTTGAGCCTTCTCACACCAATCGCTGCAGGTCTCTGCTGCTGTGCCAAGCTTTCAGTGGAACTTGTTCATCCATAAAAAAAAATATAAAAAAATCATTTAAAAAGACTATTGTATTTCTAAATGTTAGATATACAATAACAAAAATATCAATATTATGGGTACTGTGACCACTAAGTGAAATGTGACAGACTAATGACTAAAGTGATGCACCAGTATTGGTATAACATATATTTTTTAAACTTAAAAAGGTAAAAACGTTATTGTATTTTTCTGGTACTTGAATCCCATATAGGGCATGTTATCCTAATTTGGGAACCTATTTCTTATCCCATTGACTGCACACACTGGAATTGGCACATGGTCGTACCACCCCAGATAGGCAGTTCATCAGCTGGAATTGGGGCTGAACTTTATAAAAAGGGAAAAGTATACTACTATTGGTAGGGGGAGTGGTAACATTATTTGATTTCATTATTGCATTAGATTCGTGAAGATTCTATTTATAAGTCAACTTGTGTTGAGTATGGAATGTCAGGTCCTTGGGTGTAGTCCTGCCGGTATGTATTGTAGGCTGTGTGCAGCACATTGACATCTAGACAGACCGTGAGGAAGCTAGAATATTGCTTTATAAAACTCTCTCCTTCCTCTGTAATCGGGGACCTGGTATTCCTGACAGCACACAGACTCCATGGCTGTTGGCATAGCAATACACCTGCTGCACGAGCACCTAAAACAAGTTATTTTTACATGATTCAGCCGTAGTTACGAAGGACGTGACATTATAGGGTGTATTCTCAGTATCAAACTAGCTAGCCATATTAAAAATAAACAATACCTACATGTGGAGCCGCATCCTGCACTACAAGTTCAGCACCAGCATGCTTTCGGTGCCTAACTTCGGGATCAAATCGGGAAAGTAATCCTGACTCAGCTGCCTGCTCTAGCACCACCTTGACTATATCAGATTCTCCAAAAAGGTCAGGCCCAGAGGAAACAGAGTTCCTGCTATGCTCGGAGTCGCTGCTTCTGCCTGATATTGACATTTCATATCTGGCTGAAGTTTTATCTGCAGTGATCTGATAGCTGGCAAGCCTAGTTAGCTGGATAAAATAGCTAAGCTTCTCACAACAGAAGTGCCTCTCTCCCTGGCTCTTGCTTTATTTGGTAGCTGACTCAACCTACTGTCCTTACATATTGACAGCTGGGGCCCATCATAGTAAGTCGCCGCTTTTTCTTTTTATCTGCTGGAGGGTTTTGTTCTGTGGGTTACTGCCTGTGTATGCTGGTCTTCACTGATGTAAGGTTAGCTGGCTCAAATGGCTAACGTTAACTGGCTGGCCAAGATAACGTTAATTGCATATAACCTAATGGTTAGATGAGGCTATGTATTTCCAAAACTTTGGTTTACTTTAATGTAGCTGTAAGCTAGGTGTTGATAGCCAGTTGCTAACGTAATAGCGGTCTTTATATGTACCACAGGAGAACCAAGAAATGAAGAGCGACACCACGCTGTCTTTTATGTTGATCTGCAATAGTATTCTGAAAAGACAGGAACACATCAGTCTCCAATGCACCATGTGACAAGTTGTTCTTTCTCTCTGTGTTTTCTCGGACTATCACAAATCACATTCATACATTCACACATAGTATAACATAACCAGTCCTTAATACAACAAATGTATAATCTTCATTCTTAGACAATAGAACCATACCTGCAATAGTATTGTGAAATGACAGGACAGGAACACATCAGCCTCCAATGCACAATGTGACAAGTTGTTCTATACAAGAGCATGAAGAAAGGTAAAACACATATCTTGTCTCACATCCCCAATACATTGCTAGGTGCTTTCAGTGTTGACAGTACCAAAATACAACAACTCAATTGCAAAAACACTGCAACACAAAAAAGTTACAATGTGAAATCGCCTCTATCCCCATTAAGACCTTAGAGGGCCAAAACTACATCTCCCATAATGCAACGCAAGCACCAGTCAGCTGCTCAGCTAACCATCCGCATCACAGAAAGGCAGGCAAGCTAGCAATAGCAGCACTTTTAGCACTCTGTAAACTATATTAACAACAATAAAACTCTGAAAGTTACACGTTTCAATAGTCTCACACTGCCTTATAATAATATATACAGCATTAACCTTAGGATGTTATATTTATTTCAGTTTATGGACTTCTACAAAGGATAAACTGCAGCACATACCTTTCACTCTCAGTGTTCTCTCGGACTGAGGAGAACGGGAGCTACGGGTAGTACCAGGTGTTAGTAGGTGACGCAAGCACCCAGATGAAATAAAATAAATTTAATGAAACAACCTGAAGATGTTAACATCACTTAGCTACTGTAGCTGCCTACCTAACATCAACAGGCAGCACCAGTAGCGCAACAATTAAAAATAGACAAAAACTAAAGCTCCTGGCGATCATAGCGATCTGACTGCTCTCGCTGATCTGACTCTCGCACTTCTGTCTGAACTTGGAATATTCCTGTGGCTTTGGCCACTGACCCTCAACCTGGTTTTTCTGTTCTGCATTGTGTACTATTCTAATAATTAGAAGTTTGATTGAATAACTCTCCTACACTGGTAGGGCTAAAGTTAGCAGGCTGGTAGGGCTAAAGTTAGCAGGCTGGTAGGGCTAAAGTTAGCAGTCTAGTAACCTTGCAAGCTGATTTGTAACAACATAAATCAATTATTTGCTTGTAAATTGGCTGAACATTTATTGAAATCAGTAGTGATGAGTGCAAACGATTTAGTTTAATTTGAAGTTATTTTGGTTGGATTTTACATTATAGGGAATAGGCCGGCTTCTCCATATTACATATACCCAAAGTGTGGCGTAGGGCAGGCGGGGTCCTGATCCCTAAGGAGAAGGGTGCAGTGAACATCAGCCAATTCCGCCCAATCTCCTTACTGAATGTCGAGGGAAAAATCTTCTTTAGGGTCATTGCCCAGAGGATGGCCGAGTACCTACAAAGGAATACGTACGTCGATGCATCTGTACAGAAGGCAGGAATATCAGGGTTCTCTGGCTGCTTGGAACATTCCAGCATGATCTGGCATCAGATCCAAATGGCCAAGGTGGAGAAAAGGGACCTCCATGTAGTCTTCCTCGACCTCGCCAATGCATTTGGCTCTGTGCCCCATGAACTCCTGTGGTCTGCCTTCAGATTTTTCCACATACCGGACACCATCACAAACCTGGTGAAGTCGTACTTCCAGGATCTGCAGTTCTGCTTCACCACCTCAGAGTTCACCACCTCATGGCAGTGCCTGAATGTAGGTATAATGGCGGGATGTACCATTTCTCCGTTGGCATTCACAATGGCAATGGAGGTTATCATCAGATCCTCAAAATGGGTTGCTGGTGGACAGCGAGTCGACTCTGGTTTCCGCCTCCCTCCACTCAGAGCCTACATGGACGACATTACAACATTGACCACCACTGTCCCATGCACCAGGAGACTGCTCAGAAAACTTGAGGAGAACATCAGCTGGGCCCGTATGAAGATTAAACCATCCAAGTCACGCAGCATCTCGATTGTGAAGGGAGTACTCTCTGACCTGAAATTCTTCATCGGAGATGACCAAATCCCAACAGTGTCTGAGCAGCCGGTAAAAAGCCTTGGAAGGTGGTATGATGCAAGCCTGAAGGACAAAGACCAGGTGCAACAGCTGCGCAAAGACATCAGTAGTAGCCTACAGTCCATCGACAACACCCAGCTACCTGGAAAGTTAAAGGCCTGGTGTCTGCAGTTTGGTCTCCTACCCCGGGTGTTGTGGCCCTTAGCACTGTATGAGGTTCCAATCTCAACAGTGGAGAAGATGGAAAGAGGAGTCACAGGCTACTTAAAGAAGTGGCTTGGAGTTCCACGATGCCTTACCACCATAGGCCTCTATGGAGATGGTGTCCTCAAGCTGCCCCTCACCAGTCTAACAGAGGAATTCAAGTGTGCAAAAACCAGGCTCCAAATGACACTGAATGAATCTCGAGACCCAGTGGTGAGCAACAACGCGCCGACCTTGGCAACTGGGCGCAAATGGAGGCCAGGAAAAGCAGTCCAGGAGGCAACAGCAGCCCTCAGACATGCTGACATTGTGGGTCATGTTCAGCAAGGGAGAGGAGGCCTTGGGCTAACTAGCCGTGCTGCTTGGAGTAAGGCCACTGCACCAGAGCGGCGGAAGATGGTAGTGCAGGAAGTACGCCATCAGGAGGAGGCTGCAAGGTGGGCCAAGGCAGTCTCTCTTGCCAAACAGGGACAGTGGACTCGATGGGACAGTGTGGAGAAGAGGAAGATCAGCTGGAAGGATCTGTGGGCCATGGAAGCGAGGCGGTTGAGCTTTTCCATCAGAGCAACATATGACGTCCTTCCAACACCAGTTAATCTTCACCAATGGTATGGTGAAGATCCGGACTGTGCCCTCTGTTCCATGCCAGCCAACCTCAGGCACATTCTCACAGGCTGTAAAACAAGCCTCGCCCAAGGACGCTACACTTGGCGTCACAACCAAGTCCTTAAAAACCTTGCGTCTGCCCTGGAGGACAAGCGAGCTGCCACCAACTCCCTACCACCCACAGCAGCATCACACTCCTTACGGACAAACTTTGTCCGCGAAGGGGCTAAACCACCGAAGAGCGGCTCTACACCATTAGAGCGAGACCAGCTGCGCTTGGCCCGCGACTGGAAAATGCTAGCTGACATTGGCCGGCAACTTGTGTTTCCTCCGGAGATCGCAACCACCACCCTAAGACCTGACATGGTGCTCTGGTCCCGTTCACTCAATAAGGTCTTCATCATTGAGATCACAGTACCCTGGGAAAACTCAGTAGATGAGGCTTATGAGCGAAAACATCTGCGCTATGCTGATCTAGCTGCCGAAGCACGGCATCATGGCTGGAACACAGAAGTCCGACCAGTGGAGGTGGGCTGCAGAGGTTTTGTGGCAACATCTACAACCAGACTGCTTAGAGACCTGGGAATTAAGGGCCAGAGCCAGCGTTCGGCAATCAAAGCTGTATCAGAGGCGGCAGAAGGCAGCAGTCAGTGGCTCTGGATGAAGAGGAAAGACCCCAGCTGGGCCCCGAAGTGAGAGGGCCAGGAGGTATGCGGTCAACAATGATTGACTCAGGGAGGAGGACGCCCCTGCCATGCATAGTCCCATGGGATGTTTGCTATCAACAACAAGGCAACTCCTATGACTAATTGGGAATGGGACGCAAGCGTAGGATTGATCACCCTGTCGCTGGCCGCCTTTGAGGAGGGTGTATAGTGTGAAAGGCCGAAACACCCTAGGAACCAAAGGTACACTACTGACGATGCGCTCCCCAAATTTCACCACGCTCACTGTTCATTAACTCTTGGAAGTGCTTGCACAAAGGATAGTAACATCTCATCCTGTGTTCTTGGAATCACCCCACAAAAAAAATAATTCTGGCATGACTTAAGCATTCTGATCAGTTTTATGTCATAACTCGGAAATTAGAAAAAAGTGAGGTGTAAATTTGCAAATTGACTTTTAATGTGTATTCTAATGCAAATAAACATGTCACATGGTTGCGTTTATGCTACCTACACTTTAACGTTGATTCTTTACATGTCACAGAATATAGCTACATGTCACAGAATATAGCTAAATGTAAGGTTTTTGTTGATCTCTATGCGTGAGTGAATATTCATAATATTAGAGAAATACTCAGCACAACACCGGAGGGAAAAGCCATTGTGGCAAGCTTCCGAGAGGTTTGAAGAAAGTGAGTGTTCTAGTTACTTAATGACAGACTTGTCTTCAAGGATGCTTGGTACACCCAAGGATGACACCACCGTCCTTCTACTGGTTTCCTTGAGGAACGCCTCAGGAATCTGAGAAAGTGGCTTTGGAGACCAGGACCAGCTGCAGCCGCCGAATGACAGACCAAGCAGGAGTACTTACTTGCCTCCGTAAATGTTTCAGTACATGGTGTGTGTACACAAACCCTCCCGAGAGGGTAAGATAATAATAGACAGACAAGATCGTCTGTGTCCATTCTGTTGTTATCAAGAGCTTTAATTGATTCAAATAGATGTAATGATATTAGGCCACATTTTAGTTTGATTTTTTCCTAGATGGTCTACAGCAGTGATCACCAGTGATCTCCAAGGCATTCCTAGTTGATCACCAAACAATTATAATTGTTTTAAACTATGATAAAGCCTTGCATTTCTATTTTTATTTATTTGTCTTGTGCTGTTGCCGATTGGTGCACTCGGTTCAGCTCCCCTAGGCACCGGGTAGGCAAAGTGTTTCCATGTCATGTATCTGAAGGTACAAAGTCTGCCTACCCAGCGGTCCAGGAGAGCAAATCAAGTGCACTATAGGCCTATCGCAGGCCAATCGGTTGGCCGTGTCAGATTACCGTGTCTGCAGTAATATAACGGACCTAAAAGAAAGTTAAAGCAAAGTTGATACTGTGAAATTTCAAAACCATGACCAGAGAGAGACTGTCAAGAAATATAGCAACGACCTGTTTTTATAAAGTGAGTTCATGTTTAGGTTATTACTCAGCACTGTCAACACTTTTTATTCAACACTTTCATAAGCCATAAAACGTGCGTTCTTCCTACTTCCACTGGTTCTATAACCAGCACTGCAGTTGTAATGAAAGAGTAGGAAAGTGTCGATAGGCTTGCGTTGTCGTTATTATTAGCGCCTTGGGTCTTTTTTCATATCAAGGAATATTTCACTCTGTTCATAGGAGTAAAACATGAATTTGTGTTTGATGGAGAAATAATGCAGTGCAACGAGAGTTTCTCTATCAGCTGGAATACTTTCCTTTTTGGTCAGTGTCAGCGGAGGAAAGGGAGAGCAGAGTAATGTTGAGAGGCGGACCCTCAGTCTGCTGCTCTCTCCCTCAACTAAGACTAATCATCATATGCAGGCACCATCAGCCCAGTAAAATGCAATTGTGTGTATTTGTCAAATAAAACAGATGGTATTCAAAATCAAATCAACCCCCCACAAAAATCTACTAAAATGTAAGGGGGTGAGAATAATTTGTGTAATGTTCCAACAGGAATCTGTTCCAAAAACTTTAAATAACAGTGTTGCCAACAAACAACTTAAACAAAGTTGTGTAGCGGCAGAATAAGATACCAAGTAGGTGAGTGGGAAATTTTGTTGAGTTTCACTCATCCACGTTTATTCTGAAAAATGTCTGTCCTCACTCTGGTAGCCTCTGGAAAAACATTAAGAATAAGCTATCTTTGATCTCTTTTGTTGCCTCTCTGATTAATGCCCTCCTTGCCTGGTCTGTGAGTTTTGGTGGGTGGCCCTCTCTTGGCAGGTTTGTTGTGGTGTCATATTCTTTCAAATTTTTTTAAATAATGGATTTAAATAATGCTCCGTGGGATGTTCAAAGTTCCTGATATTTTTTTTTATAACCCAGCCCTGATCTGCACTTCTCCACAACTTTGTCCCTGACCTGTTTGGGGAGCTCCTTGGTCTTCATGGTGCCGCGCTTGCTTGGTGGTGCGCTTGCTTGGTGGTGCGCTTGCTTGGTGGTGCCCTTGCTTGGTGGTGCCCCTTGCTTGGTGGTGCCCTTGCTTGCTTGGTGGTGCCCTTGCTTGCTTGGTGGTGCCCTTGCTTGCTTGGTGGTGCCCTTGCTTGCTTGGTGGTGCCCTTGCTTGGTGGTGTTGCAGACTCTGAGGCCTTTCAGAACAGGTGTATATATACTGAAATCATGTGACAGATCATGTGACACTTAGATTGCACACAGGTTGACTTTATTTAACTAATTATGTGACTTCTGAAGGTAATTGTTTTTTTTATTTCACTTCACCAATTTGGACTATTTTGTTTATGTCCATTACATGAAATCTAAATAAAAATCCATTTAATTTACAGGTTGTAATGCAACAAAATAGGAAAAACGCCAAGGGGGATGAATACTTTTGCAAGGCACTGTATACACATCAATTATTGACCTATCCCTCTGTGCTGGCACAGATCTACTATTCACAGGGGTCCTCTCACAATCCCTCAACCTTGACCCATCCTCCTCTACTTTCTTCACTGCCTCAGCATGTGTCATCTTCTGTAATACTCTGACTCTAGCTACCTCAACCTGATTCCTCTCACACTGGACACTTCCGATCCACAGTAACATGTGCACCCTTACAATTGACACACACAACTTTTTCCACCAAAACTACATAATCCTGTCCCATGCCCTCCTGCACACTTCCTACATCTTGGAATCTCCCTCCAACACAGTGTTGCGACATGACCATGGAATGTCTGTGTATGTTTTGTAACCTAACATTACAAGTGTGATTATGAGAGAGAGTGATTTTTTTTATTAGAGAAGAATGGATTTAAAATATATATATAAACACATGGGTCGCTACAATACTATAGTTACCCCGTTTCACATTGGATTTATTAACTAAAAAAAGGTTAAGACGTTTTTAATTTTGGTGCCGCTCTGCACACACAAGCTTATTACCTAGCTCATCCATTTCTATGAGCTAGATCTGGTCCTACTCAGGTATGTTCCTCCATAGTAGCCGCTCCTCCGTAGGTCTTTTAATTATGTAATTCGGTGAAGTTATGATATACTAATAAAAGCAAAGATACTGATAAGGTTTCCCCTTTTGTCTGTGGTAATAGTCTAAATGTTGCGATGCCCAGCGCTTCAAGCCCCAGCTGCATCCCTGTAGCAGATAAAAGTGTCCTCTCACTAAAACCAACAGCCTACGATAGCCTACCTAACACACAGATGAACTCCTTTTCTTTCCTAAATCCCTTTCCTCCTATCTATGTTCCCCTTAATTTCCTCCTTTTATAGCTCCCTTTCCTCCCATTTTACTTGATCCCTTTCTTTCATCACGATAGCTCCTTTTCCTTTCCTACTTTACTTCCCTCCTTTGCTTTCCTAGCTCCCCTTCCTCCTATCCTGTCCTCCTATAATAGCACCATTTCCTTCCCTAGCTTCCTTTCCTATATTCCCTTCTTTCTTTCTTTCCTTACCTAGCTCTCTTTCCTCCTTTCCGTTCTCCCTTTCCTTTCCAAGTACCTTTTCTTATCTCCTTTCCATTCCTAGATCCTTTCCTTTCCTCCTTTCTTAGCTTCCTTTCCTTTCCTAGCCTCATTCCTCATATTCTTCCTGAGCTTCCTTTCTATGCTCTCTTTCCTTACATAGCTTCCTATCCTCTACTCGTTTACTAGCTCTCTTTCATGTCCTTTTCTTTCCTACTATCCTTTCTGAGCTTAAGTTCCTTTCCTCCTTTCCTGGCTCCCTTTATTTCCTTTCTTTCCTAGCTTCCTTTCCGAGATACCTTCCTTCACTATCTCAATTTCCACCTTTCTTTTACTATTTTCCTTTCCTCCTTTCCTAGCCCCATTTCCTCCTTTCCTAGATCCCTCCATATACACCTCTCGCTCTCTCCCTACCAGTCGAATCTTGCACCATACATTTGTCTGTCCAACACAAAACACTAAACCTGCTTTGGAGCAAGGTTCTCAATCCACGCTAATTGGTGGGTTCATTTAATGAGCTAGTGACCTCATCAAGAAGTTTGACCATCTTGGCGTAACGGTTAAGGTGTTGGCTTAACAGTTGCTGGACCCGGGTTCAAGTCTCAGTCGGGGCTACCCTCTGAATTTGCTACATTGGTGTCGGAAGTGGGATGGCATCCATCAGAGAGTTGTTTAGACCTACACGTGAGGGACTTGGTATAGAGAAGTGTGTGGACATGCTCTCACAAAGGGTAAAGGAGCGACAATAACCCAAAAGCTAGCGACCACGTCAAGACATTTACATTACATTTAAGTCATTTAGCAGACGCTCTTATCCAGAGCGACTTACAAATTGGTGCATTCACCTTATGACATCCAGTGGGACAGTCACTTAACAATAGAGCATCTAAAACTTAGGGGGTGGGGTGAGAGGGATTACTTAACCTATCCTAGGTATTCCTTAAAGAGGTGGGGTTTCAGGTGTCTCCGGAAGGTGGTGATTGACTCCGCTGTCCTGGCGTCGTGAGGGAGTTTGTTCCACCATTGGGAGATTCAGATGTCTTGCCGTTACATTGATGTCGGAAGCGGGATGGCTACCGTGAGCCCATCCCACTTCCGCTTCTCTATACCAAGTCGCTCACGTGTAGGCCAACGTGCTTCTCCGATGGCCTCACAGAAGCCAATATAGCGAATTAAGTTGCTGGCTTGACAGTCGCTGGGTTGGAGTCCCGGTCAGGGCTACCCCCTGAATTCACTACACTATGTTGATTTCGCAGGTTAAGGAAAGAAAAAATAGGAACGATAAAACCTTTATTTTTGGGGGATTCGAAACAGTTCAGAACTTTATTATGCTGGTCGGAACATGAGAACGGAACAAAAAAACTGCTTCTGTTCAGAACCAAACGATAGAAAAATTATTTTGGTTCCAACCAATCGTTTACAATATTTTCCTTCACAAGCCCAAAATGTAGTCCCCGCCCTACCATGTCATTGCCTCGCTACCCAGACTCCTTGCTCAGGCCAAATAATATGCCACGCCCACAGACGTTAGTTTCTTCTCCGCAATGACTCTGTATCTGAGTACCTCCCGAAATCCATTCTAGACCGTCTGATTGGTCCCAGAAACCGATGGGCTGAGCCAGAGCAGGAATACACGTGGGTAAAGTGGCATAATGAAAATTCGTCATTGTCATTGATACTCTGATTGCTTAGACATGATCCAATCGCTGACGTCTTTTTTATTTAAATGAAATCAAATATTGCAATCAGACATCATTGAGTTCAAGAATTAACAAGAACATAAAATACTAACATGACAGAATAAAAGAAAATGTGACAATGACAGTGATTCAGAAATGAATTTGTTATAATATTGGACTGTAGAAATTTCAGAGACTTAAATAAAACAAGTCTATCAAAAACACTTTAAAGCAGGTGGTTGATTTAAAAACATTTAGTTTTGTGGATATAAAATGTACCAACCAAAATCATTACATTATTTAAAAATGTCAAAGAATTGGATTTTTACTCAGTATGTATTCCTCCATATCCAAAATACACTAATTGAATGTGAGGTTTGGCTGCCATATCTCTCAAAAATCTTAGTGTTCAAACAACTGTAAAAAAAGTGTCAGCGTTTCAGGATAATCATTGCAGAAGCTACACTTGTCATCAATGTCTGTAAATCTTCGCACCATTGTGTTGGAGGAGTACATTTTGTGCAAAATCTTTGGGTGCACCTCTCTTATCTTATTAGAAATACAAAATGTAAAAGGACAAAGCTAAGCCATTCGCCATTGAATGTCTGGTAGCTGTGAATTACAAAAGGATTTCCCTCTTGGTGATATATTTATTTTGCTATAAAACTATTATCTTATATGTTTATTTGTACACTTGTGACTTTTGATATCAACACCATAATAATACACAGACTCTACTCTACTCATCAGCTGGGAAATATCTGAGGTAATAGCATTAACCAGAGCGATATTATTTGTATTGAACAGGAAAGGATTTGACTCTTGAGAAAACCTCATAACTTAACATTTGGCCACCTCTATTGAAGATGACACTTACAAATATTATATTTTTCTTTATCCAATGTTTCATAAAAACCCTTTTGTTTTTAACAGTGATATAATTTTTTCCCCACATAATAGCTTTATGAGGAGAAAAGTCAAGCACAAAACATAATTTCCATGCCATAAGTGCTTGCTGATAAAATGTTGATAATTGTAAACCCCAAATGTCCTTAAAATGAGGACTAAAGAACCATAACGATTCAGAAGATTATATGCATTTGTTCAACTACTTCATCTTAAAGGTATTATTCAAATCCACAAAATCCAGGTCTATGTTTTGGACAACGTCCCTTATTTTTACATCACCAACAACGACTTCATTGATGGCAGTCTGACTGAAGTACGTAGCGAACGATAGAGCAGCGGAATAACTCCGTTTCAGCCAAACCGCGTCAGTCAGTAGTCTTCGTGCATCACAAACAGTAACCTTGAACTAACTACAGCGACTCGCAGTCAGGAATAATGGAAAGCGGAGGACCACACTTGGGGTGTGTTCAGCTCCATTAAACGTTTGCTACGTTGAGTTACGTTTTGCACTGACACGTTTCCCAAAAACGTTCTTCAACGTTCTTGAACATGCTTTTTACGTACGTTTTCTCCATTTGGTGGGGGTCCCTGCTATTTGGGATCCTTGGGACATCTCTACCCAACTGAAGTCGAAATGTACAATGGTTATGGTTAGGTAAGGTTTATGATTAGGTTTAGGTTAGGATAGGGATTAAGGTTAGGTTTAGGACAGGGACGGCCAAAGGATAGCTAACCGTTTGGTGGGTGTGGCGGGGTGTGGCTTGAAGGAATGTGACGTATTCAAAGGCAGCTGCCATGCTTATAGCGTTCTCCCACTCCTCACGTTTTTTTAAACTGATCGTTCAGAACTACACAGTTTAGTTTAACGTTCCACACTGTTTTTTCGTAGGCCTACTGAACACGGTGCACAGATCCACAAGGACATGATGATCGACGTCTTCTATAGAACCTAGGCTTTCGGACGGACATCACTAGGGGTAAGGTAAATGTTGTTATTGTATACATTTATGATTGGTTGTAACGGTCCATGTTGTTTACGATATGCATTTCGTTACATTGTCAAGGACTGTATTTGGGGTTTACTGTAAATTAGCTCACACATTGTTGCCGGTAAGCGATACAGATAACTTTCGCCTGTATATAGCCCATGTAAGCCGAGCCTCCTGCATCACTGGCACCGTTACTGAAGGGTGCTAATATTGAGTTTTAGCATACGCCACATATCTCAGTTCGTTTTTTTACACACATGCACAGCCTATGTTTTATTATTTTGTTCAAAGGCTAGAAATAGGAAAAGTCGTGGCGATTTCTCGAGTTTGGATAATGATATCACATATACCCCCACCTCTTCCCCCTCTTCCTAAAAAGAAAATAATAGAAAATGAGTTGTAAAGTATTCTTCTCCACACCATGGCTTCACAGGCCATATGAATAATTGGTTAGCAGTAGCCTATGAGGGCCTATTTATGCAAGGCGAGAATTTACACCATTGATCCGATTTATACTGTATAGCCGAATTTACTAATGGCTTTGAGTTTGTCTATCCTGTCTAGAGGGGGTGGTTTATGGTTTTGGGGGAAAGTTTTGTAACCTATTATGTGGTTTGAAGTTGAACAAGGAGAAAATTCGGCTCTAAGGTCAGCCAATAGGCTCAGCAGTTTGCATTATGCAGTTTAGTAGTAGTACTAGTAGTAGCCTAAAATATTTGGGATTTTCATTGTACAAGTTATTGTTAAAAGATGTCTGACGTTAATGTGTTTTTGTTAATATTTTAGGAACTGTTGTTACAAGTTAACCCCCTGATACTCTCAAAGTGACCCTGGAGTCTAATAGTTTCTGCAGTGTTTTTCTGTGGTCCTTATGGATAACTAATGCACCCATCTTGGACAGGATGTGTTATCCTGGGGACTGGGTGTGAACTATCCAGACATGCATGTCTCCCAAATGGCACCCTATTCTCTATATATTGTACTATTTTTTTATTTCTTCTTCACCAGGGCACAACATGGCTCTGCTCAAAAGTAGTGCTATATGTAAGATATTCGGTTCCATTTTGAATGCAATCGTAGTCTGTTTTGGGCAGTCCAAGTGACTCCAGTGTGTGTTAGATATCTGCAGAGTTTCCTGTCAGGAAGAGCCAGACATAGGATAAGACCCGGGCTGCCCGGACAGCCAGGCCAGCTCACTGTGGTGACAAGGCAAACAACTAATCTAGGCAAGGGAGGAACCATTTTCTAAAAATGATCTAAAGCCCCGCCTGTAGTTAAATTAAACCCTCATACAGTTATTTTCTTTGATAGAGTATACTGTTTGGTACAGTTGCATTAATTAACCACCCGTTGAGACTTCATATAGAGTTGAAGTTATGATTAATATAGACACTTCAGGTTCAATAGGTGAATGTTTACATCTTCCATCCTTCTTGCAGAGGTACATTCAATATTTCCATGAGACTCAGGAACTCCTCAAGGAAACAATGTTGTGATTGACAATTAGAGATTTTATTAGTACTGTATAGTCTCCACAGGGAAATTATGAGATTCTGTCTGACTTTCAGACAAAGTTGTATGCTGACCAACCCTGGTTAAAGATGGAGGTTTGTTACTGGCACGGTCTAATTTAAGATTAAATCAAAAAGTAAAAATCTAATTGTATTTGTCAAGTGCACTGAATACAACAGGTGTAGACTTACCGTGAAATGCTTACTAACAAGCCCAATGTTGACTTTTTTTCAAGTAAGAAAACATTTGCTAAATAAAAATACAATTAACTCAAGTAAGAAAAAAGTAACACACTAAAATAACAATAACGTGACTATATACAGAGGGTACTGGTACCGAGTCAATGTGCAGGGGTACAGGTTTGTTGAGGTAATATGTACCTGTAGGTAGAGTTAAAGTGACTGCGTAGATGATAAACCGCTAGTAGAAGCAGTGTAAAAAAAAAGGGAGGGGGGGTCAGTCCAAATTGTCCGGGTAGCCATTTGATTAACTGTTTAGCAGTCTAATGGCTTGTAGGTAGAATATGTTAAGGAGCCTTTTGGACCTAGACTTGTCGCTCCGGTACCACTTGCAGTGTGGTAGCAGAGAGAACAGTCTAGGAGTTCGGTGGCTGGAATCCTTGACAATATTGTGAGCCTTCGTCTGACACCGCCTGGAATAGAGGTCCTGGATGGCAGTATAGAGGTCCTGGATGGCAGTATAGAGGTCCTGGATGGCAGTATAGAGGTCCTGGATGGCAGTATAGAGGTCCTGGATGGCAGTATACTTGGCCCCAGTGACGTAAAACAGTGCAGCTGTTTTTGTAAGTACAAAAATATTTAGCTGTAGCTCCCTTGAGACATGTTTTGATAGAGGTTGTTTAGTGCCGAAGACTGTGTACACACATTAAGTGATTCCATACAAACATCTGTATCTAAAAGAATAATTGAGAAATAATTAATACAAGTTGGCATATTTAAGACATTTTGACTTTACCCACGCCTCCTTTAAGACTCCATGATGTTTCATATGTAGGTGCTACAAAGCAAAAATATGTGTTATATGAAGAGCTCCATTCTCATGTCATCTGACCATTGATATATGGCATTGGCACTTGGGTTGGAACCAGTGCTATGGTCAGATGACATGAAAATTGAGCTCTTTGGTCATGCATACAAGTGGTAGGTTTGGTGTTGGAAAACAGAAGCATATGCAGAAAAGTAACTCATACCTGTGGTGGATCTTTGATGTTATGGGGCTATTTTGCTTCCACTGATCCTGGGGCCCTTGTCAACAGAATCATTAACTTTACCAAGTATGTGGACATTTTAGCCAAAAGCCTGGTTGCCTCTGCTAAGAGACTGACACTTTGCCGAAAGTGAACCTTCCATCAACAAAATAACTCAATCCATAAAGAAATGGTTAATTGACCACAATCTACATTTTTCATTGGCCATCTCAGTCTCTGGACATGAACCCCATTGAAAACCTGTGGTTTGAATTGAAGAGTTTAGTCCATAAGAGCAGACAAAGGATGTCAAGGATCTGGAAAGATACTGTATTGAGGAATGGTCTAAGATCCCTCCCAACATGTTTTCTAATCTCATAAAATATTTTAGGAAAAAGGCTGTGTCATTATCCTCTCAAGGGGAGAGGGTGCTATAGATTATTGAAAACAGAGGTGGCCATAGGTCAAAATTATGTTTTATTACTTGTTAAATAAAGTCTCTTTCTCTGGGCAATTGTATTAGTATAAAATATAATTTCCCATTTTTTTCTTTATACAATAGCTTAGTATTTGTATTTTTCTTTATACAGATTTTTTTATTACTCATCTTTATCAAAGGTGCCAATAATTATGGACCTGACTGACTATATGTTAAACATCTCATTGGATTTAGGGTAGAAAAAAAGACTATCACGAAATGCCTTTACATTGCTGGCTTTTTTATAATCCAATCAGTATTCCACATTAGTTCAACATCATCACATTGCATTCTATTGTCGAAAGGACATTGATTCAACCAGTTTGTGCCCAGTGGGTTCCCAGTTAACAATGAGCAATTGGGAGCCCGGCAACCCTCCACAGTGGTCACGTGACATGCCACAGGTTTTTTGACCATCGCCTCACTCACAGGCCACCCGCATCACCCCTGGTGAGACAAACCCGCAACTCGTCAGTTAAGAGCACTTTTTGCCATTCCTGTCTGGTTCAGCGACGGAGGGTTTGTGCCCATGGGTGACGTTGTTGCCGGTGAGGACCTGCCTTACAACAGGGTTACAAGCCCTCAGTCCAGCCTCTCTCAGCCTATTGCGGACAGTTTGAGCACTGATGGAGGGATTGTGCATTCCTGGTGTAACTCGGGCAGTTGTTTCTGCCATCCTGTACCTGTCCCTCAGGTGTGATGTTCGTATGTATCGATCCTGTGCAGGTGTTGTTACACATGGTCTGCCACTGCGAGGATGATCAGCTGTCCATGCTGTTTCCCTGTAGCTCTGTCTTAGGTGTTTCATTGCAATTTATTGCCCTGGCCACATCTGCAGTCCTCATGCCTCCTTGCAGCATGCCTAAGGCGTGCTCACTCAGATGAGCAGAGACCCTGGGCATTTTCCTTTTGGTGTTTTTCAGAGTCAGTAGAAAGGCCTTTTTAGTGTCCTAAGTTTTAATAACTGTGACTTTAATTTACTACCGTCTGTAAGCTGTTTTGTCTTAACAACCATTCCACGGGTGTATGTTCATTAATTGTTTATGGTTCATTGAACAAGCATGTGAAGTTACTTGGATTTTTGCAAATGATCTTTGAAAGACAGGGTCCTGAAAAAGGGATGTTTCTTTTGTTTGCTAAGTTTATTTCAATGTAATATAAATGCCTTGTGTTATAATTCTGAGTGGAGGAATTTAGAAAATGCTGCTGTCACGTCAGTTTATTATGCTCGCAACAACAATGTCAAAGTTCAACGTCTCTTGCTTCTTCCCGGGACAAAACAATGACTATATACAATTCTGAGCACACTCACAAGTCTCTCCTGGAGCTTGGTGTCCTGGTTCAGCCTGGTCTCCATTGGCCTGTTGTTGATAGGCTAACAAGGTATTCATGTTATCCATCTCAAGCGTCCGATACCACCCGTACCAGTCAAAAGTTTCGACATGCCTACTCATTCAAGGGTTTTTCTTTATTTGTACTATTTTCTACATAATAATAATAGAATAATAGTAAAGACATCAACACTGTGAAATAATGAATTAGGAAATCCTTAAAGTGTTTAACAAATCAAAATACATTTTAGATTTTTCAAAGTAACCACCCGTTGCCTTGACAGCTTTGCACACTCTTGGCATTCTCTCCACCAGCTTCATGAGGAATGCTTTTCCAACAGTCTTGAAGGAGTTCCCTTGTATGCTGAGCACTTGCTGGCTGCTTTTGCTTCACCCTGCGGTCCAACTCATCCCAAACCATCTCAATTGGGTTGAGGTCAAGTGATTATAGATGCCAGGTCATCTGATGCAGCACTCCATCACTCTGCTTCTTGGTCAAATAGCCCTTTCACAGCCTGGAGGTGTGTTTTGGGTCATTGTCCTGTTGAAAAACAAATGATATTCCTGTGCAAACGAGATGGGATGGCGTATCGCTGCAGAATGCTGTGGTAGCCATGCTTGTCAAGTATGCCTTGAATACTAATTAAATCACAGTGTCACCAGCAATGCATCCCCTCACCATCACACCACCTCCTTCATGCTTCATGGTGGGATCCACACAGGTGGAGAACATCCGTTCACCTACTCTGCGTCTCACAAAGTCACGACCGTTGGAAACCGAAAATCTAAAATTTAGATTTATCAGACCAAAGGACTGATTTCCTCTGGTCTAATGTCCATTGCTCGTGTTTCTTGGCCCAAGCAAGTCTCTTGTTATTGGGTTCCTTTGCAGCAATTAGACCATGAAGGCCTGAATCATGCAGTCTCCTCTGAACAGTTGATTTTGAGATTAGTTTGTTACTTGAACTCTGCAGCATTTATTTGGGCTGCAATTTCTTAGGCTGGTAACTTTAATGAACTTCTTTTATGCAGCTGTTCTTGCCATAATATGGACTTGGTCTTTTACCAAATAGGGCTATCTTCTGTATACCACCTCTCCTTGTCACAACACAACTGATTGGCTTAAATGCATTAAGAAGGAAATAAATTCCACAAATTAACAAGGCACGCCTGTTAATTGAAATGCATTACAGGTGACTGCCTCATGAAGCTGGTTGAGAGAATTCCAAGAGTGTGCAAAGCTCTCATCAATGCAAAGGGTGACTACTTTGAAGATTCTCAAATATAAAATATATATTTGTTTTAACTTTTTTAAATGTATTTTTTGGGGTTACTACATGATTTCATGGTTTTGATGTCTTCCCTGTTATTCTATAATGTAGAAAATAGTAAAAATAAAGAAATGTGTGTGACGACAGTTAATCACTCACACTCCTGAAAACAAATATACACCAAAAATAGATGTGCAAGTTTTGTTCTCACGTGCTTGCTCACTCCTTAGCACCTGAATAACTTGCTGGAGTCTTTGGAAGGAAAACAGGGCAGAAATGCAGTCCTTGGATTTCTGCCCTGAAAAATAAAACCAAGGTTTAAAAGTTACCCTCGTGGAAAATTAGTTTACTTTTCAATCCAATAACATATTGTTCAAAACTGGACAGATAATCATAGTGTCATTTCAGCTAAGTGAATGTACTACATACCTCATAGCTGTCATCCACATGCTGCTGTCGTGAATATTATACTGTGGGTGTCCAGTGCCCTTTTTGATAGACAGATTACATGAATAAAGGGTCTTGTTTCTCTTCTGAAATTCCATCAGTATTTAGCAGGACCGAGCACATCTGAAAATAATAATGCTTCTCTTTTATTCAGACTCTTTGCCCCTTGAAGTGGCGTCTGTGTTATAGGGAGATGACTAGTTCTAAGAAGAAGAAATATTTTGTTAAGCTAGCATCTAACATTAGCAAGCTACCTAGGTAAGTAACTCAGCTAGCATGGTCACAAGCAGATGGTAAACCAGCTAATTTAACACTACAATACAATTTTAAAGGCTTTGCGTTCCAATCTGGTGCATGAACAAATTAGTAAACTAGAAACATTTTCCAATGCTCTGGATGGTAAAAAAATAAATAAAATGTACCAAACAATTATACAGAAAGATAAAAATATAGGTATATCTCCAGCAAGTTTTTACAAAGACAACATGAAGCTCTCACTGACTCAAAATCCAGGCCCGCGAACATGATGCCACGAGTATACATTCGGTATTTCAAAACGTTCGGTGGTGATAAATACAAACAATTCATCTGTTCTTTATTTACAAAAGCCTAACGTTGCCAATGTGCGGGAGCATTGGTTGGTCGGCTCAATTGAGGTAGTATGTACATGAATGTATAGATAAAGTGACTATGCATATATGATGGGGGGGGGGGGTCTTTGACAATTTTTAGGGCCTTCCTCTGACACGAATGTAGGCTATGTATTAATGGCCTCAATACAATAGACTTGAATTGGCTGCATGACTATATACAACTTCACCCTTAATGTTAGTGATCGATACTGTGTGAAGTGGTTTAGGGAGTGGCAATCTCTTACAAAGCAACTGGAACAGTTTGTATTGCCTTTAAATATAGCTTAGTACATAAAATGAATGTTATTAATGGCTATAAACTGTAAATGATTGATTAGTTGTATCACTTTTGTCATCCTCAATTATTTTCAATGCGTTGTCTGTTTATTTTAAATTGGCATATCAACTTTAAATCACATTGTAGGGGAAGGTTTATAGATCACAACAAAAACAGTTTGTAGCCTCTGGCTGGCTGTGGTTAGCTGGATGGTGGCAGGCCTAATTTGAGAGTCGAGGAATTCCTGGCTATTGTCTTTTGAATTACTTCATGGCTAGATGGTTTGCCTAGGGCATATAGCTGTCCTCAGAGTGGATGTTAAACGCCAGTGATTCAAAAGTGGCCTGCCGACGGCTTAGCGGTCTTCTGAATGGAGGCTACCAGCCGGATATGCAAATCATGTCTTGAGCGGAAAACTCCGCTCGCTGGCGGTAGGAATTTATAGCCATGGGCATAGCGACAGCGGGAAATGGCAAGCGTGGGAAAAGTTTTTGGTATCTGGGTTACCATTCTAAGTTTTATTATTATTATTATTATTTTTACATTTGCACAAAAGTGCATACAGAATAGAATCATGCTCACACTGTAAGAGAAATAGAATGACAATAGTGATCAGAAATAGTGATTATATTTCTATGTTATCCTGTCTAGAACATCAGTCAGTTGTATATGGCATTTCCCGCAGTTAAGCTGAAACTCAGTACACTCTGACGTAATGGGCTGTATACAGTAAATTACACATTATATGGTAGGTCTATATGTGTTTACAAAAACATGGCTGTTATAGTTCATCATTTGTATAGAATTCAGAGTGATACCCGTAGTAAGCAGATTGCTTAAAGCTAACCAGAGGGAGAGAGACTGAAAGACTGAGACGTGTAACATCAGTGGAGAAAACCCTCTCTCTGTGGCCCTGAGAAATCCCCAAGATGTGTCCAACTGCACCAAGTAGGCGCCCAATCCCCGCTGGAGCCTAAAGGGCCATAAACTTGCACTTCACACCTCTGTTGCTAGGCCAGGTTGCTAGGGTTGCCGTATCAGACCATGGGGTCAGCCAACCACAGGCAGTCATCTGGGATCACAGATACCCAATTCCTGCCTCTTTCATCTTCAGAAAGCAGTGGCAGAGTAAGGAACTCGCTGGTAACTTCTGCCCTGCACACCAACAGCGGGGCCACAACGAATGGACCTTTCTCTTGAAGCCCTGGACTCTGACAACACACTCTAGTGTTAGTGCATCCATGATATAGTAAGTGGACTTCACTGGGTTTGGGTGTATTGAAACCTGCTTGTTTATGTTTAGACCAGCCAGTACAGGCTCGGTCATTGCTACTATATGCCTCAAGATGGCCACTGTGTTGTTATGTAACCTAAGATGGCTGCTCCTGTGCAGTGCTGTGCACAGACATTTTGGGGGGCATGTGCTGAAACAAAAAAAGTACACCCAAAATGTATTCTCCCCGCAACCACGGTCAGACTCATTGGGCAATTATTACAGGAGGGTAAAGCAGCACAATCTGAGTAAAGTATTGAGCAAATTATTTTCAACTAGAATAAATGCTGCACTTATTAACAATGACAACACAACTCCAGTTAAAGAAATACTGCAGCCTACCATTACTATATCCAACCCAACTCCATTTGTTACTGCCATCATGTTTACCAGTGGATGACTCCCAAAAAGGAGTGGTACAAAACATGTGACACCCCACAGAGTGAGTCCATGTAACTTATTGTGATTTGTTAAGCCAAATGTTACTTATTATCTCATCACTGTATTTTTGGGCATTCAAATTGCATTCGATAAAATGCAACTCTGTTCATTGTCTGTAGCTTAAAGCTGCCCATACCATAACCCCACAGCCAGCATGGGGGAGTCTCTTCACAATGTTTCAGCAAACCACTCGCCCACACAACGCCAAGCATGTTGTCGGCGGTTGTGAGGCCGGTTTGGAGGCGACTTGTGGTAGAGAAATGAACATTAAATTTTCTGGAAACCGCTTTGGTGGGCATTCCTGCAGTCAGCATGCCAATTTCATGCTCTCGCAACTTGGCACATCTGTGGCATTGTGACACAACTGCATATTTTAGTTGCCTTTTATTGTCCGCAGCACAAGGTGCACCTGTGTAATGATCATGCTGTTTAATCAGCCTCTTGATATGCCACACCTGTCAGCTGGATGGATTGGCAAAAGCGGAATGCTCACTAACAAAGAATGTAAATATGTGCAATTTAGAGAATATTTTTGTGCATGTTCAACATTCCTGGGATGTTTTATTTCAGCTCATGAAACATGGGACCAACACTACATGTTGTGTTTATATTTTTGTTCAGTGTACAAAGACCAGGGAGCTTTTTGAAAACCTCATAAAAAAGGGCAGTGATTGGTAGATGGGTAATAACAAATCAGACATTGACTATCTCTAAGCATGGTCAAGTATAATTATGCTGTGGATTATGTATTAAACAACACCGACACATCAAAGATGGTTGTCCTTCTGAACTGAGCTGCAGGACAGGAAGGAAACTGCTCAGGGATGTTACTATGTGGTCACTGATTTTAAAATGGCTACAAGGTTTATTGGCCGTAATGGGAGAACTGAGGATGGCTCAACAACATTGTGGTGACTCCGCAATAATGACCTAAATGACAGAGCGAAAAGAATACAATTCTATTCCATAACATGCATTTTGGGGACAAATCCAACAGATCTTTGATTAACTGCCTCTTTATTTTCAAGCATGGTGGATTCTGCATTATGGTAAGGGTATGCTTGACATCTGTAAGTACTGGAGTTTTTCAGGATAAAAATAAATTATGGCACTAAGCAGAGGCAAAATCTTGGAAGAAAGCCTCCTTCATTTCGCTTTACACCAGAGACTGGGAGAGGAGTTCACCTTTCGGCAGGACAATAACCTACAACAAGGTCAGATCTACACTGGACTTGCTTACCAAGAAGACAGTGTGTATGTTCCTGAGTGGAAAAGTAAACATTTTGACTTAAGTCTGCTTGAAAATATATGGCAAGACTTAAATGTCTGTCTAGCCATGTTCCAACATATAGAAGAATTTTCAAAATAATAATGGACAAATATTGTACCATTCAGATTTGCAAAGCTCTTATAGTCTTACCCAAGAAGACCCACAACTGTAATCAATGCCAAAGGTGTTTCTAACATGTATTGAGTCAGGGAGCTGAATACTTATGCAATGACTATTTTACTTGTGTTAAAGGCCAAACTGAAAAAATGAAAATGTTCACTCATTGTTCTGGCAAATATGAGTCAGTAGTAAATGCTAAACTTTATTTTGTATGGATGATCAATGTAGGCCTACTCTGTTTTTGCCAGGCAAAACTGGAGGGAAAAACCCCCCAGTTATTTTTGGTCAGTGATCTGGATTGTAATCTGGTCTGCCTTTGCTTGCCAATGCTGATTGGTCATTGGTTAACAATCAAGATGTACAAGTATTTGGTCCTGAAGTGTAGATGAGAATTTGACTACTTGCTGGCAGCGGGTTCAGAATGACAATGACAATTGTATACAACAAAAAAAAACATTTTGGGGGAAATTGTACTATCAGGGCATTTTGCAGAGCACATGCCCCTTCCAGTCTACAAAGGTAGTGCCTGATCTGTGCCTGTTCCCATGGCCTTATTATTGTGTACTGTGTGCAGTGAAAGCCCTTTTGGTCACTGTACATTGCCCTGCTGGCCATCACTGTTAGCCTTGCAAATTATAGTTTACCTGAATGCCTTGTATTGTGCCTAGCCTACAAAACTCTGGCCTAGCCTATAGCGTGCTAGCCCACTGCTATGTTTATATTGAGTGCTATCTTTAGCCTATTCTACATACTCTCTATTGTTTGTTTTTATTAGAGAAACCACTATCACTTCTACTAGTCCCCTCTTGCTATGTTGGTGTGTCTTAAAGCGGCAATATGTAAGATTTTGGGTGACCTGACCAAATTCACATATAAATTTGAGTTATAGATATGTCATTCTCATTGAAAGCAAGTCTAAGAAGATGTAGCTAATATTCTAATAGTTGTATGTGAGTTATTTCTGTTCTTAAGTTTCGCATCAAACAGCTGAAAATACTTTATTTTTGATTATGGAAAATAAAAACCACTGCGGTTTAGACACTTCTTGCTTTAGTCACACACTGAAATGAGGCTATTAGAATTTTAGCAACCAGGAAGTGGTGGAGCGATTCTTCTGCATAGTGCATCTTTAAGTGTTTGCAATAGAGTTTTCTGTACCTCTGTCTCCTATTAGTCATTGCCACACCTAAGAGGCGCCAGTACGATTCTACCTATATTTAACTGGCACCTCTTTCAGAGACCACCACCAGCTGGTGGTGCTTTTTTTCAATCCGGAATAGTAAAGTCATTGTAGACATGATAGGCATATGTTTATAAGACCTTGATGATGCTAAAGCATTGCTCCATTTACATTCTCTCGTGGCCAGATCTCCATTAACATAATTGGTACTGTGGGATAACAAGCAGCAGTAATTGTGTTGGGTTTTTCGTCACTGGTTATGTGGAGAAATCACGATATTACAGGTGTTGGCGTCTTTCAAATTTCGGAAGGGGAGGGTACATTTCGGTCGTTAACTTGCAAATAGAGAGGATGGATGAAGCTCCTCGTGCCGGTTCCGCTCCTCGTTCTAGCATCTCTTCATCTCTTCTCTCACGTATGGATCTAGAACTTAATCAAGCAGAAGACCAATCATGTGAGACTTAAATCTGGGTTAACTGAGATTACTCCATATATTATGCTGCTTTAGACTGACTCAGTTCCATCCTAACAGGCAGATTTGTTTGGTTTATGCCAGCCACGAAATTGATCTTAACCAACTGCCAGAAGTGAGGCTTTCCTCTGTTTATTGGTACATCAAACCAGTGAGTTTTTGTTGTTGTTGTACATTCAAATCTCTAACCGTATCACAAAGGGAATTATACACCATTAGTTACAATAGTTTTTTTTGTCATGTTTGACAGCATGATAGGAAGCAGAGTTGAAATCCATCAAACCTCACACCGAAAGGAAACTTTGATTCATAGTTCCAGTGGAAGGCCTGTCGTGTGATCCTAATTGAATGTAAAACAAACATGGCCATATTGGGGCCTGCTGTATTTTGGCAGGGCTGGTTTGTTTGACAAACAATGGACGGAGTGGTTGTACGGAAGGCAATGCTTTTAACGTCAACTTCGATCCTAGTGTCGTCTTGTGAAGGATTTCCCCCTGCATTGTCAACTAGTCTGGAAGCTGGACATATTGAACCTATATGGTGGGTATCCTCCAGGAATGTGACAAGGGGATTTAAATGGAGGCTTAAGGGCACAATCGTTTATTTGTTTTTCAACCAAAAGGCAGGCATGCCACTTGCTCTAAAGCTAAGGGATGGGGATGGAGAAATGTCACCACACCACAAATTCATAAATGCAGTTATGTTTGTAACAACGGGCACATATAAGGATTAAACATATTTTGAAGCTATACATTGTTTATAAACAACCCCTACATTTCATCTCTGTCCCAGCAGGAGCCATGATTCCTGTGACGGAGTTTCGACAGTTTTCGGAACAGCAGCCACAGTTCCGGGTTCTGAAGCCCTGGTGGGATGTGTTCACAGACTACCTCTCTGTGGTCATGCTAATGATCGGAGTTTTCGGATGCACCTTACAGGTCAGTAACATCCAACAGCTTCAAAAGCTCTTCCATAAAAAGCCTGACTATCTATGAACAAACTATTGTTCCTAAGGGGTGCATACATGTTCTAAACATTTTAAAGCATAAGCCTATACCCAGGCGGCAAAACTGAGTAAGTTTTACTATTGTAGTTCTGTGTGCAGAACAGTCATATTTTATTTTATATTTTGTTTCTTTTAAACTATAATACCAGTCAAAAGTTTGCACACGCCTACTCATTCAAGGGTTTTTATTTGTACTATTTTCTACATTGTAGAATAATAGTGAAGACTTCAAAACTATGAAATAACACATGGAATCATGTAGTAACAAAACAAGTGTAAACAAATGAAAATATATTTTCTATTTGAGATATTTCAAAGTAGCCACCTTTTGCCTTGACAGCCTTGCACATGCTTGGCATTCTCTCAACCAGCTTCACCTGGAATGCTTTTCCAGTCTTGAAAGAGTTACCACATATGCTGAGCAACTGTTGACTGCTATTCTTTTACTCCGCGGTCCAACTGATCCCAAACCATCTGAATTGTGTTGAGTCGCGTGATTGTTGAGTGATTGTAGATGCCAGGTCATCTGCAGCACTCCATCATGCTCCTTCTTGGTCAATAGCCCTTACACCGCCTGGCAGTGTTGGGTCATTGTCCTGTTGAATAACAAATTATAGTCCCACTAAGTGCAAACCAGATGGGATGGCATATCGCTGCAGAATGTTGTGGTAGCCATGCTGGTTAAGTGTGCCTTGAATTCTAAATAAATCCGTGTCACCAGCAAAGCACCCCCACACCATCACACCACCTCCATGCTTCACAGTAGGAACCACACACGTAGAACTCATCTATTCACCTACACTGCGTCTCACAAAGACACAGCGGTTGGAACCAAAAATCTCAAATTTGTATTCATAAGACCAAAGGACAGATTTCCATCAGTCAAATGTGCATTGCTTGTGTTTCTTGGCCCACGCAAGTCTCTTCTTCTATTGATGTCCTTTAGTAGTGGTTTCTTTGCAGCAATTGTACAATTAAGGCCTGATACAGTCTCACCTGAACAGTCGATGTTGAGATGTGTCTGTTACTAATCTTGAACTATAAAGAATTTATTTGGGCTACAATTTCTGAGGTGCAGTTAATTGATGATTTCTGAGGCTGGTAACTCTAATGAACTTATCCTCTGCAGCAGAGGTAACTCTGGGTCTTCCATTCCTGTGGCGGTCCTCATGAGAGCCAGTTTCATCATAGAGCTTGATGGTTTGACTGACCTTCATGTCTTGACTGTTGTTTCTCTTTGCTTATTTGAGGTGTCCTTGCCATAATATGGACTTGATTGTTTACCAAATAGGGCTATCTTCTGTATACCACCTCCTACCTTGTCACAACACAACTGATTGGCTAAAACATTAAGAAGGTAAGAAATTCCACAAATTAACTTTTAACAAGGCACACCTGTTATTGAAATGCATTCCAGGTGACTACCTCATGAAGCTGGTTGAAAGTGCAAAGCCGTCAAGGCAAAGGGTGGCTACTTTGAAGAATCTCAAATATATCAAATATTTTTTGGTTCATATGTGTTATTTCATAGTTCTGATGCCATCATTATTATTCTACAATGTAGAAAATAGTTCAAGTAAAGAAACCCTGGAATGAGTAGGTGTGTCCTAACTTTTGACTGGTACTTTATGTATCAACTCACCTCAACCACTCCAGTACCCCTGTACATTTAATGAGGTACTGGTACTGACCTGTATATACTTGCATTCTCGTGTTTTTTAACTCTCATTGTAGTCCTATTCCAAAAACGATATATAATAATAAAAAATATATACGGCTCTGGAAAGAATTTAAGAGAGCACTGCAAAATTATCAGTTTCTCTGATTTTACTATTTATAGTTATGTGTTTATTCTATAAACTATTGGCAACATTTCTCCCAAATAAAAGTATTGTCATTTAGAGGATTTATTTGCCAAAAAAAAACAATCCTCAGAGTTGGGGAATGAGGCAATTAAGGTAATATGTACATGTAGGTAGAGTTATTAATGTGACTATGTATAGATGATAACAGATTAGCAGCGGGGGGGGGGGGGGGGGCAAATGCATATAGTCTGGGTAGCCATTTGTTTAGCTGTTCAGGAGTCTTATGGCTTGGGGGTAGAAGCTGGTTAGACTCTTGGACCTAGACTTGGTGCTCCAGTACCACTTGCCGTGCGTAAGCAGACAGAAGTCTATGGCTAGGGTGGCTTAAGTCTCGATGTCTCAGCTATAAAACCTTTTGAGGATCTGAGGACCCATGACAAATCTTTTCAGTTCCTGAGGGAGAATGGGTTTTGTCGTGCCCTCTTCATGACTGTCTTGATGTGCTTGGACCATGTTAGTTTGTTGGTGATGTGGATGCCAAGGAACTTAACCTGCTCCACTACAGCCCCGTCGATGAGAATGGGGGCATGCTCGGTCCTCCTTTTCCTATAGTCCACAATCGTCTCCTTTGTCTTGATCAAGTTGAGGGAGAGATTGTTGTCCTTGCACCACACGGTCAGGACTCTGAGCTCCTCCCTATAGGCTGTCTTATTGTTGTCTGCAAACTTAATAATGGTGTTGGAGTCGTGCCTGAACGTACAGTCATGAGTGAACAGGGACTACAGGAGGGGACTGAGCATGTACCCCTGAGGGGCCCCTGTGTTGAGGGTCAGTGTGGCGGATGTGTTGTTACCTACCCGCTGAGCTGTAGTCAATGAATAGTATTCCCACATAGGTGTTCCTTTTGTCCAGGAGTGAAAGGGCAGTGTGGAGTACAATAGAGATTGCATCATCTGTGGATCTGTGTGGGTGGTATGCAAATTGGAGTGTGTCTAGGGTTGCTGGGATAATGTTGTTGATGTGAGCCATAACCAGCCTTTCAAAGCATTTCATTGTTAGACGTGAGTGCTATGTTTCGGAAGTCATTTAGGCAGGTTACCTTCATGTTCTTGGGCACGGACTATGGTGGTCTGCTTGAAACATGTTGGTATTACAGAGTCAGTCAGGGAGAGGTTGAAAATGTCAGTGAAGACACTTGCCAGTTGGTCAGCACATGCTCTGAGTACACGTCCTGGTAATCCGTCCGGCCCTGATCCTTGTGAATGTTGACCTGTTTTAAAGGTCTTACTCACATCGGCTGCGGAGAGCGTGATCAGTCATCTGGAACAGCTGAAGCTCTCATGCATGTTTCAGTGTTACTTGCCTCAAAGAGAGCATATAAGTTATTTATGTGACTGGTAGGCTTGTGTCACTGGGCAACTCTCGGCTGTGGTTCCCTTTGTCATCTGTAATAGTTTGATGCTCGTCGGGTTTGGCAGGGCTTGTAGAGCCGGTTTAGTATGATTTGATCTTAGTCCTGTATTGACGCTTTGCCTGTTTGATGGTTCGTCGGAAGGCATCGCAGGATTTCCTATAAGCCTCCGGGTTAGAGTCCTGCTCCTTGAAAGTGGCAGCTCTACCTTTTAGCTCAGTGTGAATGTTGCCTGTAATCCATGGCTTCTGGTTGGGGTATGTACATACAATCACTATGGGAACAACGTCATCTATGCACCAGTGACTGATGTGGTGAACTCCGCAATGCCATCGGAAGAATCCCGGAACATTTTCTAGTCTGTGCTAGCAAAGCAGTCATGTAGTTTAGCATATGCTTCATCTGACCACTTTTTTATAGACTGAGTCACTGGTGCTTCCTGCTTTCATTTTTACTTGTAATCAGGAGAATATAATTATTGTCAGATTTACCAAATGGGGGGCATTGTGTAAAGGTGGTCCGGAGTAAAAAAACAAAAACAAAATGTTTTAATATATGTTATTTTTTTCCCCCTCTGGTTTAACATGCTGATAGAAATTAGGTAAGACTGATTTAAGTTTCCCTGCATTAAAGTCCTTGGTCACTAGGAGCGCCGCCTCTGGATGAGCGTTTCCTGAGTGCTTAAGGCGGAATAGAGCTCATTGAGTGTGGTCGTTGTGCCAGTATCGGTCTGTGGTGGTATGTAGACGGCTACAAAAATACAGATAAACTCTCTAGGTAGATGGTGTGGTCTACAGCTTATCATGCGATACTCTAGCTCAGGCGAGCAAAACCTTGACTTCCTTAGATATTGTGCACCAGCTGTTTACAAATAAATAAGATGCAGTAAGTAATTAGGGACACCAAGCTCTAGAACTTTGTGTCCTATCCTGCAGTGACAAACAGCCCAGTGTTTGGTTCAAGTAAGTTGCAGTCTGGCGGGAGTATACAAACGGAAAGGAAAGAAATTCCTGCAAAACACACACACTGCACCACACCAAAAATGTCCTCCTGCCTTCCCCACCCACTCTTTATAAACACATGGGATTTGTCCCAAATGGCACCCTATTTCCTATAGTGCATTGATCAAAAATAGTGCACTAAATAGGGAATTGGATGCCATTTGGGATATAGTCATGATTCATGTGGCCCATGGCCTGTCACTTCAATGTTCTTCACCACTCAGACCAGCTGGAGAAGGTGGAGCTCGATTTGCTTATTCTTGGGCTGCGTCCCAAATTAACCCTATTCCCTACATTGTGCACTAATTTGGACCAGGGCCCATAGGGGCTACATCTCTGTATAAACCTGTGTAGATTATGACTAATCATTTTTTGAAACCCCAAACACCACTGACGGGAACTATTTATTAGGGTGGGAATATCCCCTGTTGTCCCTTGAGCCGAGGGAGGGGTCTCTACGAAAGACAGAATGAGTGTTTAGAAATGGTTGCTTTCACAAATGGTAAAAACCAGCCTGGCCTCAGAAATACGAAACATACTTTTGGTCATGTAGTCTATGTATAGTATGTGGACACCTGCTCGTCGAACATCTCATTCCAAAATCATGAGCATTAATATGGACTTGGTCCCCGTTTGTTTCTATAACAGCCCCCACTCTTCTGGGAAGGCTTTCCTCTAGATGTTGGAACATTGGTACTGGGATTTGCCTCCATTCAGCCACAAGCATTATTGAGGTTGGAACTGATGTTGGGCAATTAGCTTTAAACCACTGCAGACAACGCTTGGCATTGCACATGGTGATCTTAAGCTTGTGTGCCGCTGCTCGGCCATGGAAACCCATTTCATGAATCTCCTAATGAATAGTTATTGTGCTTACGTTGCTTCGCGAGACAGTTTGGAAGCAGGTGTGAAACTATTTTTGTGCGCTACGCTCTTCAGCACTTGGCTGTCCCATTCTGTGAGCTTGTGTGGTCAACCACTTTGCGGCTGATCCGTCGTTGCTCCTAGACATATTCATTTCACAATAACAGCACTTAGAGCTGCATCTGGATCAGGGCAGAAATCTAACGTACTGACTTGTTGGAAAGGTGGCATCCTATGACGATGCCATGTTCAACGTCACGGAGCTCTTCAGTAAGTCCATTCTACTGCCAATGTTTGTCTATGGAGATAGCATGGCAGTGTGCTTGGTTTTATATACCCGTCACCAGGCATGTGGCTGAAGTAGCTGAATCTGCTCATTTGAAGGGGTGTCCACATACTTTTGTTTATAGTGTATTAGTGAGAACCGCCAAGATGTATGATATCTACCAATGATCTAGCTACTGTACTTTAGACAAACTACAGTAGGGAGGTTGGTCGGGGATCATGGGTGGGCGTATACCACGACCGTCTAACAAACCAAAGGTTGCGGGTTGGATTCACTAGGATTTTTAGCTAACCCTTATTCTAACTTTAACTGGATTCAGCTAACCTGCTATTCAAATGATCCTACCTTTGGTCATTTTTGTTATCCTAACCTTTTACGTGAATTATCCTAACCTTTGTCATTAATTCTCCAAACCACTAATGCAATTCTCTCCGTAGCTCTCCTTTTGTTGTTAAGATGCAACAAGCAACCAGGTCTCAGAGAAAGATGTATAATATTGTACGTCCTCCAAGCCATATTATCTCATTCTTATATTACTTAATTCCTTTTATTTTGGGGGAATTGCATGTTTTTTTTTATTGTTGGGTATTACTGCACTTTTGGAGCCAGGAACATAAGCATTTCCCTACACCTGTGATCTGCCAAATATGTACAGTAGTAGTCAAGTTTGGACACCTTCTCATTCAAAACTTTTTCTTTATTTTGACTATTTTCTACATTGTAGAATAATAGTGAAGACATCAACTCTTAAGTAACACATGGAATCATATAGTAACCAAAAATGTGTTTAACAAATCAAAATATATTTTAGATTCTTCAAAGTAGGAACCCTTTGTCTTGATGACAGCTTTACACACTCTTGGCATTATCTCAACCAGCTTCATGAGGAATGCTTTTCCAACAGCCTTAAAGGAGTTCCCACATATGCTGAGCACTGGTTTGCTGCTTTTCTTACACTCTGCATCCCAATTGCGTTGAGTTCGGGTGATTGTGGAGGCCAGGTCATCTGATGCAGTACTCACCACGCTCCTTCACAGCCTGGAGGTGTGTTTTGGGTCATTGTTCTCGTGAAAAACAAATGATACGCCATCCCATCTGGTTTGGACTATCGCTGCAGAATGCTGTGGTAGCCATGCTGGTTAAGTGTGCTTTGAATTCTAAATAAATTACTGACAGTGTCACCAGGAAAGCACCATAATATCTCCT
The DNA here is from genome assembly GCF_021184085.1 of Oncorhynchus gorbuscha. Taxonomy (NCBI): domain Eukaryota; kingdom Metazoa; phylum Chordata; class Actinopteri; order Salmoniformes; family Salmonidae; genus Oncorhynchus; species Oncorhynchus gorbuscha. The sequence goes on from NC_060178.1 coordinate 35,507,579, forward strand.
CCTTCATGGTGGGAAACACACATGCGGAGATCATCCGTTCACCTACTCGAAGTCTCACAAAGACTTGGTGGTTGGAACCAAAAATCACATTTGGATTCATCAGACCATAGGACAGATTTCCACCGGTGTCATGTCCATTGCTCATATTTGTTGGCCCAAGAAGTCTTCTTCTTATTGGTGTCCTTTAGTAGTGGTTTCTTTTCAGCAATTTGACCAAGATGTCCTGAACAGTTGACTTTGTCTGTTACTTGAACCCTGAATAATTTATTTGGGCTGCAATCTGAGGTGCAGTTAATTGATGATTTCTGAGGCTGGTAACTCTAATGAACTTATCCTCTGCAGCAGAGGTAACTCTAGGTCTTCCTTTCCCTTGGTGATCCTCATGAGAGCCAGTTTCATCGTAGCGCTTGATGGTTTATGTAACTGCACTTGAAGAAAAGTTCAAAGTTCTTAGTGTTCTGCGTTGACTGACCTTCACGTCTTAAAGTAATGATGAACTGTTGTTTCTCTTTGCTTATTTGAGCTGTTCTTGCCATTATTTGAACTTGGTCTTTTACCAAATAGGGCTATCTTCTGTATACCAACCCTGCCTTGTCATAACACAACTAATTGGCTCAAACGCATCAAGATGAAAATAAATTCCACATATTAACAACACCTGTTAATTGAAATGCATTCCAGGTGACTACCTCATGAAGCTGGTTGAGAGAATGCCAAGAGTGTGCAAAGCTGTCATCAAGGTAAAGGGTGGCTACTTTGAATCTCAAATTCTAAATATATTTGAATTTAACACTTTTTTTTGATAACACAAATGGAATCATGTAGCAATTTCATAGTTTTGTCTTCACTATTATTCTACAATGTAGAAACTAGTAAAAATGAAAGAAAAACCCTTGAATGAGTAGGTGTCAACTTTTTACTGGTACTGTATTTGTGACAAATAACATATGATCAGTTAAGTCATCCAATTTGGATGCTATTGTATGACCGGCTAAGATGTATAATACTCTACGTCCTGTAGTTTGTATGACATTGTACGATCACTATTCCATTCATAATGTAATCTATCATACTAAATGGAGGGAACATATTTACTTACCAAATGCTAAGAATTTCCCTGAGACAAGGTTGACAAAACAACACCCATCCGATGACTTCTGAGAACTGCAGCCTTGTCAAAGCAGACTTCTTTTTTTTTTACTAGCCCTAATTAATACATTTCCTGTCTCAGTTTAGAATTGTGGGGGAAACACTGGCCCTGCCAAAGGGGAAACATTATTTTTTTAAACCGAGAGTAGCCCATGTATAGCTCTATATACCAGCTGCCACATATAGGGAACGGGAGAAAGCTGAAAGGGGGGATATATAGAGAGAGCGAGGGCGAACAAGACAAGCGAAGCGGAAGAGAAAGAGAGCTGAGGGGCAACGGAGAAAGGGAGGAGTGTGAAACAGAGTACATGAGGGAGTAAGAGGGGGACAGAAAGGAGGGTGTAGAATTCTCCTAATCCTCTCTAGAGACTGTACTTAGGGAGTGAATGTTATTTATAATAAGGGATTCGTGGAGAAAATTTGACCTCTCTGAAATGTAAACGGATGGCCCTCCCTTCAGCAAAGTATATTTGGCCTAAATTCTCCCTTAACGCTAAAAAAAACAAGTGACCCTCCCCTATACCCAAAATTATTAAAACAGTGGATAGCAGAACATGTTTACCCTCACTACTTGGACAGACCAGAGCCTTATATATGCAGTTTTAGAAACTGTTCTTCATCCTGTAAGCATTAGATGACGACAAAGGAATTTTGATGTACAGGGCTACGGGTCAGAAGGTTTGCAGAGCACCGTGGTCTGACAAAAGTAAGGGTATAAAGACCTCCTTTATAGCTAAAGCTTTGCATGAATCGATCAGAAGTATTTGCAGGTCAAAATTGCCTTTGTAATTTTGCATATTAGCAGATTTTTATTTATTTAAATACCACACAAATTACCAAAATGACAGGCAAAGAATGGATAGGCCTATGTGTTAATCTTATCATATTTCTCCAATGCCAAATCTTGTTTGCAATGAAACTGTCCATGTTTGCAAATAATAAAATCTGAGACTTCATTAGGACTCTGAGCATGGTGCTTTCAAAGGTTAGGCCTACCTTTCCACCCCAGACAGAGTAGGCTTACCGACATAAAAAATGTTAGCTTTAACTGCTAGTTGTCTTCCGTGGTTTAACCAAATGAGAGCAGTGTTTCCTTAAAAGGCTGTCTGGGTTTAAACATCTTCTATTGTAGGCCTACAGAAACTGACGAGCTTAATCAATTCATAGTGACAGAATTAGATTACTTCCCAAGCAAAGACGGCCTCTGTACGTCAAAGAAATGAAACCATGATATCCCCCATATGCATCGGAGTCACGTCTTTCCTGGGTATTTTACAGCTTGTTTCTAGCATAAAGCATTGCGGTTGAGGTCGGGTGATTGTGGAGGCCAGGTCATCTGATACAGCACTCATCACTCTCTTTCTTGGTCAAATAGGCCTTACACAGCCTGGAGGTGTGTTTTGGGTCATTGTTATGTTGAAAAACAAATTAGCGTGAACCAGATGGGATTGTGTATCACTGCGTAATGCTGTGGTAGTCATGCTGGTTAAGTGTGCATTGAATTCTAAATAAATTAGACGGTGTCACCAGCAAAGCATCCCCACACCATCACACTTCCTCCTCCATGCTTCACGGTGGGATCCACACATGCGGAGGTCATCAATTCACCTGCTCTGCGTCTCACAAAGACACAGCGGTTGGAACAAAAACATCTCAATTTGGATTCATAAGTCCAAACATTGCTCATGTTTCTTGGCCGAGGGAGTCACTTATTATTGGTGTCCTTTTACTAGTGGTTTCTTTGCAGCAATTAGACCATGAAGGCCTGAATCATGCAGTCTCTGAACAGTTGATGTTGATGTGTTTGTTACTTGAACTCTAAGCATTTACTTGAGGTCCAATGTATGAGGCTGGCAACTCGAAATAATTCATCCTCTGCAGCAAGTTAACTCTGGGTCTTCCTTTCCTGTGGCCATCCTCATGAGAGCCAGTTTCATCATAAAGCTTGATTGTTTTTGTGACTGAACTTGAAGAAACATTTAAAGTTCTCTACATTTTCCGGATTGACTGACCTTCATGTCTTAATGTAATGATGGACTGTCATTTCTCTTTTCTTATTTGAGCTGTTCTTGCCATTAAATGGACTTGGTCTTTTACGAAGTAAAGCTGTTTTCTGTATACCACACCTACCTTGTCACAACACAACTGATTGGCTCAAAAGCATTAAGAAGGTAAGAAATTCCACAAATGAACTTTTAACAAGGCACACATGTTAACTGAAAAGCATTCCAGGGGGCTACCCCATGAAGCTCATTGAGAGAATGCCAAGAGTGCAAAGCTGTCATCAAGGCAAAGGGTGGCTACTTTGACTAATCTTACATCAAAATATGTTTTATAATTTATCTTTTTTTGGTTAATACACGATTCCATATGTGTTTTCATAGTTTTGATGCCTACTATTATTCTACAATTTAGAAAATAGTAAAACATTAAGGAAAACCCTGGAATGAGTGTCAACTTTTGACTGGAACTATGTACACTACCATTCAAAAGTTTGGGGTCAATTAGAAATGTCCTTGTTTTTGAAAGAAAAACACCTTTTTTTCGTCCATTAAAATAACATCATTGATCACATAGTGTAGACATTATTCATGTTGAAAATTACTATTGTAGCTGGAAACGGCTGACTTAAAAAAAAATGAATATCTACGTAGGCGTACAGAGGCTGAGAAATTAAGGCTATTCCATGCGAGAAACTGAAGATCTCATACAACGCTGTGTACTACTCCCTTCACAGAACAGAGCAAACTGGCCCTAACCAGAATGGAAAGGAGTGGGAGACCCCGCAGCACAACTGAGCAAAGGGACAAGTACATTAGTGTCTACAGTCGTGGCCAAAAGTTGAGAATGACACATTAATTTTCACAAAGTCTGCTGCCTCAGTTTGTATGATGGCAATTTGCATATACTCCAGAATGTCATGAAGAGATTAATTGCAAAGTCCCTCTTTGCCATGCTCAGTTGTGCCCCAGGGCCTTCCACTCCTCTTTCTATTCTGGTTACAGCCAGTTTGCTCTGTTCTGTGAAGGGAGTAGTACATAGCATTATACGAGATCTTCAGTTTCCTGGCAATTTATCGCATGGAATAGCCTTAATTTCCCAGATCAAGAATAGACGGACGAGTTTCAGAAAAAAGTGCTTTGTTTCTGGCCATTTTGAGCTTGTAATTGAACCCACAAATGCTGATGCTCCAGATACTCAACTAGTCTAAAGAAGGCCAGTTGTATTGCTTCTTTAATCAGAATATTAGTTTTTCAGCCATGCTAACATAATTGCAAAAGGGTTTTCTATTGATCCTTTTAAAAATGCTCAACTTGGATTAGCTAACGCAACTTGCCATTGGAACACAGTGGTTGCTGATAATGGGCCTCCTTAAAATATCAGCCTTTCCCAGCTACAATAGTCATTTACAACATTAACAATGTCTACACTGTATTTCTGATCAATTTGATGTTATTTTAAAAGGACAAAAAGCAAATTCTTCTTTAAAAAAACAATTTCCAAGTGACCAACTTTTGAATGGTAGTGTATCTGCTAATAAGCAAACTCAAATGGAATCTTTTTTTATTTTTTTGCATCCAGTGCGGTAACAATTTTTTAATCTAATATTATTCGTCACATGCGCTGAATTCAACAGATGTCGACCTTACTGTGAAGTGCTTACTTATACAAGCCCGTAACGCTATTTCTTGACCTGCATTGTTGGTTAAGAAAATATTTACTAAATAAAGAAGAAACAAAACAAAAACGCGGCTATATACAGGGGCTATCGCTACTGAGTCTGTGTGGGGTACATGTTAGTTGAGGTAATTTGTACATGTAGGTAGAGGTGAAGTGACTATGTATAGATCATAAACAGTGGGCAGCAGCAGTGTAAAAACAAAGCGGGGGGTATCAATGTCAATAGTCTTGTTGGCAATTTTTAGGAGTTTGGACCATGATAGTTTGTTGATGTGGACACCAAGGAATTTGAAACTCTCGACCCGCTCCACAACATCTCAGTCGATTTAAATGGGGGGCCTGTTCGGCCCCATTGAAGCGAGCGTAAAAGGCATTTAGCTCGTCTGGTAGGCTCGCATTACTGGCAGCTCGTGGCTGGATTTCCCTTAGTAGTCCGTAATCGTTTGCAAGCCCTGCCACATTTGAGGAGCACCAGAGCCGGTGTAGTAGGATTCCATCTTAGTCCTGTTATTGATGCTTTGCCTATGATGGTTCATCTGAGGGCATAGTGAGATTTCTAAAAAGCGTCCGCTCCTTGAAAGCGACAGCTTTATTCCCGTGCAGATGTTGCCTGTAAATCCTTGGCTTCTGGTTGGGAATTGTACACACTGTCAATGTGGGGATGACATCGTTGATGCACTTATTGATGAACCCGGTGACTGAGGTGGTATACTCCTCAATGCCATTGGATGAATCCTGGAACATATATTCCAGTCTGTGCTAGCAAAACAGTCCTGTAGCATCTGCATCTTCTGACTAATTTTATTGACTGAGTCATTGGTACTTCCTGCTTTAGTTTTTGCTTGTAAACAGGAATCGGGAGGATATAACTATGGTCAGATTTGCCAAATGGGAGGGGAGCTTTTTTTTTAACGTGTTTCTGTGTGTGGAGTAAATGTATTTTCTCTTTCTTTTTCCCCTCTAACTTCTCTTGTTTTTGATAGCCAAAGTGATGTGGTGGAGCTAGCTAGCCTAAATAAAATGATGTAGCTGGAGTAACTTGGGAAGCTTGCCAGGCTAACGTTAACTAGCTAGCTAACTTGCCACTGAAGATACAGACAAATGTAATGGTCAAGAACAGATATTAGCTAACTAGAACAAACCTCTTATATTAACTAGCTATCTGTAGCTTGCTAAAGCATCAATGTTTACCTGGCACACTAACCCTCCTATTTTTGTTAAATATTTCTCTCCTCAGACAGCTGTCATTCATTCACGGAGTTGTTTGCATCCTGCACTTCTCACTCACACAGGGGAGGGGCGAGAGTGGGCTACACCTCTGGCTATATTTTTCGGTGATTGAAACACATCAGTGAAAAACAATTTTATTCAAGTCAATTTTATTTAACTTTGCTTTCAGCTGGCAGCTTATTTTTACATTTTAGAATCCTATGCATTCTATTCGGAATTCCACGGCTTTTCGGCAGAATTCTGCGTGAGTGGATTCCATGCGGGTCTACAAATAAGCAACTAAGTCTAAACTGAAATATTTCAATGTAATAAAATACAAATTACATGACCCTTCCCCAGACTTGTTCTAAAAAATACTTATACTTTGACAATTTTTAGGGCCTTCCTCTGACGCTGCCTGGTGTCGAGGTCTAGGATGGCAGGCAGTTTTGCCCCAGTGATATACGCACTACCCTCTGAAGTGCCTTGCGGTCGGAGGCCGAGCAATTGCCCTACCAGGCAGTGATGCAACCAGTCAGGATGCTCTCGATGTTGCAGCTGTAGAACCTTTTGAGGATCTCAGGACCCATGCCAAATCTTTTTAGGTTCCTGAGGGGGATTAGGCTTTGTCGTGCCCTCTTCACGACTGTCTTGCTGTGTTTGGACCATTCTAATTTGTTGTTGATGTGGACACCAAGGAATTAGAAGCTCTCAACCTGTTCCACCACAGCCCCGTCGATGAGAATGAGGACGTGCTTGGTGCTCCTTTTCCTGTAGTCCACAATCATCTCCTTAGTCTTGGTTACGTTGAGGGATAGGTTGTTATTCTGGCACCATCCGGCCTATTGGCTGTCTCGTCGTTGTCGGTGACTGTTGTGTCGTCAGCAAACTTAATGATGGTGTTGGAGTCATGCGTGGTCATGCAGTCGTGGGTGAACAGGGAGTACAGGAGGGGACTGAGCACGCACCCCTGTGGAGCTCCAGTGTTGAGGATCAGCATGGCAGATGTGTTGCTACCTACCCTCACCACCTGGGGGCGTCATGTCAGGAAGTCCAGGATCCAGTTGCAGAGGGAGGTATTTAGTCCCAGGATCCTTAGCTTGGTAATGAGCTTTGAGGGTACTATGGTATCTCTCCCTTAGCAATCTCTCCCTTAGCAGGTTTGACTTTGCATATCTGTTCTGCCCCGTACTGCTGCTGCACAACCCCAAGAGTAATTTCCTGTGTAATTTCATGTGGTGTTATACCACATGATATTTAGGCTAAGTCACTAGTCTGCATCATAGCATGACAAGTACACCTTTACGAAGCTGAAGGAAAAATAATCGTTTTTGTTTGGATCCATGATTCATCTGTTTTCAATAAAGTAAAATACTTGTAATGTTGTAAGTACTATATGAATAGTAAAACAAATATTGTTTTACAAGGTGCAATAGTGAGTTAAAGCATAACAAATAATTTGGTGGTTAAGTATTGCATTAAGAAGTCTGTCTCACTCTTCAGGTTGTGGTAGTTAAAACATGAACTGTTTATTTTCTTTCTGAGTCGCATCTCTACCAGGGAAGTCGGTGCAGGAAATGAGACAGATATTCCCCTCTTTCTATTATCACTGCAACAGACTAGTTTCGATCTTGCGTGCTTGCTTGCTTGCTTATTTGTTCCTTATTTTATTTCAGGTGATGCAGGACAAAATCATCTGCCTTCCCCAAAGAATGTCCATGCCGAACCAAACAATACTCTTACCAAATACAACCGAGCTGGTCTCACCCGCTGTGCCACAGGAAATGCACGAGATGATGGGCCTGAAAACTAACCTGGACCTCCAGCAGTACAGCTTCATCAACCAGATGTGCTACGAGAAGGCTCTGCACTGGTACGCCAAGTACTTCCCTTACCTGGTCCTCATACACACCCTGATCTTCATGGTGTGTAGCAACTTCTGGTTCAAGTTCCCAGGCTCCAGCTCTAAGATCGAGCATTTCATCTCCATCTTGGGAAAGTGCTTTGACTCCCCCTGGACTACCAGAGCTCTGTCGGAAGTTTCTGGAGAGAACCCAGAGGAGAAGGTATTGTTTGTATATGTGTGTGTACATGCCTGGAATAATTTTTGTCCAGGACTAAGCTCAATCTTTGTCTGAAAACCTAACCTATATCGAACTGTATACATTTTAATATGTCAAATAAAGTGCATTCATTCATTCAAGGATAAGAAGTGCAGTGCCAGTAGAGCAATCCTCAATGTGTCTGTAGAGGGGAACCTGGACGACCTGGAGAAGACCCAGTCCCTCAAATCCATCCCAGAGAAGATTGTCGTGGACAAGCCCACGGCTAGTGCCCTGGAAAAGAAGGAAGGAGAGCAAGCCAAAGCTCTGTTTGAGAAGGTGAAGAAGTTCCGCCTGCATGTTGAGGAGGGGGACATCCTCTATATTATGTATGTTCGCCAAACTGTTCTCAAAGTGATGAAGTTCCTCCTCATCATCGGGTATAACAGTGCGTTAGTCTCGGAGGTGCAGATCACAGTGAAGTGCAATGTGGACATGCAGGACATGACAGGATATAAGCATTTCTCCTGTAATCACACCATGGCCCACCTGTTCTCCAAGCTGTCATACTGTTACCTATGCTTTGTGGCTGTGTATGGATTCACCTGCCTCTACACTTCCTACTGGCTCTTCTACCGCTCGCTGAAGGAATACTCCTTTGAATACGTACGACAGGAAACGGGAATCGATGACATCCCAGACGTGAAGAATGACTTTGCCTTCATGCTGCACATGATCGACCAGTATGACCCACTATACTCCAAGAGGTGCGTTGTCTTTGTAATTGTACAAGTAATTTAGCTCTTCATTGCTATTGATAAGTATGCAATGCCTCCAATTGTAAAAGTTTCCTTTGCCCATCCTTGGACAATAAAGTAATCTTTGACTTCTTCTCTCTTTCACTCTCTTGTTCTCAGATTCGCAGTGTTCCTATCAGAGGTCAGTGAAAACAAACTGAAACAGCTGAACCTGAACCATGAGTGGACGCCAGAGAAGCTGCGTCAGAGACTGATGACCAACCACAACAACAGACTGGAGCTGCAGCTCTTCATGCTGTCTGGGCTTCCAGACACCATCTTTGAGGTGACAGAGCTCCAGTCCCTGAAGCTTGAAATTATCAACAACGTAACCATCCCAGCCTCCATCGCCCAGCTTGAAGACCTTCAGGAGCTTTCTCTGTATCAGTGTTATTTAAAGATCCACGCCACAGCCACCTCCTTCCTCAAAGAGAACCTCAAGGTATGCTATTCTACCATGTGCTTTTCTCGTAGTATTTTCGTATAGGATATATTTAAAAAAATATATATTCCTCCTGGCGTTGTCTTGGGTTTTTGTCTCGTACAGTATGTATTTTGTACGTATTTGTTATTGACATTGCATTTCCTCCTACGGGATTAATAGGTGGAGTAGTTCTGTATGTAATAAAACCCTTTTGTGGGAAAACAAATTCTGATTGGCTGGGCCTGGCTCCCCAGTGGGCGGAGACAAAGTAAATTGACCTCCCAGGCCCACTCATGGCTGGCCCTTGCCCAGTCATGTGAAATCCATAAATTAGGGCCAATTTATTTAAATTGACTGATTTCCTTCTATGAACTGTAACTAAGTAAAATATTTGAAATTGTTGCATTTTATATTTTTGTTTATCTAAGGTACTCAGGGTGAAGTTTGATGACAGCAGAGAGCTGCCTCATTGGCTGTACCACCTGCGTAATCTAGAGGAGCTCTACCTCATTGGCTCACTGAGTCCTGACGCATCTAAAAATGTGGTTCTGGAGTCCCTGAGGGAGCTGAAGAATCTGAAGACCCTGTCACTCAAAAGTAACTTTACAAAGATCCCCCAGTCCATTGTGGATGTGTCCAGCCACCTGCAGAGGCTGTATGTCTACAACGACGGCACTAAGCTGGTGATGCTCAACAATCTGAAGAAGATGGTGAACCTGACTGAACTGGAGCTGGTGCACTGTGACCTGGAACGCATCCCACATGCTGTCTTCAGCCTCACGAACCTACAGGTATGATATGCATTACTTTGACTGCCTGCTATCTGAGTGGTCTACAATGTGTTTTTTTAAATATGTAAGGAGTTATTCCTGTCAGCTCCTAGTGGAGAAAAGGGCTTCAATGGTGAAATTCCAGCGACCCCTGTTCTGGGTGGTTTTCTTGACCTCAAATATGCCAATTCCTGTAATATTGTGGTGTTATACTTAAAACAAAATGTTCTAACTCCACAGGAGTTGGACCTGAAAGAAAACAACCTGCACTCCATCGAGGAGATAGTCAGCTGCCAGCACCTCCGCAAGCTGACGTGCCTGAAACTCTGGCACAACAGTATCTGCTACATCCCAGAACACATCAAGAAGCTTGGCAGCTTAGAGCGCCTCTACTTCAGTCACAACAAGATCGAGATCTTGCCCTCGCACCTGTTCTTATGCAACAAGCTTCGTTACCTGGACCTGTCCAACAACGACATCCGGTTTATTCCGCCAGAGATTGGTGTCCTACAGAGTCTTCAGTACTTCTCCGTCACATGCAACAAGATTGAGAACCTCCCAGATGAGCTGTTCTTTTGCAAGAAGCTCACAACCCTCAAGCTGGGCAAGAATACGCTGTCATTGCTCTCACCAAAGATCTCATACCTGGTTCTATTGACACACCTGGAACTGAAGGGCAACCATTTTGAACTCCTGCCTCCAGAGCTTGGGTTCTGCCGGGCATTGAAGCGCGGTGGCCTAATGGTGGAAGACGCTCTGTTTGAAACCTTGCCATCGGAAATCCGAGACAAAATGAAGACTGAGTGAAATGTCTTACAGTATCTGTGCAAAAGGCCCTGCGATAGACTAGCGTCCCGCCCAGGGGGTATACTTCAAGCTGCACTAAACTATATAAAAAAGTGATAGAACAGGAGCCAATGGGTTATTATGGCTCGGACAAGCCAACTTACTTGACTGTTCAAAAAGAAAAAGCCAGTTTGTCTGGCAATCCTAGTCAACCAAAATGGTCGATTTTACTGTATTACACATCGCGATCAAAATCTAAGCATTGTACCCTAAGTTTGTTTATAGGGGGCAGATGTGATAATCATGGGTGAATGTTTTTAGTATTATGTCGAAGTTTTACTTCATGACAGAAGGGAACATGGCATTGTGTTGTAATTAAATGGTTCTTAACAATAGGGTTAGTCACAGGCAAGGTGTACTTGTACCCAGGCTAATATTTGACTCCTTATTCTCTGTCATATGCCACACAATGTTTGGCATGGCGTGGCAAGGAATGGAAGGATAGCACAAACATATCTGTTTTCTTCTGTTACATGTAGTTGCTAGTTGACATATGTTAATCACTCGTTGCACCTTTTCTGCATTTTGCTTATGTTATGCTCATTAAGACCTGCTTTTTATGGCTATTGCATTGCTGCTTGAATACTTTTCATTTCATTTTTATTCTTATATTGTTTGCCTGCCATGTGCTATGCTATGTAGCCCCTGCTAGCCTAGCCTGCTCTAGCTTTGGCCTTTTGTGCCACATGCTATTGCACCCTCTTTTCCATTCAATTTGTTGTATTGCTGCTATATTTATGTACAAGCTTTACTAATTTACATTGCATTTGTATATTGTCATTTGAAATTCATACAAATTACATCCATGAGTCATGCACATTATTACCTGTTCTTATTTGTACCTTTGTCTCCTTTGTAGATAAACTATGCATGCATACATACACAGCTTTTATATATATATATGTATATACTGTATCTATATGTATATACTGTATGTATGTGGACACCCCTTCAAATGAGTGGATTCTGCTATTTCAACCACATCTGCTGACAGGTGTATAAAATTGAGCACACAGCCATGCAATCTCCAGAGACAAACAACATTGGCAGGTGGCCTTAATGAAGAGCTTTCGAACAATTCAGTCAAATTTCTGCTCTGCTAGGGCTACCCCGATCAATTGTAAGTGCTGTTATTGTGAAGTGGAAACGTCTAGGAGCAACAACTGCTCCGCATAGTGCCAACTGTAAAGTTTTTGGTAGAGGAGGAATAATTGTCTTCGATGTTCTTAATGGTCCGGACTATGCCCCTTAGTTCTAGTGAAGGGAAATCTGAACGCTACAGCATATAATGACATTCTAGAGGATTCTGTGCTTCTAAATTTGTGGCAACAGTTTAGGGAAGGCCCTTTCCACTTTAAACATGACAATGTTGAGCGAGGTCCTTACAGAAATGGTTTGTTGAGATCGGTGTGGAAGAACTTTACTGGCCTGCGTAGAGCCCTGACCTCAACCCCATCGAACACTTTTGGGATGAATTGGAACTCCGACTGAGCCAGGCCTAATCGCCCAACATCAGTGCCAACATCACTAATGTTCTTGTGGCTGAATGGAAGCAATTCCCCACAGCAATGTTCCAACATCTAGTGGAAAGCCTTCACAGAAGAATGGAGGCTGTTGTAGCAAATGGGACCAACTCCATATTAATGTGCATGATTTTGGAACGAGATGTTTGACAAGCAGGTGTCCACATACTTTTGGTCATGTAGTGTACCAATAATTGTTGAGACTTACGCAACAACTGTTCACCTAACTCAACCATGTGCTGTAATTCAACTAATCTGAACCTGTTCCATGCCATGTACCATCCATCTGAATACACATAGACTTTATCTCTACCTCTGTCTGCTCCTTCACCACAGCCCCACAGTAGTTGACCATTATCCATTCACCAGTCCTACATCTCTATTCTTTACAGAGATATTGAATGTTTTATCCAGAAGCGCCTCATCCTTAAGCGCCTGTCTAAATGATTTTGGAATATAACTTTAATTTAAGCAAGATAGAATCTTTCAAATTCAAAAGATCTTAGTGTGAGCAGTTTGGCTAAGTTACACCTGGCTGTTTTCACATGTCGCCTTGGGTACGACACATCCTCTCACCTTTTGCTTTCATTTCCATTCCGTTCCACATATCCTGTTTCACAAAATACAGCCGGGTGCAGCTTTTCTAAACCGCGTACAGTACGTGTTGTTTTTTTTGTATTTGAAAAATAATTTCTCGCTTCGATGAGAGTTAACTTACAAATGTTTTCAAAATGTTATCATGTGCGAGGTGTATTTGCGTTTAGACGGAGCATTTGGGCAAAATCCCCTCAAGTGGCAGACCGCTTTGTGAAAGACAGTATAATGTTTAACATTTACTATTTATTTGAATGGGCTAATCCTCGGTCCTTGAGTTTGAGTGTTTGCATTCTCCATCCCTCTGCTGTTTACCAAATCAGTGGTGGCTGGCCACTTGGTTTGAACTGCAGATTGCTCCTTTTAAGCTCAAACAACATTTGATCAGGTCACGTTTAACCATTTCAACCCATGACTGTTACCTTTTTACATTATAGAAACACTAAAAAAGAAATTTCATCTGATCCGCTGTTCTCTACTCAGGTAGTCTCTATATTATGTTGAAAGTTATTTATAGAACAGTGTAGTCTACAAGTAAAATGTGGACTCACTCAGCTGTAGCTGTTCTGTCAATAGCCTGTGGCAATACTATATTTATCAGGAAGGCTAGCTTGTTTCAGTTAGTCAACAGCTTACACAAGCTAAAAAAAATACCAGCCAAGTTGTAAGTAATGTATCTTTATTACAATCCACAAAACACTTTGCACATGCCTTATAGACAGATTTAAACTTTTTGGTCCTCAGAGAGGTAAAAAAAAGTCCACGCCTTACACTGCAATGTCTATCAGAGCTGTAGATCACTGCAAAGGTGCCAGGGTCAGCTGCTATCTTAATGTATAAAAACAGTAATGTATCTACATTTATGTAGGGCTTTATAGTCTAATGCGAAATAGTACCCCCCGCCCCAAATGAATACATCTGGTGAGGAAAGATAATGAAAAGGTATATATTGTTATTTTTTAACAATTCTTTTTTTAACAGTTCTTTTAACAGATTCTATTTGCTGTGTTTGATTCTTGATGAATAAAAACAACCAGCTGCTTTAAAAGAGACATTTTGTAGTCTGTCTTATCCTATACCTGTACAGTGTGTTGCATCCCATTTCATGTACAGTTGCAGTTCTGTTTACCTCAGAGAAAATAAACTGTTATGGTATGTGGAATCAAAGTTGCACCCTAGGTGGCAGTGATGTGCTTTGAATAAAGCCATGTTCAAGTGATAAATGGAAACTATGGTCTGTCACCCCATCCTACTTGTTTAGATCAACGGGGCAGACTTTGGTCTATGCTTTTACAAGCCTTGGACGCCCAAGCTTTTCTGTGAGGTTAAAGCTTGTGACAGAGGCTAATACTGTACAGTCAATGTCTCTCACTTCTCAGCAACCTGTCTGTCAGGGTATAAGTTCTCCTCACCTTGTAACAGCTTGTGAATTGAGCTGTCTGAACCACTGTGTGTCGCAAATTTCCTATATTGTGCACCAGTTTTACCTGGGCCCATAGTGCACTATTTTTGACCAGAGCACTATGTAGGGAATAGTGTTCCATTTGGGATGCTAACCATATACAGGTAACTGGCCAAATAAACACCAACATAGTGTCTTTATAGGGAGTTGGGCCACCTTGAGCCAGAACTGCTTCAATGCACCTTGGCATATATATATATATATTTTTTACGTGTTATTTCTTACATTGGTACCCCAGGTAATCTTAGGTTTCATTACATACAGTCGGGAGGAACTACTGAATATAAGAGCAATGTCAACTCACCATCATTACGACCAGGAATATGACTTTCCTGAGGCGGGTCCTGTGTTCTGCCTTCCATCCAGGACAATGGATCGTATCCCAGCCGGCGAACCAAAACAACGTCGCCGTAAAAGGGGCAAATGAAGCTGTCTTCTGGTCAGGCTTCGGAGATGGGCACATCGCGCACCACTCCCTAGCATACTACTGGCCAATGTCCAGTCTCTTGACAACAAGGTTGATGAAATCAGAGCAAGGGTAGCATTCCAGAGAGACATCAGAAACTAATGTTCTTTGCTTCACAGAAACATGGCTCACTCGAGACGCTATCCGAGTCGGTGCAGCCAGCTCATTTCTTCACGCATTGCACCGACAGAAACCAGCATCTTTCTGGTAAGAAGAGGGGCGGGGGGTATTGCCTTATGATTAACGAGACGTGGTGTGATCATAACAACATACAGGAACTCAAGTCCTTCTGTTCACCTGAATTCCTCACAATCAAATGTCGACTGCATTATCTACCAAGGGAATTCTCTTCGATTATAATCACAGCCATATATATCCCCCCCCCATGCAGACACATCGATGGTCCTGAACAAACTTCATTTGACTCTATGTAAACTGGAAACCACATATCCTGAGGCTGCATTCATTGTAGATGGGGATTTTAACAAAGATAATCTGAAAACAAGACTCCCTAAATTCTATCAGCATATCGATTGCGCAACCAGGGCTGGTAAAACCCTTGATCATTGTTGTTCTAACTTCCGCAATGCATATAAGGCCCTCCCCCGGGCCTACAGACAGAAACTAAAACAAGAAGCTCCCGCGCTCAGGTTTGTTCAACGCTGGTCCGACCAATCTGATTCCACGCTTCAAGACTGCTTCGATCACGTGGATTGGGATAGCTTCTGCATTGTGTCCAACAACAACATTGGCGAATACGCTGATTCGGTGAGCGAGTTCATTAGAAAGTTTAATCGGCAATGTCGTACCCAGAGCAACGATTAAAACATTCCCAAACCAGAAACTGTGGATTCATGGCACCATTCGCACAAAACTGAAAGTGTGAACCACTGCTTTTAACCAGGGCAAGGTGACCGGAAACATGACCGAATACAAACAGTGTAGCTATTCCCTCCGCATGGCAATCTAAGAAGCGTCAGTATAGAGACAAAGTAAAGTTGCAATTCAATGGCTCAGAGACTATGTATGTGGCAGGGTCTACAGTCAATCACGGATTACATGAAGAAAAACAGCCCCCGTCGCGGACTAGGATGTCTTGCTCCAAGACAAACTAAATAACTTATTTGCTCGCTTTGAGGACAATACAGTGCCACTGACACGGCCCGCTACCAAAACCTGTGGACTCTCCTTCACTGCAGCAATTGTGAGTAAAACATTTAAACGTGTTAACCCTCGCAAGGCTGCAGGCCCAGACGGCATCCCCAGCCACGTCCTCAGAGCATGCGCAGACCAGCTGGCTGGTGTGTTTACGGATATATTCAATCACTCCTTATCCCAGTCTGCTGTTCCCACATGCTTCAAGAGGGCCACCATTGTTCCTGTTCCCAAGAAATTCAAGGTAACTGAGCTAAACGACTACTGCCCCGTAACACTCACTTCCGTCATCATGAAGTTCTTTGAGAGACTAGTCAAGGACCATATCACCTCCACCCTACCTTACACCCTAGACCCACTCCAATTTGCTTACCGCCCCAATAGGTCCACAGACGACGCAATCTCAACCACACTGCACACTGCACTAACCCATCTGGACAAGAGGAAAACCTATGTGAGAATGCTGTTCATCGACTACAGCTCAGCATTTAACACCATAGTACCCTCGACTCGTCATCAAGCTCGAGACCCTGGGTCTCGACCCCGCCCTGTGCAACTGGGTACTAGACTTCCTGACGGGCCGCTCCCAGGTGGTGAGGGTAGGTAACATCTCCACCCCGTTGATCCTCAACACTGGGGCCCCACAAGGGTGTGTTCTGAGCTCTCTCCTGTACTCCCTGTTCACCCAATCATCAAGTTTGTGGACGACACTACAGTGGTAGGCTTGATTACCAACAATGACGAGACGTCATACAGGGAGGAGGTGAGGGCCCTCGGAGTGTGGTGTCAGGAAAATAACCTCACACTCAACGTCAACAAAACAAAGGAGATGATTGTGGACTTCAGGAAACAGCAGAGGGAGCACCCCCTATCCACATCGACGGGACAGTAGTGGAGAGGGTAGTAAGTTTTAAGTCCCTCGGTGTACACATCACAGACGAACAGCGTTGTGAAGAAGGCGCAGCAGCCTTCAACCTCGAGGCTGAAGAAATTCGGCTTGTCACCAAAAGCACTCACAATCTTCTACAGATGCACAATCAAGAGCATCCTGTCGGGTTGTGTCACCGCCTGGTACGGCAACTGCTCCTCCCACAACCGTAAGGCTCTCCAGAGGGTAGTGAGGTCTGCACAACGCATCACTGGAGGAAAACTACCTACCTTCCAGGACACCTACACCACCCAATGTTACAGGAAGGCCATAAAGATCATCAAGGACAACAACCACCCGAGCCTCTGCCTGCTCACCCCGCTACCATCCAGAAGGCGAGGTCAGTACAGGTGCAACAAAGCAGGGACCGAGAGACTGAAAAACAGCTTCTATCTCAAGGCCATGAGACTGTTAAACAGCCACCACTAACAATGAGTGGCTGCTGCCAACATACTGACTCAACTCCAGCTCACTTTAATAATGGAAATTAACGTTAAAAAAATATCACTAGCCACTTCAAACAATGCCACTTATGTTTACATACCCTACATTACTCATCTCATATCTATATACTGTACTCGATACCATCTACTGCATCTTGCCTATGCCGTTCTGTACCAGCACTCATTCATATCTTTATGTACATATTCTTCATCCCTTTACACTTGTTTTGTAAGGTAGTAGTTAGTAGTGGAATTGTTAGGTTAGATTACTCGTTGGTTATTACTGCATTGTCAGAACTAGAAGCACAAGCATTTCGCTACACTCGCATTAACATCTGCTAACCATGTGTATGTGACAAATACATTTTTATTTGATTTACATGTGATTTACAGTTTTCCAAGAAATTCCATAATTTGGTGTTTTGTAGGTAACGGTCGTTTGCAACAAAAAGTCTGTTTTAGAATGGAGTTTTGGGGGGCAAATGTAGGGAATCTAATTGGTGAAAGAGCCCTTCATTTGGCTTCCTGATTTGCATACGGTTACTATTGCTTTTTGAGCTCAAAGCATTGATTATATCCAAGATGGCGTAGCAGTCAGACGTCTTGTCTCGTCCCATGTATATATCTTTTTATTAGCATTTTTAAAAATTATTTTCCTAAACCTCAACTTCAAAATTCTCTCCTGCAACCTGCCTCACTCAATTTGGTGTGGATCTGTTTTTTTTAATAAAGTATTTCTGTTTAACTCCGAACTGGAATATCTGAACTGAAGATGGCTGATTGCTAGTTAGCTATCAGTCAGCTCACCTTTAGCTCGGAAAGCTCTCGCCAGTTCATATAACGCGTTTCAATTCAGAGCATACCGGACCTATTTTTCTCTCCATATCCCCAGATTCCTACCGCAAACTCTGAACCCTTTCATCTGGATCATAGCAGCTAGCGAACAGCAACCCAGGTTGACTAGTCCTGGCTAACGTTTCCATCCCGGAGCAAGCACCAACTGGCCTGGGGCTAGCCCATGCTAGACCCATCTCCCGGCTAGGGCTCCTGGGCTACTCCTGAAGCCCACTCCTCGGCTACAATATCCAGACCCCTTCTACTGCCGGTACGGGGCATGGAACCCCGCCAATCCTTCACGACTGGAATACCGACATAATCTGCCCGAGGATCCCAACAGGCCCCTCTGGCACGACGTCCCCCGAAGGCCCCTTCTGCTAACCGCGGCCTGCTAGCGTTCTATAGCATATTGGACTGTTAGCTGATCCACCAGCCAGTTTCTTGGACCACGATACCCATTTTGCCAATTGGACTTGGACCTCTCTGCTTCTTGGAACATTACTAATTCCACGACTGGTCTATTGACGTCACCGCACGAGAAGGCAAAAACAGACTTTTCCCCCATCGCGACGTCCCTCTAAGGCCCTTATGCTAGCTTGCTAGCCCCGGCCTGCTAACTGATAGCTTGCTAGCCCCGGCCTGCTAACTGTCTGAATCACTGTGTCCCCAGCCAGCCCAACCACTCACTGGACCCATACAATCACTTGGCTATGCATGCCTCTCCATAATATCAACATGCCTTGTCCATTACTGTCCTGGTTAGTGATTAGTCTTATTTCACTGTAGAGCCTATAGCCCTGCTCAATATGCCTTAACCAAACATGTTGTTCCACCTCCCACATATGCAATCTGGACCCTCTCTTTCTAAAAATATCTGCCGAAATTATTGCAACCCCTATTACTAGCCTGTTCAACCTCTCTTTCTTATCATCTGAAATTCCCATAGATTGGAAAGCTGCCGCAGTCATCCCCCTCTTCAAAGGGGGAGACACTCTAGGCCCAAACTGCTACAGACTTATATCTATTCTACCCTGCCTTTCAAAGGTCTTTGAAAGCAAAGTTAACAAACAGATTAATGACCATTTTGAATGTCACCGTACCTTCTTCGCTATGCAATCTGGTTTTAGAGCTGGTCATGGGTGCACCTCAGCCATGCTCAGTCCTAAAAGATATCATAACCGCCATCGATAAGAGACAGTACTGTGCAGCCGTATTCATTGACCTGCCTAAGGCTTTCGACTCTGTCAATCACAACATTCTTATTGGCAGACTCAACAGCCTTGGTTTCTCAAATGATTGCCTTGCTTGGTTCACCAACTACTTCTCCGATAGAGTAAATTATGCCAAATCGGAGGGCCTGTTATCCGGACCTCTGGCAGTCTCTATGGGGGTGCCACAGGGTTCAATTCTCAGGCTGAGTATCTTCTCTGTGTACATCAATGATGTCGTTCTCGCTGCTGGTGATTCTTTGATCCATCTCTACGCAGACAACACCATTCTGTATACCTCTGGCCCTTCTTTGGACACTGTGTTAACTAACCTCCAGATGAGCTTCAATGCCATACAACTCTCCTTCCGTGGCCTCCAACTGCTCTTAAATGCAAGTAAAACTAAATGCATGCTCTTCAACCGATCGATGCCTGCACCTGGCCGCCCGTCCAGCATCACTACTCTGGACGGTTCTGAATTAGAATATGTGGACAACTAAAAATACCTAGGTGTCTGGTTAGACTGTAAACTCTCCTTCCAGGCTCACATTAAACATCTCCAATCCAAAATGAAATCTAGAATCTGCTTCCTATTTCGCAACAAAGCATCCTTCACTCATGCTGCCAAACATACCCTCGTAAAACTTACCATCCTACCGATCCTCGACTTCGGCGATGTCATTTACAAAATAGCCTCCAACACTCTATTCAACAAATTGGAGGCAGTCTATTACAGTGCCATCCGTTTTGTCACCAAGCCCCATAAACTACCCACCACTGCGACCTGTATGATCTCGTTGGTTGGCCCTCACTTCATACTCGTCGCCAAACCAACTGGCTCCAGCTCATCGACAAGTCTATGCTAGGTAAAGCCCCGCCTTATCTCAGCTTACTGGTCACCATGGCAGCACCCACCCGTAGCCCGCGCTCCAGTAGGTATATCTCACTGGTCACCCCCAAAGCCAATTCTTCTTTTGGCTGCCTCTCCTTACAGTTCTCTGCTGCCAATGACTGGAACAAACTGCAAAAATCTCTGAATCTGGAGACTCTTACCTCCCTCACTAGCTTTAAGCACCAGCTGTCCAGAGCAGCTCACAGATCACTGCACCTGTATATAGCTCATCTGTAATTAGCCCATCCAATATTTCTCATCCCCATAGTGTATTTATTTATTTATCTTGCGCCTTTGCACCCCAGTATCTCAATTAGCACATTCATCTTCTGCACATCCTACCATTCCATTGTTTAATTGCTATATTGTAATTACTTTGCTACCATGGCCTATTTATTGCCTTTACTTCTCTTATCCTACCTCATTTGCACATGCTGTATATAGATTTTTCAACTGCATTAATGATTGTATGTTTGTTTATTCCATGTGTAACTGTGTTGTACATGTCAAACTGCTTTGCGTTATCTTGGCCATGTCGCAGTTGCAAATGAGAACTTGTTCTCAACTAGCCTACCTGGTGAAATAAATAAAATAAATAAATATGCAGATAAGTTACTAAATAATTCTCTGAGAGTGAATCCTCACTACAGAAACAAAAAGTGGGGAGAGCGCGTAAATTCTGGTCCATTCTCCTTTTTGCAGTGACTTAAAAATATGCAGTACCAGTCAAAAGTTTGGACACTTACTTATTCATAATTTTTTCTTAATTTTTAACTATTTTCTACATTGTAGAATAATAGTGAAGACATCAAAACTAAAAAAATACCATACAAGGAGTCATGTAGCAACCAAAAAAGTGTTAAATCAAAATATATTTTATATTTGAGATTCTTCAAAGTAGCCACCCTTTGCCTTGATGACAGCTTTGGACACTCTTACCATTCTCTCAACCAGATTCATGAGGAAGTTACCTGGAATGCAATTTAAATTAACAGGTGTGCCTTGTTAATTTGTGGAATTTATTTCCTTAATGTGTTTGAGCCAAATGTTGTGTTGTGACAAGGTAGGGGTGGTATAAAGAAGATGGCCCTATTTGGTAAAAGACCAAGTCCATATTATGGCAAGAACAGCTCAAATCAGTAAAGATAAATGATAGTCCATCATTACTTTAAGACCTGAAGGTCATTCATTCTGGAACATTTCAAGAATTTGAGAGTTTCTTCAAATGCAGTCGCAAAAACATCAAGCGCTATGATAAAACTGGCTCATGAGGAGCGCCACATGAAAGGAAGACCTAGGGTTACCTCTGCTGCAAGAGGATACGGTCATTAGTTACCAGCCCAAATAAATGCTTCACAGACGCATCTCAATATCAACTGTACGAAGGAGACTGCATGAATCAGGCCTTCATGGTCGAATTGCTGCACAGTAACCACCAAAGGACACCAATGATAAGAAGAGACTTGCTTGGGCCAAAAAACACGAGCAATGGACATTAGACCGGTGGAAATCTGTCCTTTGGTCTGATGAGTCCAAATTTGAGATTTTTGGTTCCAACCGCTGTGTCTTTTGTGAGACACGGAGTAGGTGAATGGATGTTCTCCGCATGTGTGGTTCCCACCGTGAATCATGAAGGAGGTGTGGGGGTGCTTTGCTGGTGACACTGATTTATTTAGAATTCAATGCACACGTAACCAGCATGGCTAGCAGAGCATTCTGCAGCGATATGCTATCCCATCTTGTTTGCGCTGCTTAGTCCCACTATCATTTAATTTTCAACAGGATAATGATCCAATACCCACCTCCAGGCTGTGTAAGGGCTATTTGACCAAGAAGGAGAGTGATGGAGTGCTGCATCAGATGGCCTTGCCTCCACAATCACCCAACCTCAACTTAATTGGAATGAGTTGGACCGAGTGATGGAAAAGCAGCCAACAAGTGCTCAGCATATGTGGGAACTACTTCAAGACTGTTGGAAAAGCATTCCAGGTGAAGCTGGTTGAGAGAATGCCAAGAGGGTGTGAAGGGTGGCTACTTTGAAGAATCTCAAATATACAATATATTTGGATTTAACGCTGTTTTGGTTGCTACATGGCTCCATGTGTTTTTAAAAAAAAGTTTTGATGTCTTCACTATTATTCTACAATGTAGAAAATAGTTTTAAAAAATAAGAAAAGCCCTTGAATGAGTAGGTGTGTCCAAACTTATGACTGGTACTGTATATATTTTTTGCAGGTGATCTAATAATTTGGCCAGGTAAAAATGCATTTGAACGTGCATTGCACGATCTGACAATGGTAGCTTACTTGTTGGGATTTACATTGGAAATTGCTTAATTAACTCCGGAACCACACTTGTGTGGAAACACTTGCTTTCAATAGACTATGTATCCCTCATTTAATCAAATGTTTCCAGTTACCTGTATATCACCCACACTCCATGGGAAGATCTCAATTGCATTCTCCAGACAGCCTATCTCCTTGCTGCCTTCTCAAAACTCATTGGATGAGAAAGTCAGAGGTCCCGCCCCTCTGACCTTCTCCTTCAATGGTTTTGAGAAGAGTGAGGACACGAGGAGTATGCAATTGAGATCTTCCCAATCTCTCATGCCTCCTCTCCTTGGCGATAGGCATGTTGGTGTGCCCTTGTGCCTGATACTGGAGATAAGTCAAGGTGACCTTAGTTAGGGCAGGTGAAAGATGTGGCTGTAATTCACTGGAGGAGATGTGGTCATACGTATAGAATTACTAGATTCTATTTCTACCGCTGTGTTCCTGTGTAGTCACTATCTAGGGCTATTTGATCAGCCTCATCTGACAAGACCATAGACATATCATTGACAAGACTGACTATTTTAAGTCAGAGGGGCATGATGGAGCAGACAAAGAACTGATCGGAGGTGCAGTGGCTACAGGGCTACCGCAACTAACAGAAATAAATAGGACCATCATTATACTGAATAGTTTTAATGATCATCCAAAATAAAATAATTTGTAACTTCGGCCTTTGTTTATTCAACAGAAGTGCTCCAACATCTCTGTTCCATGTTCCTGGCAAGCTGCCCAGTCCAAGACGACGGCTATATTTTGTATTATGTTGCATTTGTTTGGCCCACAAATACAGGGCTTGTTCTATGAAGGGCATTTTACAGAGAACACAATGGCATTCTGAATGGCACATAGACACAGTATTTAGGATCATCATCCACAGAATAGATAGCTAATGTACTTTATCAATTTTATGAGACATGGAAATGTCTTCTTAAGAACCACCCATTGCAAATTTTGAGAAGCACAGAATTCCAGTCCCCTAACATATATATCTTAATGTCAAAGCCCTCTTTTGAATATGTTTTTTCGAAATGACAAGTTGAATATTGACACCAACATGATGTGTTGTTGGTGCAATGTCTGACAGTACCTAAGAATATACAGCCTGTATTGGCTCCAGAAATCAAATGTTTAGTCTGTCATGAGGTCATGAGATTACACAGCAAGTAAAGCACAGCTGCTGTGATCTGTTACAGTATGTATGCTGTTTCCACTTTTAGAGAGCTGTTTCAGAGGTCACCGTCATTCATTATAACATGAAACTGATGTAAGAAAAGAATGCTTTGAAATGTCACTGCTTGTCATGGACTGATCATAGCTGATTAGGCTGCTGGATCTGTGGATCTGTGGAGGGTGCCAGAAATGCACTTTTATTTTTATTTTGAGTGGTGTACCAAAATAATCCAGTGGAGTAAATGACTTTCCCTATATAGGACTAAAATAAATAGTTAACGAAATATCCTAATCAAACCAAAACAAATAATGCAGCAATAGCTTTTCTGTAAAAAAAAAAAAAATCTCATAGATTATATGTTAGTTATGACAATGTAATACAACCAAGCTTTTATAATTGGTTTACAGTCTATGGGTGGTTTTGTATAAGGATATTGTATATATTGTGTGTGTAAGTCGCTCTGGATAAGAGCGTCTGCTAAATGACTTAAATGTAAATGTGTGTGTGCCCTACAGGCTTTAGTTTACACTTCACACCTTTGCCTGACTGGCAGCAGAGTTGAGACTTGTCTTGTTTTTGAGACATGATTGGTTGATACAGTAATACCAAAGATGGTTCGGTAAAGCTATTGGACTAGCCTAGGATACATTAAATATTTATTTCCTGTGCACTCTGTGTCCCATGCTGCAACCAACCTTCATGGCCGCAGCATGTCGCTATGGAGGAAACAGAACCAAAGCAATTTTCTAATCAGCTTAGTGTCTGTTTTGCAGTACGGTTGACTAGAACGTAAGCATTTCGTCTTTGTTTACCTTATCGAATCATGGGACGTACCAATAATTATAATTTTCCGGCTGAAGTATCGAGGCAACGGGACCCATAAATTAATTGAAGGTGCGTATGCTTAACCTATCTCGTCTCAGAAACCGTCAAGAATGTTATGCAATGCCTTTCTGTATATATAGCGGCACCATATGTATATATGTTGTCACAAAATAATGTGTACCCACTCATTAAGAACTCGTACTGGAAGAGGCTACAATAAGGCTGCTATAGAGAAGGCTATGCCGTGTTACATTTCAATATGTAACGTTAACACGCTGTCCAGAAATCAAGAGTAGGCTAGGCCTACTGTAGCCTATAAATTTTTTGGTTTTGTATAGCCTACTAAATCCAGGCCTGAACTCATATCCTAACCATAACCCTTACGGTGTTAAATTGCAACGTCAATTGGGTGACGTCAGAGTTAGACGTCTGGAGGATCCAGTTGAGATTTTTCCGAGCAGAAATGCTGTGTCACATTTGGAGCCCATTCATGTGCATCCCGTGCCAGTGCGCAGCCGATGATGTTGTGGGATAGCTATATCCAGTTTGACCTACTATATAAAACAGGGAGTTCTTTATCACGCTGTGTTCTCATCTTTTTAATATGACACTAGCCTATGTTCAATCTAGGAGGTGGTGGGTAGCCTATGCAATTTCATATGACGTGTAGGCTACTTAATCATTTTTGGAACACAGTAGTATCCGAAACTGTTCATAATATAAGGTCCATATAAACTATAGCATAGCTGATGTGTAGATTACGCAGTTTTTAGCCTTGACTGTGATATGACAATGTAAACCAGGTATATTTTTAATCTCTGACGAGCCTACAGCATTTGCATGTGGTCTATCAATTTGAATACAGAAGCCTACAAGGGCATCTAGGTACCACAAACATGGTTTCTTTTGATTGTGGGCAGTGTTGCCAGGTCTAGCTAAAATCTCTAGCCAATGACCTCTGAAAACCAGTCCCCAAAAATGTTTTCAGCGCAGAGTTGCAACATTTATCCTTGTATACCTTTTTTTTCCATACCATTAACGAGGGAATTAAGGAATGTCTACTTCATATTTAACGATTAAGGCTAGGAAGAAAAATTTGGTTTTCCATCAAAATAATAATTCTTGCAAGTTTAAGAATATGTTTCAAGTGAAAAGATAAATTGCCCTTATTAAACTCCAGATCATTTTCCATCAATGGATGTCGATTTAACTTGTTTTGACTGCTATGATTAAACAATAGGAGGTGTGATATATGGCCAATATACCACAAAAACCTGAGGAGCCTTATTGCTATTATAAACTGGTTAACAGTGTAATTAAAATGGTTAAAAGTGTTGTTTTTTTGTCATTCCCATGTTACCATATACCATGGCTTTCAACCAATTAGCATTCAGGGATCAAACCACCCAGTTTATAATTGTAAATAAATCCTGTTTGTGCATGTGCATAACTATAGATAATTCAGACAGGAGAGTTAGAATGAGGAACGTTGGACAGAGGATCTCAATCTCTGCAAGAAACACTTGGACGAACTTCAAAAAACAAATGTTAGGCTATTTTCTGGCAATTGTGCCTTCATTGTGTGGCAGATGTTAAGACCACAAACCGTTATAAATGGCCTGTTTACGAAATGTACTTGTTAGTATAATAGGCATAGGCTATTGGCAAAAATCTGGGTTTATAATTGCAATTCAACTTTGCCAAGGTTTGCTGAGCTAGATGCATGTAGGCTATAGCCCCTGAAAGGCCAACATCTAATTTCAGGGAAAAGTACACAACGAAACTGTCATTTAAATGTGGAGAATGATACATTTGCGATAGAGCTGTGACCATGATCACAATTGATAACTTCCAATTTAATTAACTAAACATGGCCATTAACAATTACATAATATCACAAGACTACAACTAAAAACTGAGTTAAAGGCTATTTATTACATCTGTTTTCCAGCTCCAGGTAGGCAACACGAGTGGCACAAATTGATTTGCAATGACTCCAGCGATGTCAACATTTCAACATATTTATTGTACTTTATCATATGGTAGGCAACAGTAGCTTACAAATGGCATAGAAATGAATAGCCTTTGATGGCCAACAAATGCAAATGTAGCCTATCATTCTCCACATTTTAAATACATTTTAATTGGGGACTTTTTCCCATTTAAGAGAAGCACACGAGGGAGTTCCATAACTTCCATTTCAAATTTCCACTTACACAGCGCTCCAGACCCTAGAACTGAGCATGAGTAAAACCCTTCGCTTGATACGGTTATCCATAAGAAAAGTTGACATTTTGAATGCAGTTTACTTAAATTCACTCAGAGGTGGTTTGATCTAAAGAGCTCTAGTGTGCCTTAAGTTCTTTTCCAATGCTTTGTCACTGTTATATCAGTTCTAGCTCATTCATTTTTTTTTTATGGAAAAGGGTGTCTCCTAAATAGCCTACCCACAAATGGTAAAAAGTTGTTACAATGTGTGAGTGTGCTACTCTTTCTCCTTGACACAAGCTGCCTCTGCTGCAGCACTCTCAACCAGTTCTTTCAATGCACACACACTGCTCTGGCCTTTCCCACCACTCAGTCACTCACTCAGTCACTCAGTAACACCCTGCTCACTACCTGATAGTCAGCAGCAGGTTATAGTTAAATATATACAGTACCAGTCAAACGTTTGGACACATACTCATTCCAGTATTTTTCTTTATTTTTACTATTTTCTACATTTGTAGAATAATAGTGAATACATCAGAATTATGAAATAACACATATGGAAAAGTGACTACATGATTTCATATGTGACTCAGCACTTGGATTCGGTCTTATGTAGCAACATTTGAAATGTCCCGAATATCCCAGAGAGGTTAAGACATTAACCATACATACGGTAGGTAGGCAATTAAGGTCACAGTTATGAAAACTTAGGACACTAAAGAGGCCTTTCTATCAACTCTAAAAAAACACCAAAAGAAAGATGCCCAGGGTCCCTGCTCATCTGCGTGAACGTACTTTAGGCATGCTTCAAGGAGGCACGAGGACTGCAGATGTGGCCATATGTCCGTACTGCGAGACGCCTAAGACAGCGCTACAGGGAGACAGGTCGGACAGCTGATCGTCCTCGCAGTGACAGACCATGTGTAACAACACCTGCACAGGATCGGTACATCCAAACATCACACCTGCATAACGGGTACAGGATGGCAACAACAACAACTGCTCGAGTTACACCAGGGATGCACAATCCCTCAATTAGTGCTCAGACTGTCTGCAATAGGCTGAGGCTGGACTGAGGGCTTGTAGGCCTGTTGTAAGGCAGGTCCTCACCAGACATCACCGGCAACAACGTCGCCTATGGGCACAAACCCACCATCGCTGGACCAGATAGGACTGGCAAAAAGTGCCCTTCACTGACGAGTCGCGGTTTTGTCTCACCAGGGGTGAAGGTCGGATTCACGTTTATCGTCGAGTGTTACACCGAGTCTGTACTCTGGAGCGGGATCGATTTGGAGGTGGAGGGTCCGTCATGGTCTGAGGCGGTGTGTCACAGCATCATCGGACTGAGCTTGTTGTCATTGCAGGCAATCTCAACGCTGTGCGTTACAGGTAAGACATCCTCCTCCCTCATGTGGTACCCTTCCTGTAGGCTCGTCCTGAAATGACCCTCCAGCATGACAATGCCACCAACCATACTGCTTGTTCTGTGCGTGATTTCCTGTAAGACAGTAATGTCAATGTTCTGCCATGGCCAGTGAATAGCCCAGATTTCAATCCCATTGAGCACATCTGGGACCTGTTGAATTGGAGGATGAGGGTTAGGGCCATTCCCCCCAGAAATTTCCGGGAACTTGCAGGTGCCTTGGTGGAAGAGTGGGGTAACATCTCACAGCAAGAACTGGCAAATCTGGTGCAGTCCTTGAGGAGGAGATGCACTGCAGTACTTAATGCAGCTGGTGGCCACACCAGATACTGACTGTTACTTTTTATTTTGACCCCCCCTTTGTTCAGGGACACATGATTCAATTTCTGTTAGTCACATGTCTGTGAAACTTGTTCAGTTTATGTCTCAGTTGTTTAATGTTATGTTCATAAAAATATTTACACATGTTATGTTGGCTGAAAATAAACGCAGTTGACAGTGAGAGGTGTTTCTTTTTTTGCTGAATTTACATTTACCTCTGACAGCAATTACAGCTGTGAGTCTTCTTGGGTAAGTCTCTAAGAGCTTTGCACACCTGGATTGTGCAATAGTTCCCTTTTATACAACGGTTCGGTCTATTCCTGAATGCTGATTGGTTAAAACTTCATTCCAGCCTGTGTCTATTCCACAAGTTACCACCGGTTAAATTTATGAGGTAAAAATACCTATTTACTCTGGTCCATCTGACTGCGCAATCCACTGTCTCATCAGCCCAGCAAGGCAATTTAAGAACTCGATCTCCACTCTAAAAAGCATCTAGACATTATCTCACATTTCTTTTCGACTAACATTTAGTTTTCAACAGCGGAGATTTGTATAAACGTTGTTTCAATTTTCAGATTCGATCAACAGCTGTCACATAGTAATGAACGTGTCGGGATGAGACAGACAGGCAGGCAGTTTTTATCAACCTGTCAAAGTCATGAATCAGCATAATTTTAATGGAACAGTGCCTTCGGAAAGTATTCAGACCCTTTGACTTTTTCCACATTTTGTTAGGTTACAGCTTTATTGTTTAAATTATTTATTATTAATTATTATTATTACAGGTTTTAGACATTTTTGCTAATTTAAAAATTATATTTCATTTTTCATTCAAGTATTCCGACCCTTTACTCAGTACTTTGTTGTAGCACATTTGGCAGTGATTACATCCTCGAGTCTTCTTGGGTATGATGCTAACAGTTGGCTCACCTGTATTTGTGGTCTTTCTCCCATTCTCTGCAGATCCTTTCAAGCTCTGTCAGGTTGGATGGGGAGCGTTGCTGCACATCTATTTTTAGGTCTCTCCAGAGATGTTCATTCGGGTTCAATGCCGGGCTCTGTCTGGCCCACTCAAGGACATTCAGAGACTTTTCCTGAAGCCACTCCTGCGTTGTCCTGTTGGAAGATGAACCTTCATACCCAATCTGAGGTCCTGAGCGATCTGGAGCAGGTTTTCATCAAGGATCTCTCTGTACTTTGCTCCGTTCATCTTTGCCTCGATCCTGGCTAGTCACCCAGTTCCTGCCGCTGAAAAACATCCCCACAACATGATGCTGCTGCCACCACCATGCTTCAGGCCAAAGAGTTCAATCTTGGTTTCATCAGACTAGAGAATCTTGTTTCAAATGGTCTGAGATTGTTAAGGTTGCTTTTGGCAAACTCCAAGTTGGCTGTTGTGACTTTCACTGAAGAGTGGCTTCCATCTGGTCACTCTACCTTAATGGCCTGATTGGTGGAGTGCTGCAGAGATGGTTGTTCTTCTGGAAGGTTCTCTCATCTCCACAGAGGATCTCTGGAACTCTTATTCACATCCTTGACCAATGCCCTTCTCCCCAGATTGCCGGGCGGCCAGCTCTAGGAAGAGTCTTGGTGGTTCCAAACTTCTTCCATTTAAGAAATATGTATGGCACTGTGTTCTTGCAGACCTACAATGGTCAGAATTTTTTTGGTACACTTCCACAGATCTGTGCCCCGACACAATCCTGTCTCTTGAGCTCTATGGCCAATTCATTTGTCCTCATGGCTTGGTTTTTGAACTGTGGGACCTTATATACACAGGTGTGTGCCTTTCCAAATAATGTTAAATCAATTGAATTTACCACAGGTGGACTACAATCAAGTTTTGAAAACATCTCAAGGATGAGCAATGGAAACAGGATGCACTGGAGTTCAATTTCGAGGCTCATAGCAAAGGGTCTGAATATTTATGCAAATAAGGTGTTTCTGATTTGATTTTTTTATACATTTCTAAAAATGTCTAATAAACGGTTTATGCTTTGTGTGTACATTGCTCAGGATTTTTAATTAAATAAATTTTGGAACAAGGCTGTAATGTAACAAAATGTGGGAAAAGTCAAGGGGTCTGAATACTTTCCGAAGGCACTGTATATACAAAACAATATCAATAGAAAATAGGTAAAACAAAGTAAATCATTATCATATTAAAGTTCCAGAGTGGGATCTCTGCTACTTTTAGAGTTAGGATCCAATTTGTAAGTATTACCAACAGAGTGAATGTGAAATGGATTCAAAATGGTTGCCCTCTGCTGGTAATTTGTAGGATGTGCTATAATACAACTGAAATGAGGGATGTGATTGGTTACATTGCCTACTATGCCAATTTCTTTGTATAATATGGGCCATAGCTTTTAAGAGTAAATTTAATAAAAAAATATTTTTTCTCATTGAAATCAAAAGTTGAAGGCTTAGTTATAGTGAAAGATGTCTATTCTGGTGTTCATTTTGACCACAAAGTGATATATTTAGGTATTTTTGTAGTAAATCTAACTTTTTTTGCCCCTAGCAGTTCAACTCTACCATTGAAATCATGATGTAGTTATCCCAAGGGAGAGGTTCGGTATGAAATACACTCCCTTCTTGATGTGCTGGGTGGTACGACTTCAGGGTTTACGATAAAAGCAGGTGACAGTGTGCCTTATTCGGCAATGGTCTTCGTAAGTTGAGTGCTGGAATCCTGCTTTTTTTTTTACCACGCTGCTTGATGAACCTAACCTTTCGTCCACAAAGCAAAAATAATAACAAAGGTACTGGGGTAGACACTGCCATTTGTTCCCCTTCATCTTCAATTCACTGTTTAATTAATATGTCTGTTTTCTGTTGCAGTGATGTTTACTCTCACAGAGGTAGCCGCCCTGAATGACATCCAGCCGACCTATCGGATCCTGAAACCATGGTGGGACGTCTTTATGGACTACCTGGGCGTCGTCATGCTGATGCTGGCCATATTTTCTGGAACCATGCAATTAACCAAAGACCAGGTGGTTTGCCTTCCCGTTCTGGAACCAGCTCCAGAGGACCCCAGCAGCTTCACGACACCGCAGCCAGAGGAGGGGTCTGGGTCAGGGTCAGGGAACGGAGGAAGCGGTGCGACTCTAGCGGCAGCGCCTCTAATGATTAATGATCTACCAGATAGTGTCATCCACTTCGCACAGTTTGGTGGTGTTGGACAGCAGCCTCCGCCAACAGGCGTCAGGACAAACCTGGACTTTCAGCAGTATGTTTTTGTCAATCAGATGTGCTACCACGTTGCCCTCCCGTGGTACTCAAAATACTTCCCATACCTTGCTCTCATACACACCATCGTCCTCATGGTCAGCAGTAACTTTTGGTTCAAATATCCAAAGACTAGTTCAAAAATAGAGCATTTTGTGGGGATTCTGGGGAAGTGTTTTGAGTCTCCTTGGACGACCAAGGCATTGTCCGAGACTGCATGTGAGGACTCGGAGGAGAATAAGCAAAGGCTCACTGGTGCCCATTCCCTACCAAAACATTTCTCAACCAGCAGTGAAGAGGGAAGTCCTAACCAGTCCACCCCGATGCTGGCTAAATCTGGTGTCAAGTTTACTGCTGATAAGCCTGTTATTGAAGTCCCATGCATGACCATACTGGACAAGAAAGATGGAGAACAGGCCAAGGCCTTGTTTGAAAAGGTTAGGAAGTTCCGTGCCCATGTGGAAGACAGTGATTTGATCTACAAGCTCTATGTTGCTCAAACTGTGATCAAAACCGTGAAGTTCATTTTGATCTTGTGTTACACAATGACATTTGTTGCTTCAATTGACTTTGACCATGTGTGTGAGCCTGACATAAAACATTTAACCGGATACTCTAAATTCCAATGCACACATAACATGGCATTCATGTTAAGGAAGCTGCTTGTCAGCTATATTTCCCTCGTCTGTATATATGGCCTAATCTGTATATACACTCTCTTTTGGCTGTTTCGACGACCTCTCAAGGAGTACTCTTTCGAGAAAGTCAGAGAGGAGAGTAGTTTCAGTGACATTCCTGACGTGAAGAACGACTTTGCCTTTCTCTTGCACATGGTCGATCAGTATGACCAGCTGTACTCGAAGCGTTTTGGCGTCTTCCTCTCTGAAGTCAGCGAGAATAAACTGCGAGAGATCAGCTTGAATCACGAGTGGACCTTTGAGAAACTGAGACAGCATGTAACCCGCAACGCTCAGGACAAACTGGAGCTCCATCTCTTCATGCTGTCAGGTCTGCCAGATGCTGTCTTCGATCTGACCGATTTGGAGATCCTAAAGCTGGAGCTGATCCCAGAGGCCAGGATAACAGCCAAGATCTCCCAGATGATCAACCTTCAGGAGCTTCACTTTTATCACTGCCCTGCCAAAGTTGAGCAGACCGCGTTCAGTTTCCTTCGTGACCACCTCCGGTGCCTTCATGTCAAGTTTACAGATGTAGCTGAGATCCCCACCTGGGTGTACCTGTTGAAAAGTCTGAGGGAGCTATACTTGGTCGGCAATCTGAATTCTGAAAACAACAAGATGATTGGTTTAGAATCTCTCAGAGACCTGAGACATCTGAAGATTCTGCATCTAAAAAGCAACTTGACGAAGGTCCCAACCAACATAACAGATCTCTCTCCACACCTGATCAAGCTGGTTGTACATAATGACGGTACTAAACTCCTGGTACTGAACAGTTTGAAAAAAATGATGAACCTAGCTGAACTGGAGCTTCACAACTGTGAACTGGAGAGGATTCCCCATGCTATTTTCAGTTTGACCAACCTGCAGGAGCTGGACCTGAAATCCAACAACATTCGCACCATTGAGGAGGTCATCAGCTTCCAGCACCTCAATAGGCTGATCTGCCTTAAACTGTGGCACAATAAAATCATCACCATTCCATTGTCCATAAGCCACGTCAAAAACCTTGAGTCCCTCTACCTTTCGCACAACAAACTTGAATCTCTGCCCGTACCTTTGTTTAACCTGCTGAAGCTGAGGTATCTGGACGTTAGCCACAACTCCATAGTGGTGATCCCTCTGGAGATCGGCTTCATGCAGAACCTCCAGCACTTTGCCATTACAGGAAACAAGGTGGAGGTGGTACCCAAGCAGCTGTTCAAGTGCACCAAATTGAAGACACTATGTCTGGGACACAACTGTATCTCTGTCCTTCCAGAGAAGATAAGCAATCTGGTGCAGCTAACAAACCTGGAGCTTAAGGGAAACTGTCTGGACCGCCTGCCAGCCCAGCTTGGCCAGTGTCATCTCCTCCACAGGAACTGCCTGGTGGTGGAGGACCACCTCTTTGACTCACTCCCCCTAGACGTCAAGGAGAGTATCAATCAGGAAGCCAACGTTCCATTTGCTAATGGGGTGTGAATGTGGAAGGACAGTCACTTTACCCATACAGGAAGGAGATTACAAAAATGTGGAAATAACTGTCCATACACAGCCAGCTAGTCAACTCTTTTAATTACAGCATGTGAACTGGAATAAAGGTTTTTGCTCAGGGCTGACTCGTCGAACAGATGATGTTTAAACTCCTAGAAAATGGCACTGTGCTAACTAGTCAGGTGAGTTGATTCCAGGTACTGTGGAAAATGCTAGAATGATGGTCTAGATCCAGAATGATAGGTTAGTTCCATAGTGATGTGCTGATTCCAGAATAAGGAGCTGGTTCCAGAGTGAGTTAGTTGTAGAATGACAGCAATGTTTGTGTTAGACCACTAAATGATTAGTCAATGTTCTGAGGAAAAGGGATGCTCCTCTTAATGAAACAGAATGGTGGTGTAGAATTCATAGATACCAGGGATACAGTAGCCTCAGATTATTGGCACCCTTGATAAAGATGAGCAAAAAAGAATGTATAAAATAAAGAATATAAATTCTGAACTATATTGTATGCAATTATAATTTTAATTTTATACTAATACAATCGCTCAGAGAAGTAGATTTGGTTTAACAAGTAAAACAAAACAAATCTCAAAAATATAGGTGTCAAAACTATTGGCACCCCCAAAGATTCTTATTTTACTTTTTAAAATGAGTCTCAGTTTAAGGAACTATATTGTGGCTTTCCATGGCTTCCTGTGTAAAAATGAAATAACACACATGTAAAATCCATTTGTCATCCATCACCGGGCCCCCGACTGGCGCAGCGGTCTAAGGCATTGCAGCTCAGTGCTAGAGGCATCACTATAGACCCTGGTTTGAGTCCAAGCTGTATCACAACCGGCTGTGATTGGCATTCCCATAGGGTGGAAAATTGGCCCAGCATCATCCGGGTTATGGTTTGGGCCGAGGTAGGCCGTCATTGTAAATAAGAATTTGTTATGTCAGGATGAATCTGCAGGAGGGGTACCACATGAGGGAGGAGGATGTCTTCCCTGTAACGCACAGTGTTGAGATTGCCTGCAATGACAACAAGCTTAGTCCAATGATGCTGTGACACACCGCCCCAGACCATGACGGAACGTCCACCTCCAAATCGATCCCGTTCCAGAGTACAGGCCTCGATGTAACGCTCATTCCTTTGGCGATAAATGTGAATCCGACCTTCACCACTGGTGAGACAAAACCGCGACTCGTCAGTGAAGATACTTTTTTGCCAGTCCTATCTGGTCCAGCAACGGTTTGTGCCCATAGGCGACGTTGTTGCCGGGGATGTCTGCTGAGGACCTGCCTTACAACAGGCCTACAAGCCCTCAGTCCAGCCTCTCTCAGCCTATTGCGGACAGTCTGAGCACTGATGGAGAGATTGTGCGTTCCTGGTGTAACTCGGGCAGTCGTTGCCATCCTGTACCTGTCCTGCAGGTGTGATGTTCGGATGCGCCGATCCTGTGCAGGTGTTGTTACACATGGTCTGCCACTGTGAAGACGATCAGCTGTCCGTCCTGTCTCCATGTAGCGTGGTCTTAGACGTATCACAGTACGGACATTGCAATTTATTGCCCTGGCCACATCTACAGTCCTCATGTCTCCTTGCAGCATGCCTAAGGTACTTTCATGCAGATGAGCAGGGACCCTGGGCATTTTTCTTTTGGTGTTTTTCAGAGTTAGTAGAAAGGCCTCTTTAGTGTCCTAAGTTTTCATAACTGTGACCTTAATTTCCTACCGTCTGTAAGCTGTTAGTGTCTTACCGACCGTTTTGCATGGGTGCATGTTCATGAATTGTTTATGGTTCATTGAACAGGCATGGGAAACAGTGTTTAAACCCTTTACAAGGAAGATCTGTGAAGTTATTTTGATTTTTACAAATTATCTTTGAAAGACAGGGTCCTGAAAAGGAGACGTTTATTTTTTTGAGTTTACCTGCTGTAAAATAATATATAATAATAAAAATATGAGACGTTTATTTTCATGTGTGCATACATTTACGTATGGGTGGTCCCGGAATTGAACCCACTACCCTGTAATGCTCTACCAACTGAGCTACAGAAGGACCACAAAATATTTTTTTATATGGCTGTTTCGCTTCCACTCGTCCTGAGGCCCTTGTTAAGGTCAACTGCATCATGAACTCTACCAAGTACCAGGACATTTAGCCAAAACCCTGGTTGTCTCTGCCAGGAGGCTGAAACTTGGCCACAAAGAAAAAACAAATCCACAAAGAAATGGTTAATTGATAACAAAATCCACATTTTGTAACGGCCATCTCAGTCCCTGGACTTGAATCCCAGCACAGACCAAAGGATTTCAAAGATCTGGAAAGGTTCTGTGTGGAGGAAGGGTCTAAGATCCTTCCCAATGTGTTCTCAAATCTCATAAAACATTATAGAAAAAGGATAAGTGCCCTTATCCTTGCAAAGGGTGCACAACGTATTGGAAATGGGTGGCAATCATTTTTACGTATCTTAATATATATATTCTTTTAACTTGTTAAACAAAATTATTATATTTTTCTCTGAGCAATTGTATTATTATAAAATATAATTTTCCAATTGTTTCAAATAGGCCATACAATATTGTTCAGTATTTGTATTATTTATGTGATACTGTTATTTTTGCTCATCTTTATTAAGGGTGTCAACAATTTTGGTGGTGACTGTATATCAGTGTTGGGCTCAATTCAGAATTTAATTGAGAATACTTTATACATTTCTATTCTTGAATTGAATATGAATTGAAGCAGCAAACAGGATAAGAATTGCAATTTGAATTACAGGAAATACATTTGAATTAAGTGAAATTCAAAGAAATTCAAAAGGCAGAGTTGCAAAGAAAAAGACATATCTCAGACTGGCCAATAAAAAGAAAAGATTAAGACGGGCAAAAGAACAGGCACAGAGGAACTCTGCCTAGAAGGCCATCATCCCGGAGTTGCCTCTTCACTGTTGACGTTGAGACTGGTCATTTGCGGGTACTATTTAATGAAGCTTCCAGTTGAGGACTTGTGAGGTGTTTGTTTCTCAAACTAGACACTCTAATGTACTTGTCCTCTTGCTCAGTTGTGCACTGGGGCCTCCCACTCCTCTTTCTATTCTGGTTAGAGACCGTTTTCTCTGTTCTGTGAGGGGAGTATACAGCGTTGTATGAGATCTTCAGTTGCATGGAGTAACCTTCATTTCTCAGAACAAGAATACACTGACGAGTTTCAGAAGAAAGGTCTTTGTTTCTGGACCTTTTGAGCCTGTAATCAAACCCACAAATCCTGATTCTCCAGATACTCAACTAGTCTAAAGAAGGCCAGTTGTATTGCTTCTTTAATTAGAACAACAGTTTTCAGTTGTGCTAACATATTTGCAAAAGGGTTTTCTAATGATCAAGTATCCTTTTAAAATGATAAACTTGGATTAGCTAACTCAACGTGTCATTGGAACACAAGAGTGATGGTTGCTGATAATGGGCCTCTGTACGCCTATTTAGATATTCTGTTAAAAATCAGCCGTTTTCAGCTACAATAGTCATTTACAACATTAACCATGTTGACACTATATTACGGATCAATTTGATGTTATTTTAATGGACAAATTTTTTTTTGCTTTTCTTTAAAAAGCAAGGACATTTCTAAGTGACCACAAACTTTTGAACGGTAGTGTATCTGGAAGTGTTACTTCAATGAAACTCATGTTCTATGACTGAGTTGAATTTATTTGAATTGCACTGAATTAAATTATACTTCCTGTCACTCAAACTCTAATTCTACATCCTGTGGAGTGTGGCTAAATTCAATTAAGATGTCAACTCATGAGTTGAATGGGAGTCAATTCCAAAATTCTGAATTGGGCCCAACCCTGGACTGTATATGAACTGATAAAAGCTCATCTTTTGTTATTTTCTTTTATTTACTGTTTTTTTATAGCAACATGTCTCTACTTTTTACCTGAATCCAGGATGTAGCAGTTTATGGTGTTCCTCTCATGATTTTTACATAATTATTTTGTTGTCATTATTTAGATTATAAATACCCGTGGTTGTTTGAAAGGAACCTCCAAACTTACCGACAAGTGTGACAACCCAGTCAACAAGCATGCCTATGCCCATACTATATCTGCTGTGGTAAGAACCACATGTTATACTCAGACTAAAGCAAGGAACAGTTTTATCAACAAGGATAATTATAAAACACTATTGTATGTGACATCCGCTCTGCATCATTGATGTGCATCTACAATATGGTCTTGGCTCCTCACTTAATGACATTGTGCATGTGTATGTTTACTATCCTATCCTTTTACACATAAATGTGTCAGTAAAGTATTTCACTCTTTCAATAGACATTTTCAACATGTCCGTTCCACTGTGATGCATTCAGAATGAAATATACCAGAGGTTCCTCTGTTATCTGATTTCCCCCTATGTCTAGCAATTTCACAATACGTTTGAAGCATTTTCAACTTCACTTGTATGGTTGTAGGCTACCAGAGCATGTGATGCAGGCCATGCCAGGTCAGTTTGAATGGTTTTGCATCTTTCAATCAGTCAGAAGTATCCTATTCCTGCCTTCCATCGGTGGCTCACATCTAATTAATTTAGTCATATAGTGCCTATCTTTTCCATTCATTTAGGATTCAGACCTGCAGATATCTCCTCATGCTTATAGGCTGATTTTCACAGCAGTTGCTGTTGAATATGGATTCACCTCAACCTGACACCACTTTTGTGTTGCATGGAATTATCTGACAAACTTAGATTTGCGGTAAACTTTATTTATGTTGAAATTTCGTTCAACCAATGGGGAAAAAAATGCTACCATCTGAAATGCTACAGTGTTCAGTCTCGACTTGTTAAAAGAATATGAATGTTAAGGTATGACAATTGTAACTCAATAAAGGACTTGCATTGACTTGCACAGTAAACCAATTGTTGCCCGTGTTGCATGGATGTGATGACAAGCTCATGGGATCATCAGTTGTAGATTGCACTTGCAAGGTATAGATTTTAATTATTTGAACCCCAAAATTAAAGTGTATCACTTTGGTCTCAGAAACTATCACAATGTGGACCATCAAAATATTAGAATGATCAAATAAAAGCATGCACAATGATCAAATATTGATAGTCTGCAATACATGTTAAGAGTGTTAATATATCGCAAACGGATTAAATTATTCCCATTTCCAAATTATAAAAAAATATTTTTTTGGGGGGGGGAGAAATGTGTGTTTCTTATTTTATATTCATTTTTATATAATTTAGTTTTTAGCATGTTAGAAGAACATGTTTTTAGCATTGTAAAAGTCGTGAGAATAGTGTGTAGAAAGACTGTCTAACCAAAAGATTTCTACGAGGGATATGTGTGATTTACTGTTGTAATGCGCCCTCAACACCATTTCTAGTCAAAGCATGATTTCTGACTGATAATGCTGTTTGTGTGCGTGTGTGGCAGGGCATTATTATGTAAGTTATAAAATATACATTGTTTTGTAAACAACAAATAATAAGGGGGTCTCATATGAAGCCGTTGTCCTTTTGTTTTTGTTTAGTACTGTCACACCCTGACCATAGTTTGCTTTGTATGTTTCTATGTTTCTATGTTCTGGTTGGTCAGGGTGTGATCTGAGTGGGCATTCTATGTTGGATGTCTTGTTTGTCTATTTCAATGTCTGGCCTGATATGGTTCTCAATCAGAGGCAGGTGTTAGTCATTGTCTCTGATTGGGAACCATATTTAGGTAGCCTGGGTTTCACTGTGTGTTTGTGGGTGATTGTTCCTGTCTCCTTGTTTTGCACCAGATAGGACTGTTTTAGGTTTTCGCACGTTTGTTGTTTTGTTAGTTTATTCGTGTACAGTTTCTTTATTAAAGTACAATGAATAACAACCACGCTGCGTTTTGGTCCGCCTCTACTTCACCTAAAGAAAGCCGTTACATTTTTAAAAGTAACGTTATACCGTACTTGTATTTCCACAGTTTCTAAATAACAAGAACATGATTTTCATCTTTTTTGTTATTCTTTTTAACGTTTCAATAGAATATTTTGTATTTTAACCATCTGATATTCTAATGTTTCTCTTCTATATCTACTAAACTTACACAAGCTAAATTTGAGTCGACTTACATTACCACCAAAAATACATTTAGGTACACTACATACAGAGGCAATAAAGAGTCTATGTCTAATGTCAAAGGGGAAGAGAAATTATAACATTTTTAAGATGAATGAAAAATAAAACATAAACGAGTCAATAGATGTTAGAAACACCTTTGGCCGCAATTACAGCTATAAACATTATTGGCTAAGTCTCATCAGAGCTTTGCACACCTGGATTGTGCAATTTATTTTCTCTATTATTATTATCAAGTCTAGACAGCAATTTTCAAATCTTATCCTATGTGTTCAAGCAGATTGAACTAAATACTCCAGTGTAGATCTGGCTTTGTGTTGTAGGTTATTGTCCTGCTGGAAGGTGAATTCCTCCCCCAGTGTGTGGTGTAAAGCAGACTGAATCAGGTTTTCCTTTAGGATTTTGCCTGTGCTTAGTTCCATCCTATTTATTTTCATCCTGAAAAAGTCCTTGCCGATGTCAAGAATACCCATAACATGATCCAGCCACCATGCTTGAATATAAGGAGGCAGTTACTCAGTGATGTGATGTTGGATTTGCTCCAAACTTAAGGCTTTGCCTTTGACATATGACTTTTTCTTTGCATTATGAATTTAGTGCCTTTTTGCATACATATGCATGTTTTGGAATATTTTTTATTCTTTATATTTGGATTCTTCTTTTCACGCTGTCATTTAGGTCATTATTGAGGAGTCACTACAATGTTGTTGATCCATCCTCAGTTCTCCCATCACAGCCATTTTACTCTGTAGGTTTTTCTAAATCAACAATGGCCTCATGGTGACATTCCCTAAGCAGTGTCCTTCCTGTCCTGCAGCTCAGTTCAGAAGGACGACGTGTCTGGGTGGTTTATCATCCACAGCATATTTATTAACTTGACCATGGTTAAAGATGTACATTAGATGGTTTATTGTTAGCCATCTACCAATCACTGCTCTTCTTTATGAGGCTTTAGAAAAGCTCCCTGGTCTTTGCAGTTTAATCTGCGCTTGAAATTCAATACTTTACTGAGGGACCTTACATATGTTGTATGTATAGGAGACAAAGGAAGGGGTAGTCATTTAAAAATTGTCAACCCCTAACATTTCACACAGTGAGTTCATGTAATTTGTGATTTGTTAAGCCAAATTTGACTTCTGAACTTATTTAGGCTTGCCTAAAAAAAGTAATGAATACTTTTGCAAACAACTATATTTCAGTTGATAAATTATTATTTTGTAAACATTTTAGAATTTCTTTGTCACTTTGATATTATGGAGTATTTTGTATAGATCAATGGCAAAAATGTACAATTAAATATATTTCAGTCCCACTTTTTAACAACAAAATGTGATAAGTTCAAGGCGGTGTAGACTATCTATAGGCACAGTACTTCCTTCCTGACAGACCATCCCAGATTATGCATTAACAGATCCTATTTGTGTTGTGGAATATTGTTATTATACAAACCACACTGTTTACTTAACAATGATTTATGCCATTAGGATGGTTGATAAGAGTGATCCCTGCAGCACTTTCAAACAACTCCTGATCAAATTCCTCGGTTACCTGTAAATAAAATGTTCAAATCATATGGTCAAATCATATATTACAGGCAAGTTATCTTTTTTTGATGAACAATAAAAACAATGGTATCCATGTTGTACTTGTTTTATCTTTGACATTTACCAACATGACTTTGTATTATTTCAGTATCTGTTTAAATGTGGTTCTCAGATGTGCTCTTCTGGGCCGTGTTCAGTACACAAAATGTTCTTAAATGTTGCAGATAGAAATACTACAAATAGAGCTGACGTGAGTCCTTATTCTACATGTAAGAGATCCATGTTTGTTCTACATAGCATATTTCTATCTAAACATTCCAAAACATTGAGTCTTGCTGAACGCCCCCCCTGCTTTCTCTTGGGAATGGAGATGCAACGTATTAATATCCTATTGGAGGCTGTGATGTCACCCGACAGCCTTAGGACCAGATGGTAGGTCTAGTGGTGAACGGTCTTGGAGTGCCATTGTGTGGGAACATAGTGTTACTATAGCTTATTTCCTCATAGATAAGCCTGCATACATAGCAAAACCACTTACTTTCTAATAATTCAATGGATCTTACTTCACACTGGCACTACTGCGAACCATTATGTAGATACTTTTTTCCCCGGGTATAATAAGTCATATTCCAGATATAGTTAGCAAATAATGCAGTCAAAGTAGTGGACGTTCAAGTAACTGTCCAGTGTTTCCAGATTTTTATGAAATATAACCTATAATTACTTACAATATGAGTGAAAAATATTTACCAAAAAATGTAATTGACCAAACTATAGTATTTCTCAATGTTTCTCAAATTGACTGCAGCTGGCTAATTAATTTAATAATGCTTTTTGATACACCCAGCTTTATGCTGTTTTAGTTCACACAACATGCCACCCTGTCACCTACAGTAGAACCTGATGAACAACATGGGATTAAGCAATAAAATTGACCATGCTCTCTTGTCCTACCAGATCTGCGACTAGAAGGTTTTACCTAGTGTATCCCTCTGTCCTTCAACTCTTGTTGGAAGTAGTTGTCTGGTTTGTCAGGTCCCAGGATCCCATGATTATTTATTTGCGAGTTAATTGCAATTGTATTTTTGTTTTTGCCCTATCTGTACCTGATAGAGTAGATCTAGTCTCACGTGCGGAAGTAAGCCTTCTGGCGCGAGAGACTCAGAAGTTCTGACGCACATTTGAGAGCCTCAGGACAGTCCATTTACCTTGTGCTGTTATAATATATTTTATGAAATCCTGCAATTTCATTAGGGCAGTTCCCCTTCATAGCAAATAGCTGGCAAAACAATCCAAACAATGTTCGCATGGCCTATGCGCCCACAGAGGCAGAGCTGTGGGGCAGAGTAGTAAGTATCTGAACAGCTTGTTATGAACAATATATTTTTGAAACAGGAAAATATACACATTTACTGTACTTTTATGAGCATTTAAATCATAAGCTATAAATTTGTATAACCCCCCTCCCAAAAAACAACAACATTTACTTATTTTTTGGGACCAATCACAAGTGGGGCGCCACTGTGTGGTAGTATAGTAGTGCATTTATCCTATGTCCCAAATGGCACCCTAAACCGTTTATAGTGCACTACTTTTGACCATGGAGAAAACCCTGACTACTAGCTCTAGATGTGATTGGATAGGAAGACCGGGTCTGTGGTTGCACACCTGTTTGCCCCTAACTTGAGCGATACCACATGTAGAGGTTTTATGTCAAATATATGGGGACAGTGTCCCGGGCCTAGATTAAGGGCTCTATTCACTTAGATCCGTTTTGGCGGTGTTGAAGGTAGAACTGGGTTAGAGCTGTCAAATCCAATATAAACATAATTATTTATAACTAAACTTCTAACTTGAGTGGGACGGGTGTGACAATGATTGCAAGAGCAGCTGCAACACAATTCCACCTCCAACACCACTTATGTGGGTGTCTGTTATCGCTGGTTAATGCTTGATATTATTGAATCTAGGCCTGAACTTAGTCCTGGACTAAAATGCTTGAGATTTCTATGGAGAATCTCCATTGAGCATGCTTTTTTTTCAACTAGGCCTTTCACAGGAATTGTGGAAGTATGGCTGCAGTGCTGCATGCATCCCAAATAACTCCATATGATATTGTATTGTACTATGGGCTGCAGTCATTACTAGTGCACTATAAAGGGAATAGCTAGGGTGCCATTTAGGATGGAGACATGGCTTGGTTTTGAAGGGGAATTTGGATGAGTGTGTGGCCTGATGCTCCCTCTCTGCCCGGAGGTATAAGGAACAGATCTCCGGTGATGGCCTCTTGTAAAGCACTTGCAGAGCTGATGAGCTGTAATTATGTTTTAATGATTTCTGTAGGGCATCCACCCCTCTCTCTTACAAATTAAGACAGAGTATTTTGAAAACATTTGGTGTTGACACGCTCTATGTGCATCCCAAATGGCACTTTATCCCCCCTTGTAGTGCACTACTTTTACCAGAACCCTATGGCCCCTAGTCAACTTTGTGCACTAAAAAGGGAATAGGGTGGCATTTGGAACACTAAACCTATGAAGTATACTGATTGAAAGCTCTATGAAGTCCACCATGGCAACCACAGTTGGTTGGTTGGCAGCTTTGATGTCAGCAGTCTGCCGCATACTGGCCACAGCGGCCTGATAGTTCAGTGCCACAGA
This sequence comes from Oncorhynchus gorbuscha, assembly GCF_021184085.1. Taxonomy (NCBI): domain Eukaryota; kingdom Metazoa; phylum Chordata; class Actinopteri; order Salmoniformes; family Salmonidae; genus Oncorhynchus; species Oncorhynchus gorbuscha. Next base: position 35,552,000 of record NC_060178.1, read on the forward strand.
TCACCCTGATTTGCTATAATTGGAACAACTTGTTTTAGAAAAAGGGCATCGGATGACTTTGACGGCTGTGTTGCCCCGTTAACGCCCCCAGCCACTGCTAACCACCCTCTCCTCCTCCCCTTCTTCCGATCGTGTGCCCAGGGCATCATGGGTAGCCTTGTCCCTCATTAAGGAGACCGTGGCTGTAAAGTGACAGATGTCCTGATGTGATCTGGCTGCCTCATTGGCCTCCGTCTTTCTTGTTAGTACACACGGTTACTGAGGGTGTGGGAACTCATGGTTTAGGAGGGTGTGGGGACTCACAGAGAGACCAGGGTTCTCTAATAACTGTTAAATATATTATTTGGAGGGCAGGGTGGCAAGGTAAGTTGAAGGAAGCTATAACTCCCCTGGTGATCCCCTTACATAGTGAAAGACTCAGAGCACTTAATCTCTATCTCTATGTTCCAAATGGCACCCTATCCCCTATTGGACAGGGCCCATAAGTAGTGCACAATGTACGTCATTTGTGACGCAACCTATACCCCTAGATTGGAAGATGTATCCCCCTCTCCACTCCTCTCCTCTGCTTTCTCCTCTCTTCTCTCCCCTGTGGTGCTGGCCCCGATGTTCGGGGATCACTGACGTTGAAACGTTTATAAATCTCAATTTTGGACCTGTGTTGCCCCCCTGCTTGGCACAGGATAGATGAGGGTTGGGGTCCTGGGCTAGGCTATGTCTCCCACCCCTGTCCTCCCTCTTTTCACACCCTCCCCCTTCACCCATCCTCGGAGACTCTAACCCTTTTAGCTTCCTCTACAGGTAAAATTGCCAAGGACCTTGTGAGACCTGGGTTCCCTTGGAGGTAAAATCTATGATGAGTTTTTGATTTGAGCTACGGGTCTTGAAAATGTACTTTAGCTTATCCACATGCCTGCTGCCTCACAGAAGGTCAGAAAAGGCCTGGATGGACACTCACAACATCAGCTGCAACATCTGAGGGAAACGGAGAGAACAACAAGAAACAGTAATAGAGCGACCTGTAGACACTTGTTTATTTTTCAAAAATAACCTGAAACGTGCTCTGCTGCTTCTTAAACGTTCACACTTTCAAAATGAATTATTCACACAGCGTTATTGAGTCATAGGGCCTGGTATTAAATCTGGTCATCTTGTTGCTCGAACACCTTTCCATAGTCCAATCTGTCTTGTTGCTGTGTTAAATCTGAGATAAATATTTGGTAGTCAAGTCATACATTTTACAATAAGGGAAATAATTTCCTACTTAAGATCATCACAATAATCTGGTGCTCTCTAGCGTGGATAGCAGGCCTTTCACAATCTTCTTCTTCTTCTTCTATGATATCCTGGCGGTCTTCAAACAGTCGTTTAAGTGCATGCCTCCACCTACTGTGCTGGAATGTACGATCAATCATGATCTGACCAATTCTGTATTACCATGGAAATGGTAATACAGTTCTGTTATCTCTACCCGGCACAGCCAGAAGAGGACTGGCCACCCCTCAAAGCCTGGTTCCTCTCTAGGTTTCTTCCTAGGTTTTGGCCTTTCTTGGGAGTTTTTCCTAGCCACCGTGCTTCTACACCTGCATTGCTTGCTGTTTTGGGGTTTTTAGGCTGGGTTTCTGTACAGCACTTTGATATATCAGCTGATGTAAGAAGGGCTGTATAAATACATTTGATTTGATTTGAGCCTCATGCGACCAACGTACACAACTCCCTTGTCAACCGTCAGCCGGCCTTTCACAATACTTGTGAACCGTGTTTTTGTTATGTTCTAAATCTACAGCTAGAGGGCGCTCAAACCTTAACATTAGAGTGACCTGACTGAACAATCAACATACAGCCTACAGTCAACTTGAGCTTCATCAAATTGTATCTTCTATATTGCTTGTAGTGAATATATAATGCGGATTGAATCAAAAGTATTTTGACATTTCATTACAATAATTCAAAGTCATATTCTTATCATATTTGATAACACTCATTGCTATATCTGCAATGTATGCATTGAGTTCTTTTACCAAAAAATAGTAACATTCATCACAATATATTGCACTTAGTCAGAAGGGTTTCACTGCTATTATTGTCCCCGGAAAATTATAATAATATGCATTTTGAACCCGAGAGCCTTATTACTCACAAGACCTGCTAAGATGTTTGCTGAGTGTCAATTTCTGAATTAGAAATTCCACACAATTCGGTACCAGTTTATTGATGTATCCTCCACTGACTTTATTAAATTATTCATAAATCAACCCCTCAAAAAAAAACACTGTTTGCTCTGCCTAAATCTGTTTGATATCAAAACAGGGAACCAGACAGACAGCCATCGCAGCTATAATCTTAGTTAATCATCTAATTTAATGCACTTAGTGTCCTGTTGTTTAATATTCTAATTAAATGTCTGCGCCCAAAAAAAACAGTAGCCCCTTGTCCCACTTGTCATTGGTGGTGGCCAGGGTTTGTCAAAATGATGTGATTGGTCAGATTGTAATTCCTTCCAATCAGAATTATTTGGGACCTAATGTGACAGTTGAGTTGTGGATCTGGCAGACAGGACCAAACTTGTGGAGTTTCTCTCTAAATACTTATCATAGCAATGAGTTAGCAATGAGTTAAATATCCCCAGGAGGCTTAGTAGAGGTTCCCTTTCAACAAACACCTCAGGGAGACTAAACTGGGACTGAACCAGCACCTAGAGGTCTTAACAACCAGTGCTGGGACTGCTACACCAACGACACGTATGTGTTCAAAATGGCACCCTATTCCCTGTATATATTACTACTTTTGACCAGAGTCCTATGGGGACCTGGTCAAAAGTATTGCACTATAAAGGGAATAGGGTGCCATCTGGGATGCAGACAAGGTCTTATCAACCAGGACTGTTTTGGTTTATCAAGTAGTACAATTAGTCATTTCTCCTGCTAGTGCGGAGGAGAGAATAAAGAACGGGAAGAAAAAAGAAAGAGGGAAGGGAATATGTTTAAGAGTGAATCTTTATCTGAGCTTAATTTCCCATGCTCTAGCAGAGTGGAGGATTTCTCCCCCCGTACAGATCTCTTTGTCAGATCCTACCTACCCAGGATAGACCCAGGGGCGCTCAGAGAACATACACATCACCTAGATTTGCCTTGCAGCTCTCTTCACTTCTCTCCAGTGATTGCTCCCTCTTTCTCTCTCTCTCTCTCTCTCTCTCTCTCTCTCTCTCTCTCTCTCTCTCTCTCTCTCTCTCTCTCTCTCTCTCTCTCTCTCTCTCGCTCTCGCTTTCACTCGCTCTCACTTTCTCATTCTCTCTCGCCCCCTCTCTCTCTCTCTCTCTCTCTCTCTCTCTCTCTCTCTCTCTCTCTCTCTCTCTCTCTCTCTCTCTCTCTCTCTCTCTTTCGCTCTCTCTCCCTCTCTCCCCGCTGGCTTCTTTGTGTAGAACGAGACGAGCAAGCATTTTGGAAATCAAATCTCAGTTTGTCTGAGTAAAACTGGAGCAGACTTCAATTTGAATATATTTACTGCAACATAATTGTTCTAAGCACATATACACACACACACAACCCCCTTCCTCCCCTAGCTACCTAGCTTTCTCTCCAACGACAATGCAAACCAGACATCACAGTTGGTAAATGAAACACTGTATGAATTTCTGTAGTGTCTCCTGCAATGCACCTCCTCCATGTCAGACCAATATGTGAATAACTGCAGAATGGAAAAACAATCACCTTAGTAGCTTGTCTATGATTACTAGCTTGTCTACTTACCTCACTACAATTTCACCCTCACTGTTGCTTTTATCTGGAATTGCAGTGACCTTCCAGCCTTAATGACCTGTTAATAATCATGTTAATTATGATCCTTACTGTCACGCTTTGATGACATGCTAATCATGACATGTTCTTTCTCTGATGACCTTGTCACGTTAGCTACAAGAGAGGACTAGGTAGGACTAGAGAGGACATGAAAATAACCTCTCCCTCAAACTTCAACCAAACGAAGGAGCTGATCGTGGACTTCAAGAGACAGCAGACGGAGCACGCCCCCATCCACACCGACGGGGCCGCAGTAGAGAAGGTGAAAATCCATCAGACTGTTAAATAGTCACAACTGGCCAGCCTCCACCCAGTACCCTGCCCTGAACTTTAGTCACTGTCACTAGCCGGCTACTATCCGGTTACTCTACCTTAGAGGCTACTGCCCTATTTACATAGTTATGGACACCGGTCACTTAAATAATGTTTACATACTGTTTTACCCACTTCATATGTACCTGTATATACTGTATTCTTGTCAAGGCGTGTCCTATTTAACTATTTCTGTACATATACTATTCTTCAGATATACTACATATTCTATCCATATACTGTCCATATTGTCTATATATATATATGTATGTATATCTATAATTAAATAATTGTACTTTTTAGATTTGTGTGTATTGTAGGATATTACTGCACCGTTGGAGCTAGGAACACAGGAATTTCATTACACCCACAATACCATCTGCTAAATATGTGTATGCAACCAATAAGATTTGATTTGACTGGAGAGGGTGGACATGTGAGAGGTGATGGCAGGACACATGAGGTGAGTGGTGGGATAGGGAGGGGTGATGTTGGAGGCTTGGGTGGAAAGGTGTGGAATGTGTGTGTATATCAATGTGTGTATTTGTGTGGGTGTGTGCCTGCTTACATGTGCATATATACGTGTGTGCCTGCTTACATGTGCATATATACGTGTGTGTGTGTGTGTGTGTGTGTGTGTGTGTGTGTGTGTGTGTGTGTGTGTGTGTGTGTGTGTGTGTGTGTGTGTGTGTGTGTGTGTGTGTGTGTGTGTGTGTGTAAGTGCATGTTTCTGTATGTGGATAGGGATGAGGTAAAGGGGTGTATAGAAGGTTGTGAGGAGTCCCCCAGCTCTCCTCCTGTGATGACCAGTGTCCATCAGCGTGGTCTCATGGGTGCCACGGAAACAGCAGCGCTGGCAAAAATAAAAAACACACCCTGGGAAAGTGCTTTTTTTCCCACCAGACACAGAGTGATGGATCAGCCTGGCCACAGCACACAATGCATTTGTGAAGGGAGGAGGGGAGGGGGGGACGGACAAGGTCTGGCAGAAAAACACTACCACTTTACTCCTAGTTGGCTGTAAAATATTAAACAGCTCAATATTTATTTCATTATTCCAGACTCTGGATTCAGAGATCAACAATGGGCACACACAACACAACAAAATAATTGACACAACACTACAAAAAATGACAAACTGAAAATCTTATAAACCATATTATTTAATAACAGACACAGAGAGACAAATTAATATTCAAATAGTAATCTCTTTTATAATATCTACATGCAACATTCTATTGATCTAATATTGTTCATCTAATCTGATAGACTATTACTACTATTAATTCCATCGAATGACCACAGATGACATTGGGGTCTCATCTGTGTAGTTGTCCAGTGTGTGTGTGTTTGTGTGCGTGTGTGCATGTCTGCGTGTGTGTGTCTCCTTACTCTCCCTCTGCTTTGAGCTAGGAGAATGGGCAGCCTGGGTTCACACTGATTGATGGAAGCTTTATTTTTTGGAGGTGTCCAGAGAGAAATAAAGAGAGAGAGACCTGCTTGTAGCAGACTAAATCAGCCGAGAGGGAGAAAAATAACCACTGCTTCCTCCAATAATTGTCCCTGTTTCTTTTGAAGGAGAGAAATCATCTTATTCAACCAACAGCTTATTTAGGGATTTCTCCGGCTTTCCATCTAGGGTTGTTTTAATTAATACATGCCTTTCTTAAATTAGCCCTCTGAGGAGCTGTAACGCAGATTCTTGTATTTATGGAAGTAATGGATTGGAAAAAGTTCTAAACTGAAATAATTACGCAGTCCAACACTTTGCTTTGAGTATAAACTGCATTGGAAACCCGATGAAATATAAATGTGTGTAGGGTGCATAGATATTTAAATATTAACCACTCTGTGTTAGTCTAAAACCCCCAGTAAAGCTGCTAGTCAACTGCAATAATTGCTTTGCTGCAAAACTTTGCACTGATTTGATAGATTTGTAGTTTGCAGTGTACACAGAAGTTTTAGCCAGAACAATTTAGATATATTTCAAAGTACTAAACTATGCAAATGAACGATGCCCAGATCAGTTTGATGTAATATGGCAGCAGGTACTGTATGTGAATCTAAAAGAACAACCCAGGTTGTTGATGTAACGGGAAATGTACACCAGTCCAGGCCATAAAGAGGAGAGGAAACCCCTTGGGGACTGATCCTGTATCAGGAGATTGCATATTTCTACGCTAAAGAAGCTATTCAAACCCACTAAAGTCTGAATTAATTAAGACACTGCGGGCTCTATTTCCGTGTCTGGTGCTAAGGAGGCGTAGGCATAAGTGTCAAACGCATGTTAGTTTGCAAGTTTGTCATGTAAAAACTGTCACACTGGCATTCTCCAGCCCTAACACAAGGTTTGTCAATTTACCCATAGCAGCGGGAAGTAGGGGTGCTGATGATTCTGCAGCACCCCCTGGCAAAACATTTGTATGATTTTTTCCCCCTTCTTCACAAAAGCAGTACCCTGGGCCTTTACTAGTATTCGCGGACCGATATAGATGTCTCTAACGAGGGACAGTTTTTTTTTAGCATCTCAACTTTGGCAATAAAAGGTAGTTGGATACTGTTCTTAATTATCTTGCAGGAATCAATAGTTTGGAATTGTAAGAGTTGTTGCCCTGTCCCTTTCTCTGCCATTGTCATTCTTATGGAATCCAGAAAGAACCAAACCCTGTCTTCAAACATTTACATTAAAAGGTGCAACGTTATGGACAAAGACACAAAACATCCACATCAAATTAAAATAAAATATTGATCAAATAACATGGAAAACAACCCCTTTTTGTGTGCAAACTATTTCAAGTAGCGGACCAATATAGACGTCTTCAGTGTGAGCAATTCTTCTCCTGCAAATTGCAGCACCCCAACCTCCAAACTACTTCCCGTGGCTATGGAGGAGGCTAGATCACGTGGGACCTTTCTAGCAAATGAGAGGGCAGATACACGCATGAACAAGTGGCAATAGAGATAGATAAAGGACTCATCTTTGTATCTGTGCCATTATATCGTCTGTGACTACATGGGCAGCGCCATTGAGGCTATCTCCATTTTAAAGTAGTACATTTTCTTATTCTTCATTGGCTGATTGCTCCCAACTCATAGGAATCTCCACCCAGTTGTCTACTTTAAAATGGTGGAGGCGTCAATGGCAATGCCCATGTGAAAACGGGTTAAATCCATGATGAGTCCTCTGACTATCTTCATGACAACAGGCACAACTTCCTGACAACAGGCACAAGTTTTTTTTTTTTAAAGTTGCCAAAACGCCACATGCGTCCACTCATATCAGTGTATTTGTAACTTCCTAACCATTACGGAACTTCCATTCGAACAAATAAGCCTCACGTTGCAAATTAGTAATACAATTTTTGTTGTTGACCGAATTCGACACTCAATAACCTCCATACAAATATTATTATTTTCATGGACAGATTTTGGGTGGAGTAAAACCTTTCGCTTCACCTCTTCCTCTCTGCTATAGTCTATGTTTAACAATGTATTTCCATATTGAAGCAATGCAATTGGAAGACTGTGGACTGCAAACATGTTTTGGAACATATTTAGCAAATATGGAGCGGGATATTGAATGAACTAGGCTATAACGGGCTAACATTCGAATTGGAGTTGATGACAACGCAATACATAAAAGACTGTAAATACACAACTTGAAGCAACCACATATTTAGCCATTGAGCACGTTCTGATTGGCCAGTGATGATTGGCTACAACTTATATGTTCATCAAATCCCTGCCATTTCCCGCCACCACCAGCTACTGCACCCATCATTTTGGTTGCAGCAAAAATATTTCTGACACACCCCTGAACCTATACCTCTACTGCCAGCTCTAAGATTTACTATTGCGTAAGGTTTGTTCAAATAGAGCCCTGTATTTTTTTTCCAAAGCTTAATTTAGCTTTCAAAAAGTTTATTGGTTGCGTACGCATTTTCGAAAACGTTGTAGCGGGTGCAGTGAAATGTTTGTGTTACTAGCTCCTGACAATGCAGTAAAAATGTCAGACAAGTACACAAATAATAATGAAAAAACTAGAAATCACGAATGTGAGAACAAATCCAGTTAAACAACCCAAATAACACTGCACTCTTAGAAAGATACGTTCTAAGAAGAACCATATACTGTTCTTCGGTTTGTACTCATTGGGAAACCCTTTTTGGTGCTTAGAACTCTTTGCAGTGCTCTACCTAGAACCCTCTAATAGAACCCCCTGCAAATAGTTCTACCTAGATCTCCTCTATGTAGACCCTCTATGAAGGATTATACTGAGAACCCTTTTGTCTTTGGAGGTTCCACCAGCCTTATTAGCCTTTAAAATTAAATGATTTATCCCAATACATGACATATACCATAAGGCCTTTCTTTGTGGGCCTAGTTATACCCTAACACAGTGGTGTTAGGAATCTACTGGTTTACAGGCCACATCAGGCCTTCAACTAACATTATTCTGGCTTGAAAAGTGATGTTTAATTCCTATTGGAATCCAGACAGAGTTAAGATATCCAACAAGTGGAATTTTTTTATCACCTGCAACCTGCATTCAGAATGACTGCCAGGGTAGAAAAAAATGGAATATTGAGACTACCTCAATCATCTAAACTGGAACAACCATCTCAGAAATGGGTGCAATAAGTCAGACTATTAACAGATTGGATTAGTTTATCCTTGTGTAGCATCAAATAATCAACCAATTAATGTACATGCAAAAACACAGATATTAAAACAATTTAGAAAATCACCCTGCAATAAAGCATGTTGGGAAACATGATATATGGCTGTTTGAGAAGGTTTGAATCCTAAGAAACCTGCATACCCATTGTTTGCATACCCAAGTACAATACCAACATACAGTAGCTACTGTAGTAGCGTAGGTCAAAGGTGTGTGCTGGACAACCTTGGTAGAGCATTGGTGGAGTAGGCTTTGTGGTGCTCATGAGACTTTCCTTTATTTTTTTTGGCTTCAGACCAATCCCTTCTTCTCACTTAAAATGTTGTTCTTTGTTTTTAAATTCCATCTTTTTTTACACAAAATTATACAACAATTCCACAAAGGTGTCTTTCAAAATTGTAATTGGAGCTTCAAATGATGTTTTAAAAAATCTGTGTCTTGCCTCACATGGCAGGTGGCCTAGTGGTTAGAGCATTGGACAAGTAACCGAAAGGTTGCAAGCTCAAATCACCGAGCTGACAAGGTAAAAATATTTTGTTCTGCCCCCGAACAAGGCAGTTAACCCACTGTTCCTAGGCTGTCATTGAAAATAAGAATTTGTTCTTAACTGACTTGCCTAGTTAAATAAAGGTTAAAAAACGATTTCTTCTTCAGAATCCAGTATATACAGTACATAAGAATCCAGTATATAAATATATGCTGTGTATAAACAGTGAAACTAAAATGTAATGTACAGTAGTAGATATATTACCATTAGCTATATGTAGAATACAGTATATGAATACACAGTGTGAAAAACAGTATAAAAGACACGGTCCACTGTGTAAAGGGATAGTTCATGTAAATTACAGAAACACATATTAGTTTCCCTAACCTGTAAGCAGTCCATAGACCAAGGCATAACAGCAATCCATGCCCTAGTCTAGTTTCCCTGGCACTGCTTCCACATGCCAGCTCTTTGTGTGTGTGTGTGTTTTGTGTGGTGTGTGGGTGTGTGCATTCATGAGCGTGTGTATGTGTGTGCGCCTGCGTGTGTGTTTAGACTCATCTGTAAAAATGGCCTTTTAGTTTCTAAGCATGCTTTTACTGCACCTGAAGAGTTATTTTTGTTGATGAAAAAGAAATGCAGCCTTGGTAGGAACCCCCGGCTATTCATGAGGTTGTTTAATACCTTTCCCCTCAGTAAAGTATACTAGTGATGAAGAGAGAGTGGGGCAGAGAGACAAAGAGGGGGTGGGAGAAAGAGACACAGAGCTATGGAGAGAGTGAGTGAGTGAGTGAGTGAGTGAGTGAGTGAGTGAGTGAGTGAGTGAGTGAGTGAGAGAGTGAGAGAGAGAGAGAGAGAGAGAGAGAGAGAGAGAGAGAGAGAGAGAGAGAGAGAGAGAGAGAGAGAGAGAGAGAGAGAGAGAGAGAGAGAGAGAGAGAGAGAGAGTCAGACAAGTGAATAGAATATAAAGGGAAGAAGAGAGCCAGCGAGAGAGCTTTTTATATGGTGGATGGTGGTTAATCCCATCCATTCTGCAGTAGAGAAGGAGTGTTTGTTCAATGTTTAAGAACATTGACAATCCTGGACTGGTTTCATCAATGCATCACTTGATTCACAGATACAGTACAGAGGCCTGACTTGTTAAACAAGTTGTATGTTAATAACTTGTATTAGAACTGATCAATCCATTGTGGATGCAGACACTTCCCATCTCTTTGAAGTGAATGCATTGATCAGCCAGAATACAAGGGAATTAAGCAATTGGTCCAACAAAGTGTTGAGTGTTTGGAGCCATTGGTGAAGTTAAGCTGCTTTTCCATGTGACTACGGAAGTAAAAAAAAGAAAACACAAACACAAAGAACCAACACACGAAACAAACGATCAAGCAAATAAACCTACAAATCATCACGTAAATTTAGGGCAGAACACCCTTGAAGAATAGCACCATTAAGATTAAACAAATTGGTTTCAACCTAGTTTGTCTTGAAGTGACAGGGGGGGCTACACGTGACTCTCTCTCTCTCTCTCTCTCTCTCTCTCTCTCTCTCTCTCTCTCTCTCTCTCTCTCTCTCTCTCTCTCTCTCTCTCTCTCTCTCTCTCTCTCTCTCTCTCTCGAGGCCAGACTTCCATTTAAGCAGGTCAAATATTGTTCTACTTCTTATTTAGGAGGATTCAATTAACATGAACTCAGTGTTAATTGATATGTTGCTTCTCCAGGGAGTCTGTGTGTAGATGCGGGGAGTGGGACACTGGGACACCCTGCAATTTACACACAGATTGATCTCAATTAGTAAGAGTGTTTGGCCTTGTGGAGTGGATTCATAAGAAGAACATGAACGTTGTGCCACTGAAAATAACAGGGGAAGAGAGAAAAATGATTCAAAGTGAAGCTAATTGTTGGTGTTTTCAAACCTCGACATGTGAATAGCTGTTTGAGATGGTTACAGCTCTATGAAGATTGTACAGTGGATGTATGTATCCAAGGTGGGATATTGTTGTTATCTTGTCCTTGTGCCAGATGTTTTCTCCTGAATTAGCCAGCTTTGCTTCTTCCCTGGATGGGGTGGGGGAGGGAACGAAATTTCCTGATACAGAACTAGAGTGCAATCTGTGAGCAGATAAAAGATGGCGGTATCATAATGTTGACATAGATCAGTTTTGACCATCGATCACTATCAATCTAGTTGATGGATCACAGTTAGAGAAGAAAATAAATGTGCTGTTATACTGTAAATTGTATGTACCAAGGTGTTTGAAAGGCAGTGTGGAAAAGTCCGAATGTACAATGCCTTCAGAAAGTATTCAGACCTATTGACTTTTTCCACATTTTGTTGTGTACAGTCTGAATGGTCTAACATGTATTGACCCATGGGGTTGAATACTTATCTTTTTACAAATTGTACCTTTATTTAACTAGGCAAGTCAGTTGAGAACAAATTCTCATTTTCAATGATGGCCTAGGAACAGTGGGTAAACTGCCTTGTTCAGAGACAGAAGGACAGATATTTACCTTGTCAGCTCAGGGATTTGATCTTGCAACCTTTCGTTTACTAGTCCAATGCTCTAACCACTAGGCTACCTGCCGCCCAACAATATATATATATATATATATATTAGTGTTTTATTTTCATTATGTTTTACAAATGTTATAATTTAGCTTGTAGATCTTTGACAAACAACTGAAATTAAATCCACTTTAATCCCAATTTGTAACACATCAACATGTGGAAAAAGTCAAGGGACGTGAATACTTTTTGAAGGCACAAAATAGTATAGAATTTTTCCAGCCTCATGCTGAATGACATCATCGTCTCAGAGCTTCCAGTATTATTGGCCGCTGTGACTTCATGGGCCCAATAGCAGTACCATAGATCACTGCTCTATTTGATCACTATTACATCATTTTATTTTTTAACGGATGTGGACAGGAAATCACATGGGAGGTGAATGCTTCTAATTTACAAGATCCCCGCCTAAGCACCTTAAGCACCTAACTGGATGGCTTCTTTCTTCTCCGTTTTTAAAAAATATGGGGTTGAATACTTATATATTTTTTAAATTTTACCTTTATTTAACTAGGCAAGTCAGTTAAGAACAAATTCTTATTTACAACGACAGCCCAGGAACTTGTTCAGAGGAAGAACAACAGATGTTTTACCTTGTCAGCTCAGGGATTCAATCTAGCAACCTTTCGGTTTCTGGCCCAACGCTCAAACCACTAGGCTACCTACTTGCACCGCCTCTAATGACACTGTGGAGGCCCGTGACAATAGTGCACTACTTTTCTCTATAGTGCACTACTACCTTTGACCAGAGTTCCTCTGGTCAACAGTAATGCACGATATACTGTAGAGAATAGGGTGCCATATGGGATGCAAACAAAGCACTGGGTAATTAAAGCAATAATGTGACAGTGGATGTCGTTGATGTCATTGATAAAGATTGGTAGCTAGGCAGATCTCGTGGTGTGTGTCAGGTTAAGCAGCCGAGTGGAGCAGCGGAGGAAGGGCTCTACCCGTCCCCTGAATCCCTCCACCCAACACCCTCCTTTCATCTTCACAACTCAGACATGAAAGATTCATCCAAGACCTTCAGAAATATTTATCGGGCAATCTTAGCGGGGAGAACTCGTGGCACTGGAAAATGTATGTCCTCCGTTGACCTACAACAGCTGTGGACCCCTTAATTAATTTCATTGGTTGCATTATACAGTACATTCATTCATTATTTTACATGCAGAAGTAGATACAGCTCTCCCCTGTGGGACAATTGCTGTTAGTCTAGAGGCGTCCTTTATCATACAAATAATTTCTCACAAAAGACTACCATGGATTTGATACATTACTGGCATATTTTCAAGCTTTACATGTGATTATGAGTGTGACCATACACAGACTAGCATGTGTTTTTATACACCATACTGATGTATCACTTTTTATTATGCTTTACATGTGAGTATGGGGCTGGATTATCTTCAGAGTGTGACCATGCCACTGGAGGCTGCTGAGGGGAGGACGGCTCATAATAATGTCAAGGATGGAATCAATGGAATGGTATCAACGACGTGGTTTCCATGTGTTTGATACCATTCCCATAACTCCACTCCAGACATTATTATGAGCCGTCCTCCCCTCAGCAGCCTCCACTGAACCGTGCACACAGTCAATTATGTATTGTTATTATGTACTGTATAAGGCATTGCATGGCTCAGGCCGGGTGAAGGTTTATGGAGGGGTTGATAACGTTAACTTCTTCTGCTCTGGGATCGTGATATCCTAGACTTCACATAATGACGTATACACACGCACAAGCATACGCAAACACACATGCACACACACAGGATAAGAGATTGTTAAGTTCACATGGATACTGTCATCCTCATTATAGAACAACACGGAGATGACATAGAACTCAACAAGCCCATAAGAGACGTTTAGCTCCTAGCGACTCCTGTGTGCAGAAGTCTCCTTCCTTCCCCATTTCCTGTGCTGCTCACACACTACACCGCACCGCACAGAATAACAATCAACTCAACGGTTGGCTCTGACAGGCTATAGCATAGCGGTGTCTCTGTCTGAGATTCCGACATAACACATTCCCTCCTTAATCGCTATCAAAAACATGGGAAGACATACAAGACATCTAGGCGAAAGCAAAGGAATGTGCATCTGTTCAGTGAGGGTAGAGAATTAGAACGTGGCTATGTCTTCCTCTGCTTACCTGTCGTTATCTGCTTCAGTTCTCTTAATGATAGCTCCTCTATTCTTGGTCACATCACATTTGTTTTATACCAGTCCCTTTGAACAGCTGAAAGATATTGAGCCCCCTTTGATCAGGCATATCCTTCAGAATTCCAAATTCAGAAATGAGCCCCCTCAAAGTACCTCTGCTGGGTCGTCTCCTCCTTTTCTGCAACTCTCTGGTTTGTTTACTATATACACACCAACCGAAGCCAGGAAGAAGGGGGCGAAATTAAACCGAAAGAAGAGAAGGAAAGGCAAAAAAACATGAGATACAGAAAGAGAAAATTAGAGACATGGGAGAAAGGAAAGAGCCTGCGTGGGTTGTGTAAATTTTCTTCATTAATTTTTATACATTTAACAAAGAGAGAGGAGTTGAAGGAAAAAATAAATAAAAGAGAAACATTGCCACAAGACGCAATGGCGGCGCGCCTGCCTGTCTGCTTTGCTTTTCTCTTGTTCTCTTCATTTTCTTTGAAGGCGTCATGCGTTTTCTAATGATGACCCTTGGCATGCTGAGACACCTGGGACTTCCCCCAGCCGCCACGGAGCCACGGAGGACAAGTAGGGAGGCTGATCAAAATTAGCCCATTCTCATTTCAAACAGAATTTGGCCCAGCCACTGATCACAGTGAAGCACATAGAGAGCCTGGGCCCCTCATGGTCCTGCAGAGCTGGAGTAGAGATACATGCAGCAACTAGAGAGAGGAGAGATCTCCACCTGGTCGGTGGGAGTGGGAGGCCCTCCCCTGGAGATGGGGGCGTTGTGGAGGGGGAAGCAGGGGGAGTAGGTGGAAGACGACACAGTGACATGGCTGTGGGACGCCAGGGATCTGGATGTTCTTTGGCTGTTATTCCCTGTTAAAAGATTTAAAACATTGGGGTATGATAGGTCCCTTTGATGTTTGCTAAGCATAAAGCCAGGGTATGAGAGAAAGACTGATAGAAAAAGAGAAAGAGAGGGAGGCATGGAGGGAGGAAGGAAGGAAAGGGTGAGTTGGTGAAGGGGGGAGGCAGGTTGTTAATAGGCAGTCATCTTTTTCAGAGCCACAAAGGAGGAGGGGTAAAGAATGGTTAAGGAGGGGTGAGGATTGTGGAAGAGGGTGGATGGAGGGTAGGAGAACCACTGTCTCAGTGCAGCCACTCCAACAAAGGAAATATAAAAGCTGTGAGGTTGAGGCCGGGGCCAAGGCTGACTGGGGCAGAGAGAGAAGAAGAGAAGTTGTGGTATTTCTAACCTGCAACTTTTGCCATTTTAAATCCTACTTTGACTTTCATTTTAGAAGGAGGTAGAAGGGGTGGTAGTAGTAGTAGTAGGAGAGAGAGAGAGAGATAGTGGAGCCTGACACCTCATGGGAAGCTCACTTTTCGCCTCCCTCTGCTACTACAGACTCTTTAGGGTAAGGTAAACTATTCACATATCCAGGCTTTAGGCAAAGAGTAGATACATCTTCAATTAGTCAATCAGTAACAGCATGACCCTCACAGATACACAGAAGTCCTCTCATTCCTCTGCTTCTATAACTCACAACTGAATACTGCTTGTCTGTTTTTTCATCATTGAGTCAATCTGAGAGTATGTTCAAACCCCCTTGCCTGTGTGTGTGTGTGTGTGTGTGTGTGTGTGTGTGTGTGTGTGTGTGTGTGTGTGTGTGTGTGTGTGTGTGTGTGTGTGTGTGTGTGTGTGTGTGTGTGTGTGTGTGTGTGTGTGTGTGTGTGTGTGTGTGTGTGTGTGTGTGTGTGTGCCATATTCCTTTCCTGGTGCAGTGTTTGGGAGACAGATGGAAGCCAGTCTCAGCAAAGGGAATAGCAAAGATCTGAAAGCGTTTTAGCAACAATTAATATCTTTGATGGTTTAAGTTGTTCACATCAAGAGCAACAGCCCCACTGTTTAATGTTCTATTGATGACACAGAGTATAAAAACAGATCTGCCAATTGTCGGCAAACACAGAGCTTGGTAGATAAGAGGAAGAAAGCTGTAGGGAAAGGATTAAGAAAAGCAACCAGAAAAAAATGTGTCTTAACTGCAATTGGGCTTCAATTGGGAAAGTCTGTTGATACAAACAACTTAAGCAACACAAAGATGAGCAAAAATCAATATAAGCCAATAAATATCATTTGTATAAAATATGTTTCCATGAAATGATGTGCACATTAAAAACAACAAAATCACATACACTACATGACCGAAAGTACGAGGACACCCGCTCGTCGATTATCTCATTCCAAAATCATGGTCATTGATATGGAATTGCTCCCCCCTTTGCTGCTAGAACAGCCTCCACTCTTCTGGGAAGGCTTTCCACTAGATGTTGGAACATTGCTGTGGGGACTTGCTTCCATTCAGCCGCAAGAGCATTAGTGAGGTCGGGCATTTTAAGTAGTGAGGTCAATGTTCCAATTCATCCCAACGGTGTTCGATGGGTTTGAGGTCAGGGCTCTGTGCAGGCCAGTCAAGTTATTCCACACGATATCGACAAATAATTTGTGTAAGGACCTCGCTTTGTGCACGGGGCATTGTCATCCTGAAACAGGAAAGGGCCTTCCCTAAACTATTGCCACAAAGTTGGAAGAACAGAATCGTCTAGAATGTAATTGTATGCTGTAGTGTTAAGATTTTCCTTCACTAGAACTAAGGGGCCCGAACCATGAAAAACATCCCCAGACCATTATTCCTCCTCCACCAAACTTCACAGTTGGCACTACGCATTCGGTTAGGTAGCGTTCTCTTGGCATCTGCTAAACCCAGATTAGTCCGTCGGACTGCCAGATGGTGAAGCATGATTCATCACTCCAGAGAACGTGTTTCCACTGCTCCAGAGTCCAATGGTAATGAGCTTTACACCACTCCAGCCGGCGGTCCCGTTCTGTGAGCTTGTGTGGCCTACCACTTCGTGGCTGTGTCGTTGTTGCTCCTAGACATGTCCACTTCACAATAACAGCACTTAGAGTTGGCCGGGACATCTCTAGCAAGGCAGACATTTCTAACTGACTTGTTGAAAAGTTGGCGTCCTATGATGGTGCCACATTGAAAGTCACTGAGCTCTTCAGTAAGGCCATTCTACTGCCAATGTTTGTCTATGGTGATTGCATGGCAGTGTGCTCGATTTTATACACCTGTCAGCAACGGATGTGGCTGAAACAGCCGAATCCACTAATTTGAAGGGGTGTCCACATACTTCGGTATATACATTGTATCCGTGGGTTCTACAAATTCCCATTAAGAAATGATAATGTTGTCTATGCCTGTGTTGTTGTAGTGAAGCTTGATTTCTACCCCTCTCTTCTGATGTCCTGTTGAGATTTATTCATCTGTTAATTAAGCAATCTAAAGCACACTGAAGTGTTGTCAAGCCTGTAAAAAAAGGCAGAGATACACATTGGAGTGATTATTACACCAGTTAGGGCTGGGTGGCCATGTTGTTTTATTGGGCCTAATCTTCTTCGGGGAGTTGCTTGCCAAATAATTTAGAATCTGCATAACATTAGAGGACAAAAGTGACTGCATCCCAAATGACACCCTATTCCACATATAGTGCACTAATTTTGACCAGAGCCCAATGGGCCATGGTCAAAAGTAGTGCACTATATAGGGAATAGGGTGCCATTTAGGATACATATTCAGACTGGCTAACGAGCGGTTCCTCTGACCTATTTCCTGCTCTCCCTCCATTTTGGGCATGTTCATTAGGAAGCTAATCACAGGAGAGGCTTCTACTATTTTTCCCGTCTGTGAGCTGGATTAGTGGCGTCAGGGAGGTTTTCTGACACTGCCCTGCGCCAGGCATCACTCGTCTTCAAGACATCACTTTCCTCCAGAAACCTTGAGTCTGTCTGCCTGCCGCAGTCTGACGACCCCCCCGCCCAGTCCCCCTCTGTCTCTCTCCATGGGAAGAGAAATTAATTCAAACAACTACCGTTTTAATTGAAGACACCATCAGCCACGGAAATATCAGTAACGTCAGTAGGACCGGAAACATCCTTACATCCATACATTTTCAAACCCAGAATGTGTGACCATTTCTTTTCTCTTCAGTTATATATATGTATAATTAGGTTGGGTTTTCAAAAGGAGTTTGACATTACTTTCCGCGGGAATAATTTGAACTTTAAAGGCGACCAGTGAAATAAAGTGTTTTCACAGCAAAGGGGCTTTGGAGAGATAATGCAATATTTTTCATATAATATATACCTGGTCTAATTTACACTTCCTTTGTGGAATCATATTCACAAAATCACATTCCAGTGTGCTTGGGGTTGACGACCCTGTGCTCTGGAGATTTGCAGCTGCATGCGGTATGTTTACATTTGTCTAAAAGCAGTGTAAATTGAATTCTCCTGTATGTTCCCGACAGTGACTGCTGGTGTAAAGTGGCGTGTACAGAGTTGTACACTACACAGCCCTCCTCTGGGACACAAACCCTCCCTGTTGTTCCATCAAGCCTCCAAATGGAAGGAGGGAGAGATGGAAGAGAGGAAAAAATAAATCAATAAATCACATGCCATCCATCCAGTAACCAGGAAAACACTGTACAGACCCAAATTAATTTGACAACAGGGATGAAAAATGGGAGAAAGCACCTCTGGATGTCTGTTTGTGTGTCTTTGTTCTTCACATGGCAGAGGAACAACGACCAAAAAGGGAGTAATTGAATGCAAAATGCTCTCTTTCTACTCCGTCTTCTCTACTCCAGCCCACACCCTCGAGCCCTCGACCGCATCAGATCAGAAGGTGACATATCCAAAACTGTCACAAAATCACAAGAAAGGCAGTAATGGCTGCCAGAGACGTGGCAGCAGGCAGCAGTTCAGGGTGTTTCTAGTCTAGTGGGCTCTTTTTCTATCGCTCCCATGCCTATTCGGGTTGTAGGAGAATCTGAGAGAAAGCTAGTTCCGCTCTGCTCTGCTCTGCTCTTAGGCCTGCCGAATTAATGTGAAAGCGGCTAGATTTGATGTTGATGGCTTAGTGACAGTTGGGATGAAGGATGGTGGTTAGAGTTGAACACGAGGAGACTCAGGGCTGATCAATGGGTCCTTTCAGACAGACAGGCTTTGTGCAGCCAACTCGCCAAGTTATAGGATGATGCATCCATGCTCTTCAAAAAGACCCCCCCCCAACTCTCCTTTCTCACCCCTCTCCCCTTCTCCTACCCCGCGACCCCCCCATCTCTCACTGTGACCATCCCTTTCTCTTTCACTCTTTCTTCCACCTCCAAAAGCATTAGATGACAAATCCATACCCCCAGTAAAGAGAGATATCGGCCTGCCGTCTAGTTCGTCTCCTACAGCACTGCACCAGCCAGCTGCATTTTCTGATAGACGTGCTGCTGAGCTAACATCAGGATCAAAGACCGTCAGAACAATAAGGAGATAACAGTGGTACAGAAGACTGCCCATCCACAGGAATATTCCTCCACCAGGGACGTTATGTTCATTTGAAGACAGTGATTTGTTTCTCTCTAACTTCTGGTAATTACTTTGATAAACTGACATTTTTGTCATCTGACATTTTTGCCATCTGACATTTTTGTCATATCAAATACCTTGTCGCTCCTTGTGAAACGGAACGGGACCTTTGAACGGTAGTTAGGCTAGTTTTCCATCATCAAGGTCATGTTCTTCTGTCAAGAGAGATGAGATTCTCCTTAAAGGTCCTTAAGATGGCCTCCTGTATCTGGTCAAAAGGCCCTTCATCAAAGAGTTGTAGTAAAGGCCAGGGATGAGTGTTGGTGAGACCAAAGCCTTCAAGCAAGGCTGCTGTACCATGACGGCAGTTCCCCGGGGGGTCCCGGAGGTATCACGACGCATGGTCGCAGAAGAAGACACACGTTAGGGATCAAATGCCAGCGGCCGTGTGAAATCAAAGGGAAAGACGTGCGGCGAGGCAGGCGGCTTCTCCCACTTAAAGTTCAGCTGCAGAGGAAGAGGAGGTTTTATTATGGACATAATAGAGGCAGCCTAGGTCAGAAAGCAATCACAGCTCTGACACCTAGCAGACAGCTAGCCCAGCAGGTAGCGGCCAGCGTCGCCCATCAGTGGTTGGTAGCACTTTGGAGAGATGCTCTTCTCCAGTGGAGAGAAAGGCCAAAAGGACAGTGGCAGGCCACTGTTCCATCGATGACAGTGTAAAAGACCCATAAGAGTGTTTTCTCAAAGCAGAAAAATAGGGCCTGTCGATGTGTAACACTCTAGGCCTCCATGTCGGTCTATAACTGACAAACATATCAGGGGTGAAAGTTCACACACGGACGTGCATCCAGGGTTTGATAGGAAAGCTGTATACGTGCGTCACTGGATCTGTAAGTAACTGTGGATACGTTGACTTGACAAAACATCGGCCACTTTCAAAGCTACCGTATGTGACCTGATATAGCCTCCTCTCACAGGAGAGATGCTCAGGCCACATGGAACATATGGCAGTTATTACGGTCACATACAGCACAGAGACAGACCATGGCACTAGAGAAAAGCTAGACAGAGCCAATGCAGGTTTCAGCCATTACGCTGCTGCCATCCCTGTAGAGGAAACCCGTATTTAACCAGGGCTAATGAAGTGCAGGACTGAGACTAATGGTCCCTCTGCCCTCTGACCTCTCCCGGGGATGGGAACTAGGACCTGGCAGGGCTCTCGCAGGGTGACATACTGTAGAGGCTGGACTTCAACAGTGCTTAACATGGATCCTCGGAACAACCATTAACCCTGACCTATAGCATGACCATGGACAGATCTCCCCTCAGGCTTACATCTGGTCAGGACTGGACCAGTACCAAGTCTCAGTCGGCAGCCAGGCATATAGGCAGCAGGCTGCTCTGAAACACTGCTGGATAGCATACAGGCAAACTGGTAGCCGGGCATGGGTTTGAGAGGAGTAGTCTAGCTAATTGTCTGGCATGGGTCTGTGGCTAGTGGTTTCTTTGAGTGTGCAAAACTGACCAAATCTCCATCAATCCGGTGGTTTTACTGGATGGGATTACAACAAAATAAATCAAATTTCTGCAGGAGCTCCATAGTCTTCTCCATCTATTCTAAACTATACGGAGCAGGAAGAATTGTGAGACGGACAGTAATGGATGCAGGTTGGTGTACATTTAGTTCACTTTTAGAGAACTGAATTGGAAAAGGACTCGATGTCCTTCTGCTCACATTGCAAGAGGTCTCAGTGAGGAATGCCATTGCATTCACATTGCTATTTTGGGACACAAAGTCTAAAAGCAACGCATATCAAGAACATATACTCATAGTCAGAGCATGTCATTACATATTGAACAATTATACAACGGGTAGGTCTAATCCTGAATGCTGATTGCCTAGTGGTTAGAGCGTTGGACTAGTAACTGGAAGGTTGCAAGTTCAAACCCCCGAGCTGACAAGGTACAAATCTCTCGTTCTGCCCCTGAACAGGCAGTTAACCCATTGTTCCTAGGCCGCCATTGAAAATAAGAATCTGACTTGCCTAGTAAAATAAAGGTTAAAAATGTTTTTTTTTTAAAGACTGCTTTCCAGCCGGTGTCTATTCCACAAGTTACCACTGGCAAAATCTATGACGTTAAAATGCCTATTTACTCTATTCAATCTGACTGCACAATCCACTGTCTCATCAGCCCAACCAAGCAATTTATAAACATGATCTCCACTATAAAAAGCGTTTAGTCATTATCTCACATTTCTTTTAGACTAACA
The DNA here is from genome assembly GCF_021184085.1 of Oncorhynchus gorbuscha. Lineage (NCBI taxonomy): Eukaryota > Metazoa > Chordata > Actinopteri > Salmoniformes > Salmonidae > Oncorhynchus > Oncorhynchus gorbuscha. The sequence continues at coordinate 35,573,696 of NC_060178.1, forward strand.
TTTAGTTTTCAACATCGGAGATCTGTATAAACCTTGCTGTCTGTCTTCCTGACATTTGCAACGTTGTTTCAATATTCAAATTACATTGTAATGGTGGCGGTGGCTTTGTTAGCCAGGCTGCTCTCTCAGCTCTATCTCGCTCTGGGAAGGGTAGCTTTACTGTTTGCTGCTGTCAATGCTACATTCTCCATAACAGCACACCTTGGCAATAATCAGGGGTTTGTGAGTAGTTGTGGTATTGGTAGAGAGGATGCGCGGTGTGGACAACAGTACGCAGCTTAATTAACTCAGGAACCACACCTGTGTGGAAGCACCTGCTGTCAATATACTATGTCTCCCTCATTTAATCGAGTGTTCCCTTTATTTTGGCAGTTACCGGTATGTGTTTGGTTGTAATGATGTATAGAAAAACGACATATGTGGCGCTTTACAGCATTGTATACAGTACTTATCAGGAAGATGTATTGTTTTGGTCTTCCTCAAACAAGTCTTTTGCTTCTGTTTCTCTATGTTGGTTGACCTTTGGTGAGCACTGAGCAACACCTCTCCAATCATAGCCGGTCCAGTTCTGTAGCCTCTCTGTGCTCGGAGGGGTCATAAAATATTCAGGCTCCATGTTTCCCTCAGAACAGGCTGGTGGCGGTGGCTTTGTTAGCCAGGCTGCTCTCTCAGCTCTATCTCGATATGGGAAGGGTAGCTTCACTGCTGCTGTCCATGCTACATTCTCCATAACAGCACACCTTGGCAATAATCAGGTGTTTGTGAGTAGTTGTGGTATTGGTAGAGAGGATGCGCGGTGGGGACAACAGTACGCAGCTAGATAGCTCGCTGTGGTGAGACACAGCTAGTCTATCTGCATACTGCTGTCCATGCTAGGAGTCCTCAGTGCTCCTTTGAACTACGAACCACCGATTACTGACACACTGCGGTGTGGTGTTCACTCCCAACACACCCACACCACCATACACACTAACCTTTGTTCGCTACAGAAAAAGCCAGCTAGCTGCATACTGCTGTCCACATCAAGCTTCCTCAGACCTCTCCTTAGCACCACAAACCATTGACTATTGCTAAGCTGTGCCATTGTGTCAGTCCACTCCAAACTCACCCACACCACCATTCACACCAACCTTCATTATCTGGTTATCACCACACCAAAATGCTTCCACTTTATTGGATAACTACCACTTTTCCTATCTTTTCTTTCATTCTGTTTCTATGATGTGTTTGCCTGACGGATAGTTAGTTGTCTGTTGCTTGTGTTGTTTCAGCCATCATACCAGACCTGAGAGGTGGGATATTGTTGCTCTCTATGTGGGCATTGTCAATTTATAACCAATGGCAAGATCCTGAATTATACACTAAGCTACTCGGGCAGAAGAAATAGGCCAGGCTTGTTTTATTCACAACCTTGTGAATTCAAACAGCTTGCTGTGGCTGGGGAATTGAAGCAGAAAGCTATCATACAGGGTCCAAGGCATAGCAAGAGAACAGGTAAGAATAAAGTATGTATAAAAGCACAGGTAAGCTTTAGCCTCGGGCGTAGCTACAATGTTCTAGCTACGAAAAGCCACAATAAATTCTAGGTTTTACTATTGTGTTTATTTTTTATTTTTTTTGCTCTATTGAAAAATAATGACAGCTTTCACTGGACCAAGTTGTTCAGAGAGGATATCCTGGCCAAAACTCTCAGTGCTCTTACTGTAGACCTCTCATACGTGTTACTAACAACCTACAGTACCCAGCAAAACAAACCTGGCTTGTTGCCACATGGAAATACAATTCTCCTAATTTGATATCCAAGATAAGGATTTGTACATAATGGACAATGGATAAGTGTGACCCAGCGGCGACAACATAACCTGCTCTTCATCTAAGGTGACATGATATTAACACACACACATAGGCTTTGTCCCAGGTTAAAACTGATTCCCTATTAAGTGCACTAGTTTTGACCATGGACAACAAGGCTCCGGTTGAAAGTAGTACACTATAGGGAATATGGGAACATTCGGGACACAGACAGTAACATCACATCATTCACATTCATAACATGACAGCTTCCAACAGCTCATCCAGGATATCTAATCCCATCATTATTTTTCCTAGCGTCTCCTCGTTCCTGGAATCCCCTAACGCAGTCCCATGACTAATGCCCGTAACAGGGAGAGGAGGAGGAGGTGATGGTGGAAGAGGAGGAAGAGGAGGAGGAGGATATATAGGAGGTGAGTGTTTGTGTGTGTCTGGCTGCCAGTGGTGGTGCAGTGTCTTATCAACCCAGTGCCACTCTCATGTCTCCTCCATCCTGACATGCAGCTAATCCAGGCTGATGAGGAGCTGCGCTCAGTCGGTTAGCAGGGACCTCGCTAGGCAGGAGGCAGCAGCCCAGACCCAAATCCTTCCCCCCCTATTCACCATCCCTCCCTCCACACACCCCCAAATCATCCCCCCATATGTACCCATCCCCCCCATAACACCTCCATAAGTATTACATTAACCCCAGTCATACCTGTCTGAGGAGCTGTGTGTGTGCAAAGCTAAGTGTGTGTGTGTGTGTAGCCTTCCTTATGCATTATTTCTGCCGTCTTCGGTCCTCATCAGCATGGATGGGGATACTGCTGGTAAACAAAGCCTGAGCTGCCTGTCAAAGTGTTGGGTGGCTGGGTGTCTGCACTTCACCCCCCTCTGCATCTTCCTACCTGGCCCAGTCTACCCTGGGCCCTTCTACACAGGCAAACCTGTCCTCCTCCCCAACCAAACAGGCAGGACATGCACGGGGGCAACCCTCGCCTATTTAGAGGAAGTATTACTATTGGGCTGCTCACTAACATTCTATTCCTAATTTATTCGCAACAATATAGCAATATAATACAATTGACATACATTGGTTTAATCTGTGTTCATGTTTATATCTTTACTGTCAACCAAAGAAATACTGACAGGTAACATACCAGAACAGAACAATTCATTTAATATTTTAAGGTTAATGTATACAGAGCATTCTGAAAGTTCCCATACCCCTATACTTTATCCACATTTAGTTGTGTTACAATCAATTTAAAATGGATTAAATTGAGATGTTATGTCACTGGCCTAAACGCCATAGAATACTTTTACATATGAATAAAAATGAAAAGCTAAATTGTCAATTAGTATTCAACCCCTTTGTTATTGCAAGCCTAAATAAGATCAATAGTAAAAATGTGCTTAACAAGTCATATAATAAGTTGCATGGACTCACTCTGTGAGCAACAATAGTGTTTAACATCATTTTTGAATGATTACCACATCTCTGTACCCCACACATACAGTTATCTGTAAGGTCACTCAGTCGAGCAGTAGATTTTAAACACAGATTCAACCACAAAGACCAGAGAGATTTTCCAAGGCTTCTCAAAGAAGGGCGATGGTAGATGGGTGAAAATAAAAAATGCAGACAATGAATATCCCTATGAGCATGGTGATGTTATTAATTCCACTTTGGATGGTGTATCAATACACCCAGTCACTACAGAGATACAGGCATCCTTCCTAACTCAGTTGCCGCAGAGGAAGGAAACCATTCAGGGATTTCACTATGAGGTCAATGGTGACTTTAAAACAGTTACAAAGTTAAATGGCTGTGATGGGAGAAAACTGAGGATGGATCAACAACATTGTAGTTACTCCACAATACTAACCTAATTGACAGAGTGAAAAGAAGAAAGCCTGTACAGAAGAAATTTGGATAAAACATGCATTCTGTTTGCAATAAAGCACTAAAGTAAAAAAACGAAAAAAAGAAGTGGCAAATAAATGAACTTTATGTCCTGAGTACAAAGCATTATGTTTGGGGCAAATCCAACACAACACATCACTGAGTGCCACTCTTAATATTTTGTTTTGTGTGTTTATTTAACCTCCATTTAACTAGACAAGTCAGTTAAGAACAAATTATTTTTTTACAATGACGACCTACCCCAGCTAAACCTTAACCCAGACGATGCTGGGTCAACTGTGTGCCGCTCAATCAGCCTGAAATCGAAGCAGGTTCTGTAGTGACACCTCTAGCACTGAGATGCAGTGCCTTAGACATTTACATTTACATTACATTTAAGTCATTTAGCAGACGCTCTTATCCAGAGCGACTTACAAATTGGTGCATTCACCTTATGACATCCAGTGGAACAACCACTTTACAATAGTGCATCTAAATATTTTAAGGGGGGAGGGGGGTGAGAAGGATTACTTTATCCTATCCTAGGTATTCCTTAAAGAGGTGGGGTTTCAGGTGTCTCCGGAAGGTGGTGATTGACTCCGCTGTCCTGGCGTCATGAGGGAGTTTGTTCCACCATTGGGGAGCCAGAGCAGCGAACAGTTTTGACTGAGCTGAGCGGGAACTGTACTTCCTCAGTGGTAGGGAGGCGAGCAGGCCAGAGGTGGATGAACGCAGTGCCCTTATTTGGGTGTAGGGCCTGATCAGAGCCTGGAGGTACTGAGGTGCCGTTCCCCTCACAGCTCCGTAGGCAAGCACCATGGTCTTGTAGCGGATGCGAGCTTCAACTGGAAGCCAGTGGAGAGAGCGGAGGAGCGGGGTGACGTGAGAGAACTTGGGAAGGTTGAACACTAGTCGGGCTGCGGCGTTCTGGATGAGTTGTAGGGGTTTAATGGCACAGGCAGGGAGCCCAGCCAACAGCGAGTTGCAGTAATCCAGACGGGAGATGACAAGTGCCTGGATTAGGACCTGCGCCGCTTCCTGTGTGAGGCAGGGTCGTACTCTGCGGATGTTGTAGAGCATGAACCTACAGGAACGGGCCACCGCCTTGATGTTAGTTGAGAACGACAGTTTGTTGTCCAGGATCACGCCAAGGTTCTTAGCGCTCTGGGAGGAGGACACAATGGAGTTGTCAACCGTGATGGCGAGATCATGGAACGGGCAGTCCTTCCCCGGGAGGAAGAGCAGCTCCGTCTTGCCGAAGTTCAGCATGAGGTGGTGATCCGTCATCCACACTGATATGTCTGCCAGACATGCAGAGATGCGATTCGCCACCTGGTCATCAGAAGGGGGAAAGGAGAAGATTAATTGTGTGTCGTCTGCATAGCAATGATAGGAGAGACCATGTGAGGTTATGACAGAGCCAAGTGACTTGGTGTATAGCGAGAATAGGAGAGGGCCTAGAACAGAGCCCTGGGGGACACCAGTGGTGAGAGCGCGTGGTGAGGAGACAGATTCTCGCCACGCCACCTGGTAGGAGCGACCTGTCAGGTAGGACGCAATCCAAGCGTGGGCCGCGCCGGAGATGCCCAACTCGGAGAGGGTGGAGAGGAGGATCTGATGGTTCACAGTATCGAAGGCAGCCGATAGGTCTAGAAGGATGAGAGCAGAGGAGAGAGAGTTAGCTTTAGCGGTGCGGAGCGCCTCCGTGATACAGAGAAGAGCAGTCTCAGTTGAATGACTAGTCTTGAAACCTGACTGATTTGGATCAAGAAGGTCATTCTGAGAGAGATAGCGGGAGAGCTGACCAAGGACGGCACGTTCAAGAGTTTTGGAGAGAAAAGAAAGAAGGGATACTGGTCTGTAGTTGTTGACATCGGAGGGATCGAGTGTAGGTTTTTTCAGAAGGGGTGCAACTCTCGCTCTCTTGAAGACGGAAGGGACGTAGCCAGCGGTCAGGGATAAGTTGATGAGCGAGGTGAGGTAAGGGAGAAGGTCTCCGGAAATGGTCTGGAGAAGAGAGGAGGGGATAGGGTCGAGCGGGCAGGTTGTTGGGCGGCCGGCCGTCACAAGACGCGAGATTTCATCTGGAGAGAGAGGGAGAAAGAGGTCAGAGAACAGGGTAGGGCAGTGTGAGCAGAACCAGCGGTGTTGTTTGACTTAGCAAACGAGGATCGGATGTCGTCGATCTTCTTTTCAAAATGGTTGACGAAGTCATCTGCAGAGAGGGAGGAGGGGGAGGGGGAGGAGGATTCAGGAGGGAGGAGAATGTGGCAAAGAGCTTCCTAGGGTTAGAGGCAGATGCTTGGAATTTAGAGTGGTAGAAAGTGGCTTTAGCAGCAGAGACAGAGGAGGAAAATGTAGAGAGGAGGGAGTGAAAGGATGCCAGGTCCGCAGGGAGGCGAGTTTTCCTCCATTTCCGCTCGGCCTTCCGGAGCCCTGTTCTGTGAGCTCGCATTGAGTCGTCAAGCCACGGAGCGGGAGGGAGGACCGAGCCGGCCTGGAAGATAGGGGACATAGAGAGTCAAAGGATGCAGAAAGGGAGGAGAGGAGGGTTGAGGAGGCAGAATCAGGAGATAGGTTGGAGAAGGTTTGAGCAGAGGGAAGAGATGATAGGATGGAAGAGGAGAGAGTAGCGGGGAGAGAGAGCGAAGGTTGGGACGGCGCGATACCATCCGAGTAGGGGCAGTGTGGGAAGTGTTGGATGAGAGCGAGAGGGAAAAGGATACAAGGTAGTGGTCGGAGACTTGGAGGGGAGTTGCAATGAGGTTAGTGGAAGAACAGCATCTAGTAAAGATGAGGTCGAGCGTATTGCCTGCCTTGTGAGTAGGGGGAAGGTGAGAGGGTGAGGTCAAAAGAGGAGAGGAGTGGAAAGAAGGAGGCAGAGAGGAATGAGTCAAAGGTAGACGTGGGGAGGTTAAAGTCGCCCAGAACTGTGAGAGGTGAGCCGTCCTCAGGAAAGGAGCTTATCAAGGCATCAAGCTCATTGATGAACTCTCCGAGGGGACCTGGAGGGCGATAAATGATAAGGATGTTAAGCTTGAAAGGGCTGGTAACTGTGACAGCATGAAATTCAAAGGAGGCGATAGACAGATGGGTAAGGGAGAAAGAGAGAATGACCACATGGGAGAGATAAGGATCCCTATGCCACCACCCCGCTGACCAGAAGCTCTCGGGGTGTGCGAGAACACGTGGGCGGACGAAGAGAGAGCAGTAGGAGTAGCAGTGTTATCTGTGGTGATCCATGTTTCTGTCAGTGCCAAGAAGTCGAGGGACTGGAGGGAGGCATAGGCTGAGATGAACTCTGCCTTGTTGGCTGCAGATCGGCAGTTCCAGAGGCTACCGGAGACCTGGAACTCCACGTGGGTCGTGCGTGCTGGGACCACCAGATTAGGGTGGCAGCGGCCACGCGGTGTGGAGCGTTTGTATGGTCTGTGCAGAGAGGAGAGAACAGGGATAGACAGACACATAGTTGACAGGCTACAGAAGAGGCTACGCTAATGCAAGGAGATTGGGATGACAAGTGGACTACACGTCTCGAATGTTCAGAAAGTTAAGCTTACGTAGCAAGAATCTTATTGACTAAAATTATTAAAAATGATACAGTACTGCTGAAGTAGGCTAGCTGGCAGTGGCTGCGTTGTTGACTTTGTAGGCTAGCTGACAGTGGCTGCGTTGTTGACACTACACTAATCAAGTCGTTCCGTTGAGTGTAGTAGTTTCTACAGTGCTGCTATTCGGGGGCTAGCTGGCTAGCTAGCAGTGTTGATTACGTTACGTTGCGTTAAAAGAACGACAATAGCTGGCTAGCTAACCTAGAAAATCGCTCTAGACTACACAATTATCTTTGATACACAGACGGCTATGTAGCTAGCTATGTAGCTAGCTACGATCAAACAAATCAAACCGTTGTGCTGTAATGAAATGAAATGAAAAATGTGATACTACCTGTTGAGCGAAGCGGAATGCGACCGGGTTGTTGAGTGCGGAAGTTCTATTCAGTAGACGTTGGCTAGCTGTTGGCTAGCTAGCAGTGTCTCCTACGTTAAGGACGACAAATAGCTGGCTAGCTAACCTCGGTAAATTAAGATAATCACTCTAAGACTACACGCTCTAAACTACACAATTATTTTGGATACGAAGACAGCAAAGACAACTATGTAGCTAGCTAACACTACACTAATCAAGTCGTTCAGTTGAGTGTAATAGTTTCTACAGTGCTGCTATTCGGTAGACGGTGGACGTTTGCTAGCTGGCTAGCTGCTGGGCAGATAGCAGTGTAGACTACGTTAGGACGACGAAATACGAAGTTGCAATAGAAGTGCTGACTGTTTCACTTTGTTCTCCTCTTTCTTTTCCTTTTTCTTCTGTCCTTCTTTTGTCCTTATTTTGTCTTCCTTTCTTCTGTTAACTAGATATTTTTTGTTGTTATTCTTTGTAAGCTAGCTAGCTTCTTCCAGGAGAGTCCCTAGCAACTGCTTAGCAACAAGTAAACAATTCTGCTAGCAATTCACCTAGCTAAGATAACTGTACAATTTTATGAAAAAAATAGTTAATTTTTCAAAAGCCTGTCTTGTTTAGTTTGTTCCTTGTTTTGTCTTCTATTGAGTCTTGCAGTTTTCTCTTGATTTTTTCGATGTACTTCACTCTAAAAAAACATTTAAATCTCAATAAATACAGGAGCTCATTTTTCAGCAGCTGCTCAATTTAGACCACTGCGCCACTTGGGGAAATGGGTTATGGGTATGCCTGTCATCGGCAAGGACTAAGGAGTTTTTTTTAGGATAAAAAATAAACAGAATAGAGCTAAGCAGAGGCAACGTCCTAGAGGAAAACGTGGTTCAGTCTGCATTCCTTGAAAATAAAAGACAGCTGCACACTCTAGGAGCTCAGATGCAAAAGTTTAATTACCAACGTTTCGACAGCTAAGCTGTCATCAACAGGGTATAATCACAAACACTTGTTTATATAGTGTCAAAAGACACAGGTGTCTGTAATCATGGCCAAGAGTGGCCTAATATCATTGGTTAATTCTCAAATATTAAAATGGCATACAAAGAACAGCATACAAACAACAAATGGATAGTATACGATCATAAATTAATTTTTGACTACACAAGCTTACAAACAATTACAATGTCAAAGTCACAATAATCACAAGAATGGCTTCAGATCAAAGTCTACGTTGAGACCGAAGGGAGCAAGGGTCTTTAAGTTAAAGATCCAGTCAGCCTCTCGTTTTAGTTGTAGTTTAGTTTAGTTTATTTTATTTTTACAGGGACAGTGCACATTAATCAACGTTTCAGTAAAAGTGCCGGTTTTAGCCAGCCGGCTAATTTTCAACCGCAGTCCCTGGGCAGGTTATTAAAAACAATTACAATATAGACAATAGCACCATAGAACAAGCAAGACATAGCAACATAGGACAAGCAAGACATAGCATACAGACAGAGCAACATAGAACAAAAAGCAGCAAAACAAAATTCATAAAAGCAACAAAGTGTTTCCACACCTCACAAGCTACAGACAACAGACAACATGGAAAGCGGCAACACACAGCTAGGGACCATGTTCACAAATCTGATTGACCTTTTAACAATAAATTATCAAGGTCACCCAATTTCCTAGGGAGGGTGACATGTACGATGCCAATACAACGCAGAGACGAAATCGAGTGGCCTGCCTCCAAGAAGTGGGCTGCAACTGGGTACGTAAAGTTTTTACACCTAATGGTGCTACGATGCTCTGAGATACGTACTTTTAATTTGTGCTTTGTTTTACCCACATCATTTTTACCACAAGGACAAGTTATAAGATAAATAACTGCCTTAGTGGAGCACGTAATAACACCTTTGATAGGGATCAATTTCCCTGTTTGTGGGTTTTTGAAGGATCTACATTTATAAGTGCCATTGCATTGAACACAGCCATTACACTTGTAATTTCCATCCAGTAGGGGAGCAAATAGACGTTGTTCAGTAATATCAGTCTGCATTCCAACAGACACTGGGAGACAAATTCACCTTTCAGCAGGACAATAACCTAAAACACAAGGCCAAATATACACTGAAGTTGCTTACCAAGATAACATTGACTGTTCTAGAGTGGCCTATTTACAGGTTTGACTTCAATTGAAAACGGCTGTCTAGAAATGATCAACAACCAACTTGACAGAGCTTTAAGAATAAATCAAAAATAATCATGTGCTAATATTGTCCAATCAAGGTGTGCTATGCTCTTAGAGACTTACCCAGAAATCATCACAGCTGTAATAGCTGCTAGAAGTGATTGTAACATGTGTTGAATTATTTCTGTATTTCATTATCAACCAATTTGCAAACAGTGTTTTCAGAAAGTATTTATACCTTTTCACTTATTGCACATGTTTTTGTATTAAAGCCTGATTTCAAAATGTTTTAAAACAAAAGAATTCTCCCACCCATAATGGAAAAGGCAAATCATCTTTTGGGATTTTTTTTTGAAAATGTATTGAATATGAAATACTGACATCTCATATTGGGAGTGAACATTATTTATAACAAGGGTTACGTGGAGAAATCAGACCTCTCTGAAATTAAAATGGAAGGCCCTCCCTCCAGCAAATATATTTGACCTAAACCCTCCCTGAACGCTTGAAAAAAACAAACATGTGACCCTCCCCTACACCCAAAATAATGATTAAAACAAAGTGGATAGCAGAGAACATGTCGACCTTTCACCCTCACTTCTTGGACAGACCAGAACGAACCTTAGATATGCAGTTATACATACTGTTCTTCATTATAAAACCATTGTATGGTATTGTATTAATTTTGATCGTGCACAAGGCTGCGGGCCAGAAGGTTGTGGGTTCGCAGACCACCGGGGACAAGAGTAGAGGTGGAAATATTGCCTTTATAGTAAAAGCATTGCTTGAATCTAATATTGTATTTGCAGGTCCGAGAAAAGAAAAGCCTTCTATATAATTTGACATATTAGCAGAATCTTTTTTTAATACAACACAAATTACCTAAATTACAAGCTAACAAAGGACAGAGAGATAGGCCTATGTGTTCATATTTCTCCAATGCCAAATCAGTGTGTCTTGTTTGCAACGAAACTGTCCCTGTTTGCAAGTAATTAAATATGAGACGTCATTAGGAATCTGAGCATGGTACTTTCAAAAGTTAGGCCTACCTTTCCACCCCTGACGACGCAGAAACATTTAAGTTTAACTGTTGGCTACTCTTCTTCCGTGGCTTAACCCAGCGAGAGAAGGTGTTTCCCTAAAAGCTGCCTGGGTTTAAACATATTCTATTGTACAGACCGTGAATAGCTTAGTGACAGAATTAAATTACTTTCCAAGCACAGTCTATGTTTTGTCTACTCGGCTATAGAAGGTCGTATTTCAGATTGTCAAAGAAACGTAACAATGATATTCACACACATATTCACAAAAACACAGCTCATTTCTAGCATAAAGCATAGAGGACCAAAATGTTGTTATACAGTACATCACTTTATATAAATGGACCCGTTTTATTTTCCTCAAAATCTTAAGCTAACATGGCCTTTACTTTTTGTCATTTGCTTTGATAAATGGTAGACCTATTTTATACCATCTCATATTCAAGTATTGGTCTTAACAGCTCTTCACTAACACAGAGGTGGGCTTTTTAAATAGTACATGGTGGATGGAGGAATTGTCCGACACATCTATGGATATAGCAGCCTATAGCCTTATTTGGGTTGTCAAACAGGTAGGCCTACCTCTTAATTTAAATAGGAAGAAATAGGCTCCAAACACAAAGCCCTCTTGTTGTTAGTAAAGTCTAATTAAATGTGCCTACTTTCAGCACCATAAGCTGTCCATTTCCAATTGTACATGCCATGACTGCTGCTTGAAGTTTTAGTACCACAATGTAAGTCACTCGAATCTGGCTTAGTGTGAGGTCAATAACTCTGATAAATACATCATTGGCAAGAAACATATTGTTTTTAATTACATAAAATTATTGTAGTAGCAAGCTATCAAAGTTGACCTCCGGTCCTCCTCATCTTCGCGCTCTCCTTCTCAAACAGAACATAGGCTATAGTCTATAGGCTAGTCTGTGCACAATATTTTTTTTAATGCATTTTTTTGGATTAGACCTAATAAATAAAAATATTCAGAAGAAGCCTTTGACTCTCCTTCTGAACTGCCACCGTAGGCCAACACAGCACAGCCATTGGTTACGCAGCACACAAAATGTGTTTGACCAGCAAGAGCAGAGCAGGCCAAGGTTCAGGGTTGGAACAGCCATTGCAGTGTGTAATGCAGCCTATATTTAGAACATCCCAGCAGCTATCTTAGAAATATAACTTTGGTCTGTGATTCTTCGAGCATGCACATCGCATGCCATATACAGTAGCATATAGGCTATGGATCATTTGATTGAAACCACACTAAATAGCTTATGCCCACTTGATATTGGGAGCAGAGCAGAGAATCAGAGATGAGAGATGCCTTTGGGCACACGTCGATATATAGCCTAATAAGCAACTCATTCTAAAACACTGTGAAATATTGAAAATGGAATTTTGAAACATTTCAATTACAAATTACATGACCCTCCCCTGGACTATATAGTTTTTTATTTTTACTTAAACCTCCCCTTGACGGAAATTGAAAAAGCATGACCTTCTGCCATTTCCCTCCAGGTAACCACTCTTTAAATGTCAATCCATCCCTTACATAAGTATTCACACCCCTGAGTCAATACATGTTAGAATCACACTGGCAGCTATTACAGCTTAGAATCTTTCTGGGTAAGTCTCAGAGCTTTTCACACCTGGATTGTACAATATTTGCACATTATTCTTTAAAATATTATTCAAGATCTGCGAAGTTGGTTATTGATCATTGCTAGACAGCCCTTTTCAAGCTGATTTAAGTAACTGTAACTAGTGCACTCAGGCACAAATCAATGTTATCTTGATAAGCAACTCCAGTATATATTTGGCCTTGTGTTTTAGGTTATTGTCCTGCTGAAAGGTGAATTTGTCTCCCAGTGTCTGTTGGAAAGCAGTCTGAACTAGGTTTTCCTCTAGGAATTTGCCTCTAAACCATTTATTTCTATCCCTAAAATGTCCCTAGACTTGGCCAATTCAAATCATACCCATAACATGGAGCAGCCACCACCATGCATGAAAATATGGAGAGGGGTACTCAGTGTTTTGCTGGATTTGCCCCAAACATAATGCTTTCTATTCAGGATGAAAAGTTTATTACTTAGCCACATTTTTTGCAGTTTTACTTTAGTACCTTAATGGAAACAGTATATCACAGCTCAAGATAAGACCCAGATGCAGACAGTTTGAATAACAGACATTTATTTATGAAAACAGGGGGCAGGCAAATGACAGGTCAAGGGCAGGCAGAGACAGTAGTCCAGGCAGAGTCCATAATGTACAGAGCAGAAGGCAGTCTCAGGGTCAGGGCAGCCAGAGGTCAGTAATACAGGGCAGTGTCAAAAAGTACAGATCGGCAGGCAGGCTCAGGGTCAGTACAGGCAGAATGATCAAAAAACGGAAATAACTAGAAAACCGGCTCAAGAAAACATGAGTACGAAGAACAAGCTGGTAGACTTGATGAGACAAGTTGAACTGGCAACAGAGAACACAGGTACAATTGTGAAGGTGTTAATGGGGAAGATGGGCGACACCTGGAGGGGGGTGGAGACAAGCACAAAGACAGTTGAATCAGATCAGGGTCTGACACAGGATGAATGTTTTGGAATTTTTGTATTCTGTACAGGCTTTCTTCTTTTCACTCTGTCATTTAGGTTAGTATTGTGGAGAACTGCAATGTTGTTGATCCGTCCTCAGTTTTCTCCTATCATAGCCATTAAACACTGTAACTGTTTTAAAGTCACCATTGGCCTCAAGGTGAAATCCCTGAACGGTTTCCTTCCTCTCCGGCAGCTGAGTTAGAAAGGATGCCTGTATCTGTGTAGTGACTGGGTGTATTGATACACCACCCCAAGTGTAATTAATAACGTCACCAGGCTCAAAGGAATATTCAATGTCTGCTTTTTTATTTTTACCCATCTACCAATAGATAGATGACTTTGGAGACTTTGGAAGACTTTCCTTGTCTTTGTAGTTGAATCTGTGTTTGAAATGCACTGCTTGACTGAGGGACCTTACAGATAATTGTATGTGTGGGGTACAGAGATGAGGTAGTCATTAAATATCATCTTAAATGGTATTATTGCACCATGCAGCTTATGGACATATTCACTCCTGAACTTATTAAAGCTTGCCATAAACAAGTGGTTGAATACTTAATTGACTCAAGACATTTCACCTTTTCATGTTTAATAAATTAGTAAACATTTCTTAAGACATAATTCCATTTTGAAATGATGGGGTATTGTGTGTAGGCCAGTGACACCACATCTCAATTTAATCCACTTGAAAATCAGGCTCTAACACAACACAAGGTGTAAAAAGTCAAGGGGTGTGAGTACACTCTGGAGGCACTGTATACAGCATACCATGACAAAGACGAACCAGGGGAATCCAGGTAAAAGCTGTGATCCCTTGTTTATGTCACCTGTTAAATCCATTTCAATCAGTGTAGATGAAGGGGAGGAGACAGGTTAAATAAGGATTTTTAAGCCTTGAGACAATTGAGACAGGGATGGTGTGTGTGTGCCATTCAGAGGGTGAATGGGCAAGACAAAATATTTAAGTGCCTTTGAACAGGATATGGTAGTAGGTGGCTGGCGCACCGGTTTGAGTGTGTCAAGAACTGTAACACTGCTGGATTTTTTTATGCTCTACAGTTTCCTGTGTGTATCAAGAATGTTCCACCACCCATAGGACATCCAGCCAACTTAACACAATTGTGGGAAGCATTGGAATCAACATGGGCCAGCCTTCCTGTGAAACGCTTCAAAACCATTCCCTGACGAATTGAGGCTGTTCTGAGAGCAAAAGGGGGTGCAACTCAATATTAGGATTGTGTTCCTAATGTTTTGTACACTCAGTATATATATATATATATATATATATGTATATATATATATATATATATATATATATATATATATATGTATATATATATGTATATGTATATATATATATATATATATATATATATATATATATATATATATATATATGTATATATATATATATGTATATATATATGTATATATATGTATATATATGTATATATATATATATATATGTATATATATATATGTATATATATATGTATATATATATATATATATATATATATATATATATATGTATATATATATATATATATATATATATATATATATATATATATATATATATATATATATATATATATATATATATATATATATATATATATATATATATATATATGTATATATATATATATATATATATATATATATATATATATATATATATATATATATATATATATATATATATATATATATATATATATATATATATATATATATATATATATATATATATATATATATATATATATATATGTATATATATATATATATATATATATATATATATATATATATATATATATATATATATATATATATATATATATATATATATATATATATATATGTATATATATATATGTATATATATATATATACAGTTGAAGTATGGAAGTTTACATACACTTAGGTTGGAGTCATTAAAACTCGTTTTCAACCACTCCATGAATTTCTTGTCAACAAACTATCGTTTTGGCAAGTCGTTTGTGCATGACTCAATTTGACTCATGACTCATGACTCATGACTTAATTTGTGCATGACTCCAGTAATTTTTCCAACAATTGTTTACAGACAGATTATTTCACTTAGAATTCACTGTATCACAATTCCAGTGGGTCAGAAGTTTACATAGACTAAGTTGACTGTGCCTCTAAACGGCTTGAAAAAAATCCAGAAAATATGTCATGTCTTCAGAAGCTCCTGATAGGCTAACTGACATCATTTGAGTCGATTGGAGGTGTACCTGTGGATGTATTTCAAGGCCTACCTTCAAACTCAGTGGCTCTTTGCTTGACATCATGGGAAAAATCAAAAGAAATCAGCCAAGACTTCAGGAAAGTAATCGTAGACCTCCACAAGTCAGGTTCATCCTTGGGAGCAATTTCCAAATGCCTGAAGGTACCACGTTCATCTGTACAAATAATAGTGCGCAAGTATAAACACCATGGGACCACGCAGCCATCATACTGCTCAGGAAGGAGACGCGTTCTGTCTC
Organism: Oncorhynchus gorbuscha; assembly: GCF_021184085.1. Lineage (NCBI taxonomy): Eukaryota > Metazoa > Chordata > Actinopteri > Salmoniformes > Salmonidae > Oncorhynchus > Oncorhynchus gorbuscha. The sequence continues at coordinate 35,589,658 of NC_060178.1, forward strand.
CTAGAGATTAACGTACTTTGGTGCGAAAAGTGCAAATCAATCCCAGAACAACAGCAAAGTATCTTGTGAAGATGCTGGAGGAAACAGGTACAAAAGTACCTATATCGACAGTAAACCATGTCCTGTATATCGACATAACATGAAAGGCCGCTCAGCAAGGAAGAAGCCCCTGCTCCAACACGGGCTACAGTTTACAACTGCACATGGGGACAAAGATCATACTTTTTGGAGTAATGTCCTCTGGTCTGATGAAACAAAGATAGAACTGTTTGGCCATAATGACCATCGTTATGTTTGGAGGAAAAAAGGGGAGGCTTGCAAGCCGGAGAACACCATCCCAACCGTGAAATACGAGGGTGGCAGCATCATGTTTTGGGGTTGCTTTGCTGTAGGAGGGACTGGTGCACTTCACATAATATATGGATTCACGAAGAAGGAAATTTATGTGGATATACTGAAGCAACATCTCAAGACATCAGTCTGGAAGTTAAAGCTTGGTCGCAAATGGGTCTTCCAAATGGACAATGACCCCAAGCACACTTCCAAAGTTGTGACAAAATGGCTTAAGGACAACAAAGTCAAGGTATTGGAGTGGCCATCACAAAGCCCTGACCTCAATCCTATAGAACATTTGTGTGGGCAGAACTGAAAAAGCGTGTGCGAGCAAGGAGGCCTACAAACCTGACTCAGTTACACCAGCTCTGTCAGGAACAAAGGGCCAAAATTCACCCAACTTATTGTGGGAAGCTTATGGAAGGCTACCCGAAACTGTTCACCCAAGGTAAACAATTTAAAGGCAATGCTACCAAATACTAATGAACTGTATGTAAACTTCTGACCCACTGGGAATGTGATGAAATAAAAAAAAACTGAAATAAATAATTATCTCTACTATTATTCTGACATTTCAAATTCTTAAACTAAAGTGGGGATCCTATCTGACCTAAGACGGAATTTTTACTAGGATCAAATGTCAGGAATTGTGAAAAACTGAGTTTAAATGTACTTAGCTAAGGTGTATGTAAACTTCCGGCTTCAACTGTATATATATATATATATCTGTCTGTCTGTCTGTCTGTCTGTCTGTCTGTCTGTCTGTCTGTCTGTCTGTCTGTCTGTCTGTCTGTCTGTCTGTCTGTCTGTCTGTCTGTCTGTCTGTCTGTCTGTCTGTCTGTCTGTCTGTCTGTCTGTCTGTCTGTCTGTCTGTCTGTCTGTCTGTCTGTCTGTCTGTCTGTCTGTCTGTCTGTCTGTCTGTCTGTGTACGTACGTGTGTGCGTACATGCGCATGTTAGTGTGCATGTTAGTGTTCTCAATTATTTTGTCAAATATTTTACTGGTACCTAAACTAACACATTTGTGTAAAGGCCTACTCCCTCAAATAATTCACATGGGTGTGCATGCAGGGACAGAAGAACTGTTGTGTAGCACAATCATACCTATGCTTTATGCTTCCAATGAAATAATGGAAACTGACAAAACCCATCTGTGTCCATCTCTAAGCCAGTAAAATTGCTTTTTGATTACCGACAAGCATATATTTCATTCCTTCTTTAGATCAGTGCTCTTAGAGCTACAATGGATCTGTATTCACTGAGGTGTGCATTTCCCACAGGAGCCACCTGCCTGCCATACAACCACTGTCAGCTGCTCTGATGTATCCCTGTAATACCACCGCAACACAGCAGGGGGCAGTAAAGGACTTAAAACGTATTATAGCATATTATAGTGGACTTGGAAGGCCTCAGAACCGTTCTAGACATGAAGAAGGACACCAGACTGACTCAATGTTCTCCTAAGTAAAATCATTGTTTACACTGATTCATAAAGAAGTCAAGTAGGTTTTTAGTGTGTTACCTTGTATATTTGGATCTCCTCTAAAACACCAGAAAATATAACAGATGCACTGTAGAGTGTAGAGTGTGTTAGACTGAAAAGACTGTATGCTACCTCAGCTCAACATAGAATCGGTTCAAAAAGAGCATAGATAGGGCCTTTGCGTGGGTGAAAAGGATGTTTTCTTTTTTATAGTTTAAGTCATTTGGATTGAGTTCGATGTGTATGAATAGTGTACATTTGGACATAGTTTGATGTGTCTGAATTGTGTATGTTCTGAATAGTGTACATTTGGTACATTATATTGGTGATAATAGTGCAACTAAAACAAATCATCTCTGATTAGATGTTATATTTATGAAAGAGCAGCTCAAAGTTTCCTCATCTAGCCAGTTCTTGCCGAGATGGAGGAAAACTCAGGTCGCAGTCTACCGGAATGTGAGCAGCGATAACTTCTTAGTGCACACTCTATACAAAATGCATAACGTTATACACTGCATTATAAAATACAGCTCTAATAGTCGGAGAGCATTCTGCTGGCCATGTGTTAAATACTGTTTTGCTAGTTCCTACGCTTTTCCGAAAGAGACACATTTTCCCAACTGCCCCCCTCTGGCATTCAACCAAATCATTCCATTTTAAGTGGCTGTATTGTACTTTTGTGTGTGTGTGTGGGGGGGGGGGCTTGTGTGTGTGCGTGTGCGTGTGTGCGTGTGTGTGTGTGGCAGGGGCTTGTGTGTCAACATGATGTTTTAATTTATGTCTATGCCGGTATCCTTTAACTAATGGGTATTCATCTTATTGCCCAGAAAGATGTCGAAGACTCACCATGCAAAGTCCAATAATTTTCATTTCATCATTTCAATTCCTGGAAAGGATATGTACATTTTTATATATCAAAAAAACAGTTATCGGGGTAATTTATCGACTGACAATTTTGATATGCTCCGACTGACTGGAAACACAAATTATCCATGTAGCACTAAAACCTATTTACCTCCTCATTTAAAATGTAGACAGGCGCAACCACAGCGCTGGTCTATGAACAGAGTCAATTAGGAGAGGCTATGTTATTTGTAAATTAAATAGAGGGGCTACCTTACCCACTGTGGCACAGGAGCTAACACCTCTCGATGCAACAATAACAGCTGCTACGGCCTGTTCCAGAGGGAGAGAGGGGGGAGCAAGAGAGAGAGAGGGAGATATAAAGTGAGAGATATGACAAGAGATATACAGAGAGAAAGAGAGAGAGAGAGCAGGGGAGCGAAAGAAAAAGAGACCGAGAGAGAAAGAAAGAAAGAAAGAAAGAAAGAAAGAAAGAAAGAAAGAAAGAGAGAGAGAAAAGAACGAGCTCTTTTCATTAAGCAGTGATATCTCTCCTGGGTTTGTCCACCTGTCCTGATCACGTTAACATTAATAATGCATGGTGGAATGCAGTAATACAACCATTACATTCTCTCTGACTCTCTCCTCTCTCAGCCTCCTCTCACAGGCAGCTCTGCACCGCTGCACAGGGGGACAAATGTAATCTTTCTCCTTTATCTAGGGTCCTCTCTTGTATATTACCACCCAAAGAACACGTCTCTGGTGACACACGCTCGTGCACGAACGAATGAACACACACAGAGCCACATACACACACACACACATGCACACACCAAAATGGGTTACCCTTTCTTTTTGGGTTCACTACATTCTGAAAACAATACAGCAACCGTGGTTTCGACCAGATGAAAGTTGTCAATTTGGAGTCAGTGTATCTGAAGAATGTCCATTCCGCTGCAATTTCCTATCTACTATGATACGTAAGAGACCACAGAACAAGACAATTGTTCTCCACAGAGAAATGCCAGAAAGAGACAAGTAGAGAGACAGAAGTAAAAGCCAAGAAATATAGACTTTTCATACACAGACATGCCTTTCGATACGGTTATTATTCTTAATCTAAGTGACCATGTTAGCAGAAATTGTTTTGGGACATTGCCTTAAAATCACTGGATCTGCCTGTTAAGAATTCATTGGAGGGGATGTGCGTACATTTAAAACACCTGTAAATAGAAGTGAAACATAGCACGACCTCTCTCAAACAGTAGGCTGTCTATTAGAGGGCCAACAAGAACATGAAATATCACAGGGATCACATCATAGTAACATTTTTTGGGGCTATATCCAAACAGTCAACAAGGAAAGAAGGAAAGACAGCACCAGCTGCATCGCACGGTATTAATAGGCTACAGATGCTTGCTAGTTGGGTAAATAGTACGTATTATGTTTTTAATGTAACGGTCTTAATCCAGAGCTCAGACTTCCATTTTAAGGCAAACATGAAGGAGATTGAGGGGTTCATTGAAACGGCCAGGTAATTAATGTGGGGCTTCACGGCCAGGACATTAAAATGTTAACAGAGTGTAAGGGAGGGACCCATGTGAGGGAGAATACAGAGTGAGGGCTTTATTACTGAGGCCCAGACAGGGGGTGACACCACTCCTAATTGGGGACATCACAGTTCCTTCTGCCGCTTCTTATCCTCCGTTCAGATCTCCTCTCTCCCTCACCTTTTTAATGTATTCACCCATTTATTAACCGTCTCTCCCTCTTTCGCTTTCCTTTTCTCGCCCGATCCCTCGCTTTCTCTCTATTGCTCACTCTCTTGCTTTTTCCGATCTGTCTCTTTCTCTCCGTCCGCCCCCTCTCTCTCTCTCCCTCCTCTTCTCTCTCTCTCTCTCTCTCTCTCTCTCTCTCTCTCTCTCTCTCTCTCTCTCTCTCTCTCTCTCTCTCTCTCTCTCTCACCCACTTCCCTTCTCTCTCTCTCTTCCCTCTCTCTCTCTCTCTCTCTCTCCTCTCTCTCTCTCTCTCTCTCTCTCTCTCTCTCTCTCTCTCTCTCTCTCACCCACTTCCCTTCTCTCTCTCTCTCTCTCTCTCTCTCTCTCTCTCTCTCTCTCTCTCTCTCTCTCTCACCCACTTCCCTTCTCTCTCTCTCTCTCTCTCTCTCTCTCTCTCTCTCACCCACTTCCCTTCTCTCTCTCCCTCTCCTTATCATGGGGATCTGTTCTCATTAGCAGTCGGCTGCTTGCATTCTCCTCGTTTGCATTTCAAGTGGCAGTGCTGTGCAAGAGCAACCCTGTTTTACCATAAGGGGAAAGAGGGAGGGAGAGAGAGAGAGGAAGAGAGAGAGAGAGTGGGGAGAGTGAAAGAGAGACCGAGGTGAAAGAGGTAGAGAGAAAGAGAGATAAACAGAGGAGAGAGAGAGAGAAAGGTACAGAGAGGAAATACAGGGGGAGAAACAGAGATGGGAGAGAGCGCAGAAGAGAGCAAGGAGAGAGAGAGAAAAAAAGAGATCTTATGCAGGCAATGTTTCATCACAGCGAGGCGAACAGACATCTGAGGCCGTGTCTTTTCCCACGAGCTCCACCGTGTCATTAACGGGATTAATCAAAGCCCTAATTTGGTAATGATGGTTTTTAATGTATTTAATGATAGCTGATTTAATGTATGTGAACGAGTGCAGTCTCTTGACTCATTACCAATAATTTGCCGGAGACACACATAATTATACTCTCTTACAACCCATACACATTTATCTTTGCTATTCGTTTTTTTTTTTGGACTGTATGTGGATTGAGCAAACACAATTTAGTTCTGAGTGGCTTCCCAATCAGTCCTTAAAGGGATGCTGCAAGATTTTGGGATTAGGCCTTTTTGTTACTTACCCAGAGTCAAATTAACTAACAGATATAATTTTTATGTCTTTGCATGCAGTTTGAAAATAATTGACATAAGCTTATTCTTAGCTTAGCTCAATAGCTGTAAGTCTCCTCTCAAAAGCAGGGAAATAAACTTTGGTGGTTAGGACCTTGTACTCTATTTATTGTATTCTAAGCATACAGTACATTTGGAAAGTATTCTGAGTTTTTCCACATTTTGTTACATTACATCCTCATTTTAAAATGTTTTAAATACATTTTATTCCTCACCAATCTAAACACAATACCCCATAATGACATAGCAAAAAATGTTTTTTAGAAATGTTTGCAAATTTGTAAAATAAAAACAGAAATACCTTATTTACATGTATTCAAACCCCATATATTCAGACCCTTTACCATGAGGCTTGAAATTGAGCTCAAATGCATCCTGTTTCCTTTGATAATCCTTGAGATGTTTCTACAACTTGATTGGAGTCCACCTGTGGTAAATTGAATTGATTGGACATGTGTTACCTTCCCCAGTTTATGTGTTGTTGTGGGTTTGTATGTGTATTTCCGGAAGACGTCTTGGATTCCAAGCAGCCGATTGGTCGGTCCCTTTGCAGATTGTAGCTCTGACCCCGCCCTCTCGTCAGGGGAAACAGCTGGCTTGTCAATTACTGACTCCTTCCGTAGCTTGAAAATCCAGTGTTCCTTTGTTAGGAGGGAGCTTCTTTGTGTGTGCTGTGTTGGTTAGAAAGTGTTGTTGTAAAGTATTTTGTAGTATCTCCTGCAGAGGCATGTGTATGCCATAGGATTGAGTGTTTTTTGGTTTATTTAAATTGTTCTCTAAGTTTGGTGAATTATTCTGTTTCATTTGTTCCCAAGGGGGGAAGGCACCTTGAGAGTGTTTAGGCAAGAGGCCTGTGGGCATACATAACCAGTAGTATTTACTCTGTCTATGCACACTAGGTAAGACCTGGGCGGACCACCCCCTGTATTTTGTTTAGCGCGCCAAGTTGTGCTAAGATTAGGTAAGTAGTGTGTAGGTAGGTAAGGTAGGAGAGGGATCTCTTTAACTTTGAATTCCTTTGCTTTGGTTCCGTCCACCCCCCTTTCCCCAGTTTACCGTTTTCTCAGCCTCTCTTCCTTCCCCTGCACCTACAAAAACACATACCTTTTTCACTCCACTGGGAGTTGAGTTGTAGCAGGGTGTTGCATTCCCTCCACCAAGAACCTTACGTAACATGATTTCTGTCACGCCCTGATCTGTTTCACCTGTCTTTGTGCTTGTCTCCACCCCCTCCAGGTGTTGCCCATCTTCCCCACTTATCCTCTGGGTATTTATACCTGTGTTTTCTGTCTGTCTGTGCCAGTTTGTCTTGTTTGTTCAAGCCAACCAGCGTTTTGTCTCAGCTCCTGCCTTTTCCAGTTTCTCTTTTGTCGCCCCCCCTGGTTTTGACCCTTGCCTGTCCTAACTCTGAGCCCACCTGCCTGACCCTGAGCCTGCCTGCTGTCCTATACCTTTGCTCCTACTCTGGATTATCGACCCCTGCCTGCCTTGACCTGTTTGCCTGCCCCTGTTACATTAAACATTGTTACTTCACACAGTCTGCACTTGGGTCTTAACTTGATACCTGATAATTTGGAAAGGCACAAACCTATCTATATAAAGGTCCCATAGTTGACAGTGCATGTCAGAGCAAAAACAAGCCATTAGGTCGAAGGAATTGTCCGTACAGTTTCGAGACGGGCACAGGTCTGGGGAAGGATATGAAAAAATGTATGCAGCATTGAAGGTCCCCAAGAACACAGTGGCCTCCATCATTCTTAAATGTAAAAAGTTTTCAACCACCAATACTCTCCCTTCAGCTGGCTGTCCGGCCAAACTGAGCAATAGGAGGAGAAGGGCCTTAGTCAGGGAGTTGACCAATAACTCAATGGTCACTCTGACAGAGCTCCAGAGTTTCTCTGTAGAGATGGGAGAGCTTTCCAGAAGGACAACAATCTCTGCAGCACTCCACCAATCAGGTCTTTATGCTAGAGTAGCCAGATGGAAGCCACTCCTCAGTAATAGGCACATGACAGCCAGCTTGGAGTTGGCCAAACAAGATTCTCTGCTCTGCTGAAACCAAGATTTGGCCTGAATGCCAAGTGTCACATCTGGAGAAAACCTGGCATCATCCCTACAGTGAAGCATGGTGGTGGCAGCATCATCCTGTGGGGATGTTTTTCAGCGGCAGGGAAAGATGAACATAGCAAAGTACAAAAAGATCCTTGATCAAATCCTGCTCCAGAGCACTCAGGACCTCAGACTGAGTTAGTGCTTCACCTTCCAACATGACAACGACCCTAAATGACCACTTGTCATCTCCCGTCTGGATTACTGCAACTCGCTGTTGGCCGGGCTCCCTGCCTGTGCCATTAAACCCCTACAACTCATCCAGAACGCCGCAGCCCGTCTAGTGTTCAACCTTCCCAAGTTCTCTCACGTCACCGCTCCTCCGCTCTCTCCACTGGCTTCCAGTTGAACGCATCCGCTACAAGACCATGGTGCTTGCCTACGGAGCTGTGAGGGGAACGGCACCTCAGTACCTCCAGGCTCTGATCAGGCCCTACACCCAAATAAGGGTACTGCGTTCATCCAGCCTCCCTACCACTGAGGAAGTACAGTTCCCGCTCAGCCCAGTCAAAACTGTTCGCTGCTCTGGCTCCCCAATGGTGGAACAAACTCCCTCACGACGCCAGGACAGCGGAGTCAATCACCACCTTCCGGAGACACCTGAAACCCCACCTCTTTAAGGAATACCTAGGATAGGATAAAGTAATCCTTCTCACCCCCCCTCCCCCCTTAAAATATTTAGATGCACTATTGTAAAGTGGCTGTTCCACTGGATGTCATAAGGTGAATGCACCAATTTGTAAGTCGCTCTGGATAAGAGCGTCTGCTAAATGACTTAAATGTAAATGTAAATGTAAATGGCTTCAGGGCAAGTCTCTGCATGTCCTTCAGTGACCCAGCCAGAGCCCGGACTTGAACCCGATCTAACATCTCTGGAGAGACCTGAAATAGTGATGCTCCCCATTCAACCTGACATAGCTTGAGGATCTGCAGAGAAGAATGTGAGTAGAGTCATTCCCAAGAAGACTTAAGGCTGTAATTGCTGCCAAAGGTGCTTCAACAAAGTACTGAGTAATGGGTCTGAATACGATGTGACATTTCAGTTTTTATATTTTTAATACATTTGCCAAAATCTTTGAAAACCTGTTTTTGCTCTGTCATTATGTGGTATTGTGTGTAGATTGATGAGAAAATCTATTTTAGAATAAAACCGTAACAAAAGAAAATGTTGAAGAAGTCAAGGGGTAATTGCGCCTAATTTACCATAGGCGCAAGGATAGATTGTGCTCGACGTCTCATGTCAACACTGCTGGCCAGCTCTGACAATGTGACAGCGCTTCAGGTTTGAGCTAGATAGTACTAGCTGTCTACGACTTGTCCAATATGATTTGTGTGTATGCTGTGTGAATTTATAAAATATTGATTACTATGTACAGCTTTGTAAATTACCAACCACCTAACTTTGGAGTAATTAGGTCTATTTCCCTGCTTTTGAGAGGAGCTGGCTATTGTACCCGGAGACTTCCAGCAAATGCAATAAGCTAACATTGATTTTCTTCAAACTTCACACAGAGACACAAACATATCTATGAGTTAATCTAAATCTCCCAGTATCCCTTTAATGTATGCTTTACAAACATAGCCTGAGAGCAGTCTAATCTAAATGCAACTAAATTAATATGTCGCTGGATGCATAGTTGTGTTGTTGACAGAATATTACATTATCTAGGGGTTTAAGACAAGGATGTCCTTTATCAACATATCTATATACACTGCTCAAAAAAACAAAAACACTTAAACAACACAATGTAACTCCAAGTCAATCACACTTCTGTGAAATAAAACTGTCCACTTAGGAAGCAACACTGAATGACAATAAATGTCACATGCTGTTTTGCAAATGGAATAGACAACAGGTGGAAATTATAGGCAATTAGCAAGACACCCCCAATAAAGGAGTGGTTCTGCAGGCGGTGACCACAGAACACTTCTCAGTTCCTACGCTTCCTGGCTGATGTTTTGGTCACTTTTGAATGCTGGCGGTGCTTTCACTCTAGTGGTAGCACAAGACAGAGTCTACAACCCACACAAGTGGCTCAGGTAGTGCAGCTCATCCAGGATGGGACATCGATGCGAGCTGTGGCAAGAAGGTTTGCTGTGTCTGTCAGCGTAGTGTCCAGAGCATGGAGGCGCTACCAGGAGACAGGCCAGTACATCAGGAGACGTGGAGGAGGCCGTAGGAGGGCAACAACCCAGCAGCAGGACCGCTACCTCCGCCTTTGTGCAAGGAGGAGCAGGAGGAGCACTGCCAGAGCCCTGCAAAATGACCTCTAGCAGGCCACAAATGTGCATGTGTCTGCTCAAACGGTCAGAAACAGACTCCATGAGGGTGGTATGAGGGCCAGACGTTCACAGGTGGGGGTTGTGCTTAGAGCCCAACACCGTGCTGGACGTTTGGCATTTGCCAGCGAACATCAAGATTGGCAAATTCGCCACCGGCGCCCTGTGCTCTTCACAGATGAAAGCAGGTTCACACTGAGCACATCTGACAGACGTGACAGAGTCTGAAGACGCCGTGGAGAACGTTCTGCTGCCTGCAACATCCTCCAAAATGACTGGTTTGGCGGTGCGTCAGTCATGGTGTGGGGTGGCATTTCTTTGGGGGGCCGCACAGCCCTCCATGTGCTCGCCAGAGGTAGCCTGACTGCCATTAGGTACCGAGATGAGATCCTCAGACCCCTTGTGAGACCATATGCTGGTGCGGTTGGCCCTGGGTTCCTCCTAATGCAAGACAATGCTAGACCTCATGTGGCTGGAGTGCCCTCAGCAGTTCCTGCTGAATCCAATTGAGCACATCTGGGACATCATGTCTCGCTCCATCCATCAACGCCACGTTGCACCACAGACTGTCCAGGAGTTGGCAGATGCTTTAGTCCAGGTCTGGGAGGAGATCCCTCAGGAGACCATCCGCCACCTCATCAGGAGCATGCCTAGGCGTTGTAGGGGGGTCATACAGGCACGTGGAGGCCACACACACTACAGAGCCTAATTGTGACTTCTTTTAAGGACATTACATCAAAGTTGGATCAGCCTGTAGTGTGGTTTTCCACTTTAATTTTGAGTGTGACTCCAAATCCAGACCTCCATGGGTTGATAAATTTGATTTCCATTGATCATTTTTGTGTGATTTTGTTGTCAGCATATTCAACTATGTAAAGAAAAAAGTATTTAATAAGAATATTTCATTCATTCAGATCTAGGATGTGTTATTTTAGTGTTCCCTTTATTTTTTGAGCAGTGTATTATGGCTATTCAAATATGTTCTATAAAGAGTCAGTGCACTTGGTTCATAGACAGTATAGGTCACTGTCCTTTAGCCACAGTGTTCAAAGTCTATGCACATGGGACTTACAGGGTTTTGAACCAGGGTTTACTCTGCATCTCAAATACATTTTATTTAACATTTTTTCCAAAAACGAAATACCCAAATCTAACTACCTTTAGCTCAGGTCCTGAAGCAAGGATTTGCATATTCTTGGTATCATTTGAAAGGAAACACTTTGAAGTTTATGGAAATGTGAAAGGAATGTAGGAGAATATAACACAATATATCTATCAAATCTGATGACAAAATTCTCACGAGTGATGAAGAAAACTACTGGATGGTGTCTTCAAACCGTATTTATTTGAACCTATTCTGACGAAAAATTTAGGTCAATTGAGCTTCAGATGACCATGACCACTCTAGCCACCGAGGCTGCAGCAATAGCAGGCCCACAGCACCCGCCCAACCCCAGGATCAACGCAGATTAGTGGTTCAGTTGTGGTAACTGTGCTCCAATGCCGACTCATGAAGACTGCTTATGCTGCAGACAATTTGATTACATATGGAGGAACTTATCGATGATGAGGAGCAGTTAGTTTGCTTTCACTACCACAGGGATTTTGCTGTCCACATCAACTCGGGTGTCCTGGAAAAAAATCTGTATCCCAAAAAGAAATTGGAGACACAACCCCAATTCCAGCTGGACCAAATGGACCGTTATCCAACAAGTTAGTAGCAAAACTCATAAACCTCTATGAGCTGGATAGTTAGTGGGTTGATGTTTTCATATGAGCCTAAACACTGTCCAGATATGTTTTCACATTATAACAATGTTTTTGGCATCTTTTATTTGAGTAGGATATAGGAAATATAGGCCTACACATTGAACAGCAAAATCTAAGAACAGAAAATAAGAAACGGTTTTCAAAAGTAGATGACTGCTGCTCCAGATTCTCAAATCCACTTTTCATTTTGATCTATATTTGTCATTACAGAAAGTTCAGTTTGGAGGTGGACTTCCGTGATAAGACACTGGACCCAGGAGTCCGGATTCCTCTACCATGCTACGTGGTAAATGCCATCCGTGCAAAATATCCATTGGCTTATGGGGTCTACACTGGTTTTCAGGAAGTGGAGGACTGCGAGGATTGTGAATAGTCAAAGTAACAGTAACTAGACCACTCAGTAACTAGACCACTCAGGAACTAGTGTGACTACGGTTGACATTCTAGTTTTGTTATTTCTATGTTGGCCTGGTATGGTTCCCAATCAGAGCTGTCTATCATTGTCTCTGATTGGGGATCATATTTAGGCAGCCTTTTCCCACCTGTTTGTTGTGGGATCTTGTTTTTGTGTAGTGCCTGTGAGCACTGCATTGACTTCACGTTTCGTTTGTTCTGTATTGTTTTGGTGAGTTTCATTAATTAAACATGTGGAACTCTACGCACACTGCGCCTTAGTCCGAGTATGATTACCACGTCGATCGTGACACCACCACCATACTTGAAAATGTGAAGAGTGGTACTCAGTAATGTGTTGTGTTGGATTTGCCCCAAACATAACACTTTGTATTCAGGACAAAAAGTAAATTTCTTTGCCACATTTTTTTGTAGTTTTACTTTAGTGCCATATTGCAAACAGGATGCATGTTTTTGAATATTTTTATTCTGTACAGGCTTCCTTCTTTTCACAATATCATTTATGTTAGTATTATGAAATAACTGCAATATTGTTGATCCATCCTCAGTTTTCTGCAATCAAAGCACTCTGTTACTGTTTTAAAGTCACCATAGGCCTCATGGTGAAATCCTCGAGTGGTTTCCTTCCTCTCCGGCAACTGAGTTAGGAAGGATGCCTGTATCTTTGTAGTGACTGGGTGTATTTATACATCATCCAAAGTGTAATTAAATACTTCCCCATGCTCAACGGGATATTCAATGTCTGCTTTAATAAAAAAAGCATTGGAAAACCTTGCTGGTCTTTTTGGTTGAACCTGTGTTTGAAATTCAATGCTCAATTTAGGGACCTGGCAGATCTTTCTATGTGTGGGTTACAGAGATGAGGTAGTAATTAAAAAAATTATGTTAAACACTATTCTTACACACAGAGTGAGTCCATTCAACTTATTATGTGACATTGTTATTCCTGAACTTTGAATAGGCTATGTCTACTGTTCATGACATGGTGCAATGCTTACAACGCAATAACATCGACTCTAACTGCAATGATTTAGACTACATAGTTCCTCCGTACCCTCACTTTGACACTTCTCAAAAAAGGCCTCTGTATTTTGGCATGGCACCATGTCCAGTCGATGGGAATACAGAAAGAACAGCTGTGTCTGAGTTTTCTTCTGTGTTTTGTTCCTATTATTACTTTATCGTAGACATCATCGATGAAGGGCTTACGACACACGGGTGGATTTGCAAGATTGGATGCAGGAGTGTTTACATTGTATTTCCATTTTTCTTTAAATCGTTACTAGACTCTGCATCTATCTGTATCTTTCAACGGAATACAGTCAAATGTTATACCTTCTTCCCTAGATTTCTTATACAAAGTGCAGCTTAGGACCGAACACCAGCTTGCACCTGCCGCCATCGCTTCAGATTTCCACTTTTCAGAACTAACTTTAGGCTACCTGTGATGTCTTTCACCTTTTACACCAGCTCCTTCTTCCCCCCCCATAAAACTCACATCTGTGACTTCAAGCTCCAAATATGTCACAGAGTTTGCCCCGTGAGAGCGCACACATAAAATAATGATATACAATAATCGCAATTGTTTTAATTGGAAAGCTACACAGTTCCTGACTCAAAAGCGATAATACTTTTGATTACAAAATGGTTCATTTGGCCATAGGCTTTCAATAAAACAAAGAAAGTGTCCAGAATTTGCAGATTTCTCAATCTCTCTTTGACTGAGTCCTGAGTCACGTGACCTATTTTTGCAGCTTTCCAGGTCTAGACTGCAGGGACAGAGAGGGGAGAAGGCAAACTCCACCTACATTTACATTTACATTACATTACATTTAAGTCATTTAGCAGACGCTCTTATCCAGAGCGACTTACAAATTGGTGCATTCACCTTATGACATCCAGTGGGACAGTCACTTAACAATAGTGCATCTAAAACTTAGGGGGGTGGGGTGAGAGGGATTACTTAACCTATCCTAGGTATTCCTTAAAGAGGTGGGGTTTCAGGTGTCTCCGGAAGGTGGTGATTGACTCCGCTGTCCTGGCGTCGTGAGGGAGTTTGTTCCACCATTGGGGGCCAGGGCAGCGAACAGTTTTGACTGGGCTGAGCGGGTTTGTACTTCCTCAGTGGGAGCAGGCCAGAGGTGGATGAACGCAGTGCCCTTGTTTGGGTGTAGGGCCTGATCAGAGCCTGGAGGTACTGACGTTCCCCTCACAGCTCCGTAGGCAAGCACCATGGTCTTGTAGCGGATGCGAGCTTCAACTGGAAGCCAGTGGAGAGAACGGAGGAGCGGGGTGACGTGAGAGAACTTGGGAAGGTTGAACACCAGACGGGCTGCGGCGTTCTGGATGAGTTGAAGGGGTTTAATGGCACAGGCAGGGAGCCCAGCCAACAGCGAGTTGCAGTAATCCAGACGGGAGATGACAAGTGCCTGGATTAGGACCTGCGCCGCTTCCTGTGTGAGGCAGGGTCGTACTCTGCGGATGTTGTAGAGCATGAACCTACAGGAACGGGCCACCGCCTTGATGTTAGTTGAGAACGACAGGGTGTTGTCCAGGATCACGCCAAGGTTCTTGGCGCTCTGGGAGGAGGACACAATGGAGTTGTCAACCGTGATGGCGAGATCATGGAACGGGCAGTCCTTCCCCGGGAGGAAGAGCAGCTCCGTCTTGCCGAGGTTCAGCTTGAGGTGGTGATGTCATCCACACTGATATGTCTGCCAGACATGCAGAGATGCGATTCGCCACCTGGTCATCAGAAGGGGGAAAGGAGAAGATTAATTGTTGTTCTGCATAGCAATGATAAGAGAGACCATGTGAGGTTATGACAGAGCCAAGTGACTTGGTGTATAGCGAGAATAGGAGAGGGCCAAGAACAGAGCCCTGGGGACACCAGTGGTGAGAGCGCGTGGTGAGGAGACAGATTCTCGCCACGCCACCTGGTAGGAGCGACCTGTCAGGTAGGGACGCAATCAAGCGTGGGCCGCGCCGGAGATGTTTCGGAGAGGGTGGAGAGGAGGATCTGATGGTTCACAGTATCGAAGGCAGCCGATAGATCTAGAAGGATGAGAGCAGAGGAGAGAGAGTTAGCTTTAGCAGTGCGGAGCGCCTCCGTGATACAGAGGAGAGCAGTCTCAGTTGAATGACTAGTCTTGAAACCTGACTGATTTGGATCAAGAAGGTCATTCAGAGAGAGATAGCGGAAGAGCTGGCCAAGGACAGCACGTTCAAGAGTTTTGGAGAGAAAAGAAAGAAGGGATACTGGTCTGTAATTGTTGACATCGGAGGGATCGAGTGTAGGTTTTTCAGAAGGGGTGCAACTCTCGCTCTCTTGAAGACGGAAGGGACGTAGCCAACAGTCAGGGATGAGTTGATGAGCGAGGTGAGGTAAGGGAGAAGGTCTCCGGAAATGGTCTGGAGAAGAGAGGAGGGGATAGGGTCAAGCGGGCAGGTTGTTGGGCGGCCGGCCGTCACAAGACGCAAGATTTCATCTGGAGAGAGAGGGGAGAAAGAGGTCAGAGCACAGGGTAGGGCAGTGTGAGCAGAACCAGCAGTGTCGTTTGACTTAGCAAACGAGGATCGGATGTCGTCGACCTTCTTTTCAAAATGGTTGTTAAGTCATCTGCAGAGAGGGAGGAGGGGGGAGGGGGCGGAGGATTCAGGAGAGAGGAGAAGGTGGCAAAGAGCTTCCTAGGGTTAGAGGCAGCAGCTTGGAATTTAGCGTGGTAGAAAGTGGCTTTAGCAGCAGAGACAGAGGAGGAAAATGTAGAGAGGAGGGAGTGAAAGGATGCCAGGTCCGCAGGGAGGCTTTGTTTTCCTCCATTTCCGCTCGGCTGCCCGGAGCCCTGTTCTGTGAGCTCGCAATGAGTCATCGAGCCACGGCGGGAGGGGAGGACCGAGCCGGCCTGGAGGATAGGGGACATAGAGAGTCAAGGGATGCAGAGAGGGAGGAGAGGAGGGTTGAGGAGGCAGAATCAGGAGATAGGTGGGAGAAGGTTTGAGCGGAGGGAAGAGATGATAGGATGGAAGAGGAGAGAGTAGCGGGGGAGAGAGAGCGAAGGTTGGGACGGCGCGATACCATCCGAGTAGGGGCAGTGTGGGAGGTGTTGGATGAGAGCGAGAGGGAAAAGGATACAAGGCAGTGGTCGGAGACTTGGAGGGAGTTGCAATGAGGTTAGTGGAAGAACAGCATCTAGTAAAGATGAGGTCGAGCGTATTGCCTGCCTTGTGAGTAGGGGGAAGGTGAGAGGGTGAGGTCAAAAGAGGAGAGGAGTGGAAAGAAGGAGGCAGAGAGGAAAGAGTCAAAGGTAGACGTGGGGAGGTTAAAGTCGCCCAGAACTGTGAGAGGTGAGCCGTCCTCAGGAAAGGAGCTTATCAAGGCATCAAGCTCATTGATGAACTCTCCGAGGGAACCTGGAGGGCGATAAATGATAAGGATGTTAAGCTTGAAAGGGCTAGTAACTGTGACAGCATGGAATTCAAAGGAGGCGATAGACAGATGGGTAAGGGGAGAAAGAGAGAATGACCACTTGGGAGAGATGAGGATCCCGGTGCCACCACCCCGCTGACCAGACGCTCTGGGGTGTGCAGAACACGTGGGCGGACGAAGAGAGAGCAGTAGGAGTAGCAGTGTTGTCTGTGGTGATCCATGTTTCCGTCAGGGCCACGAAGTCGAGGGACTGGAGGGAGGCATAGGCTGAGATGAACTCTGCCTTGTTGACCGCAGATTGGCAGTTCCAGAGGCTACCGGAGACCTGGAACTCCACGTCAAATGTGCGCGCTGGGACCACCAAAGTAGGGTCTTCCCGTTTGTATGGTCTGTGCAGAGAGGAGAGAACAGGGATAAACCGACACATAGTTGACAGGCTACAGAAGAGGCTACGCTAATGCAAAGGAGATTGGAATGACAAGTGGACTACACGTCTCGAATGTTCAGAAAGTTAAGCTACGTAGCAAGAATCTTATTGACTAAAATGATTAAAATGATACAGTACTGCTGAAGTAGGCTAGCTGGCAGTGGCTGTTGTTGACACTACACTAATCAAGTCGTTCCGTTGAGTGTAATAGTTTCTGCAGTGTTGCTATTCGGGGGCTAGCAGGCTAGCTAGCCCATAAAAAACGACAATAGATGGCTGAACCTAGAAAATCGCTCTAGACTACACAATTATCTTTGATACAAAGACGGCTATGTAGCTAGCTAAGTAGCTAGCTACGATCAAACAAATCAAACCGTTGTACTGTAATGAAAATGAAGTGAAAATGTGATACAACCTGTGAATGCGACCGGGTAGTTGAGTTCTATACAGAAGACGTTGGCTAGCGTTGGCTAGCTGTTGGCTAGCTAGCAGAGTCACCTAAAGGACGACAAATAGCTGGCTAGCTAACCTCGGTAAATTAAGATAATCACTCTAAGACTACACACTCTAAACCTAAACAACACAATTATCTTGGATACGATGATACGATGATACGAAGACAGCAAAGACAGCTATGTAGCTAGCTAACACTAAACTAATCAAGTCGTTCAGTTGAGTGTAACAGTTTCTCCAGTGCAGCTAATCAGTGGACGTTAGAGCTGGCTAGTGAAGACTACGTTAGGACGAAATACGATAATTACGCAATTATCTTTGATACAAAGAGCTATGTAGCTAGCTGAGAAGAAATTGCTAAGATAAGACAAATCAAACCGTTGTGATATAATGAAATATAATGAAAAAGTTATACTACCCGTTGGAGCGACGTGCAGATGCGACCACTCGCTCCAACCGGAACCGGAACAGGTAACTAGTTTCAATGTATGGAATCACTTGGGAAATTTGGGATTTTAGGTAAACTTCCCCTTTTAGTATAAGCATTAATTCTGGAAGGTAACATAAGGTTTCAGGTCTTAGAGGTGAAACATATACTTTAAGACTATCCAGCTTCCTTGATAAACATCTGCACTGAGAGGACCAGAAGGAGTCTAGAGGGGGAATGCATTAGCATATGCGGCTACAGTAGGTACAACAGTGTCCTATAAACAGGTAATTGCGTTCTAGCCCAGGGGCAGCTGGGGGGTCTGACCTGTGAAACCCAGTAGAACCCTGCTAAACCCTGGCCTTGGTGTCTGAGGAGAGCGGTCTCTAGAATCATCACTCTAGATCATGTATTCCCAAACTTGGGTACGTGTACCCCCGGGGGTACACCAAATATAAATGTGATTCACATGAAGAATATATATATATATATAAAGTTATATATATATATATTTTTTAATAAATGTAAAAAAATATTCAAATTTTCAAACAGTCCATTTAGTAAGGCCCATGTCCATAGAGACACATACCAGCTCTACTGGTAGTACTGCTACTACCAGCAGTACTACACCTGCACCTGTCAACGACACAAGTTGTTCTGCTTCCACGAGCACATCCAATACTAGCATCAGTAATTCTACATTTGTTGTTAGCCCAGCTAGCATGGACAATGACAGTTGTGAATCTGATGCCGCCGAAGTGCTACTGCCCCCTTACCCGGGAAACAACAACAGACATGCCAATTTGAAAAATAAGCCACAGGAGCTTTTAAGCGAGAATTAAGAAGAATTTTGAGTAGTAAGACATGTATAAAAGCAACAGAGACCATTAATAAGAAGGGGTTAGAAGTGTCTTATATGGTGAGCTACCGAGTGGTTAGGACAGGCAAGCCCCATACTATTGTGGAGGACTTAATTCTTCCTGCTGCCGCAGGCATGGCTTAGATAATGCTGGGGGAAAAGGCCAGAAAAACTATACAGACACCGCTCCATCAAACAGCACTGTTTCACGACGCATTAGTGACATGGCAGGAGGTTTTTTGAAATAGTTACTGCTTTGCATTCAAGCCAGTGAATTCCATGCGTTACAGCTGGAGTCAACAGACATGGTGGGCCTGGCACAGCTCCTGGTATATGTTTGTTACAACTATGGGGGGTCAATTAAGGAAGACATCCTCTTCTGCAAACCACTGGAAACAAGAACAAGATAATAGGATCTTTTTAAAGTACTGCACAGCTTTGTGACATCAAATGGACTTTGGTGGTCAAGATGTGTTGGTATCTGTATTGATGGCAAAAAAGCCATGACAGGGAGACATGGAGTGGTAACGTGCAAGCAGTTGCTCCCGAAGCCACTTGGGTACATTGCAGCATACACCAAGAGGCTCTTGCTGCCAAGTGAATGCCTGATAACTTGAAAGATGTTTTGGACACTACCGTGAAAATGGTTAACTTTGTTAAAGCAAGGCCCCTGAACTCTTGTGTATTTTCTGCACTATGCAATGATATGGGCAGCAACCATGTAACGCTTTTACAACACACAGAAATTCACTGGTTATCAAGGGGCAAAGTATTGACACGTTTTTAAAAAAGAGAGAGAGACGAGCTAAAAGTTTTCTTTACTGACCATCATTTTCACTTGTGTGACCGCTTGCATGATGACAAGTTTCTCACACGACTGGCCTATCTGGGAGATGTTTTTTCTCGCCTGAATGATCTGAATCTAGGATTACAGGGACTCTCCGCAACTATATTCAATGGATTCATTATCCCTTTCATGCCCTGCCTCCAGTCCACTTACTGATATCTGAACAAGAGAGCCTCATCAAAATTGCAACAAGCGGTTCTGTGAAAATGTAATTGAATCAGAATCCACCGCCAGATTTCTGGATTGGGCTGTGCTCAGAGTATCCTGCCTTGGCAAATTACGCTGTTAAGACACTGATGCCTTTTGCAACCACGTGCCTATGTGAGAATGGATTCTCGGACCTCACTAGCATGAAAACTAAATACAGGCACAGATTGTGTGTGGAAAATGATTTAAGATTGGGACTCTCTCCAACTCAACATTGCAGAGTTATGAGCATCCTTTCAAGCACACCCTTCTCATTAACCTGTGGTGAGTTATTCAAACATTTTCGATTAACATATAAGGTTTTATATATAAGATCGTTAAATAAAGAGCAAAATTATTGATTATTATTTGTGCCCTGGTCCTCTAAGAGCTCTTTGTCATTTCCCATGAGCCAGGTTGTGACAAAAACTCACACTAATTATCATGTTTAATAAATGTATCGTATAGTGTGTGTGTGCCAGGCTTACAATGATGGCAAAAAACAACATTTGAGAGTGAGCTGACCCTGGTGCTAGAGGGGGTATGCAGCTGTGGGTTGAATGTTTGAAGGGGTATGGGTGTCACGTTCTGACCTTTATTTCCTTTGTTTTGTATTTATTTAGTATGGTCAGGGCGTGAGTTGGGTGGGCAGTCTATGTTTGTTTTTCTAGGTTTTGGGTATTTCTATGTTTTGGCCTAGTATGGTTCTCAATCAGAGGCAGGTGTTATTAGTTGTCTCTGATTGAGAATCATACTTAGGTAGCCTGGGTTTCACTGTGTGTTTGTGGGTGATTGTTCCTGTCTCTGTGTTTGCACCAGATAGGACTGTTTAGGTTTTCGCACATTTATTGTTTTGTTAGTTATTTCATGTCTAGTTCCTTTATTAAAGAACATGAATAACCACCACGCTGCATTTTGGTCCGCTTCTCCTTCACCACAGGAAAACCCTTACAACGAGGCAATAAAAAGTTTGGGAACCACTGCTCTAGAGGATAGACCCTGACAGTTGACCCCTGACCTTTAACACTAACAGCAGGTACAAAAAGGCCCTCAAGTCAAGTCCTACCCTAGCGGGTCAGGTACATTAGGGCACATAGTAGTGAAACTATTCAAAACGTTTTGCAATGGAAAACTATAACAGGCATTTCGTTTTTGGAAAGTACACAATAGTGCCTCTTTTTCACTGAATACAAAGATTATGAGCTGTCAACAGAGGGAGATGTAAAACCCTCATCATGGTCCAGGTGTTTAAACACAACAGACATCCAATTTTATCTGTGACAAAATATTAATGAAAGTCCTCTAAATGCCAGTTGGTTATTGGTTTGCACCTGCATTCAAGCAACAAGCAGATTTTATGATTAATACCCCCCCCCACACACACACACACCAGATCCTCTTTGTAGAAACCCCTGGTAAAAGTACAGGATGAGAGCTGGGTAAATATTGAATCTATGACTAAATTCCAGGCGTACATAGAGAGAAGAGGGGAGAAGTTAGTGGAGAGATGCTGGGATGGAGAGAGAGAGAGAGAGAGAGAGAGAGAGAGAGAGAGAGAGAGAGAGAGAGAGAGAGAGAGAGAGAGAGAGAGAGAGAGAGAGAGAGAGAGAGAGAGAGAGGAGGGCGGGAGGGATGTGTGAAAGTTGGGAAGTGTGAGAGATGGGAAGCTTTCCTAATTAAGTAGCTTCTAATCAGTCTCTGAGCTGGGGCAGGGGGTGGGTGAGGTCGTTCCCTGGGTGTCATCTGTAATATTAAACCATGCTGCTCCTCTGTACTCCCACTCTGTTTGTTGTGGCTTGCATGGCTAAAACTGATCCCTTTAATAACGCCGGCAAATATGCAAATGGAGGTTTCAATATACCAAACCTTCTGCGGTCTATCCTCTCTTAATTCAAACAAAAGGCAAGAGCGAGACCTTGTCACTCAAACTTCCAAACACACACACACACACACACACACACACACACACACACACACACACACACACACACACACACACACACACACACACACACACACACACACACACACACACACACACACACACACACACACACACACACACACACACACACACACACACACACACACACACACACACACACATGCACTCACACACACACACAAATACACACAAACTCCACTCACACCCAAACCTGCGGTTCTCTTCTCTGATTACAACACACAGGCCAACTTATTAAGGGGGAGTTTGTGTGGAGATGGATTTGGTTCTTCCCAAGAGGCTGGAGGACTGCACTTCTTGTTCTGCTGTTCAGGTTGTTCTTCACCGTGGTCACTGGAAACACATCTGGCTCTGGCATGATCATGAGCTACATGTTAAGCAAGGCAATTTGTTGTTACTGTATGGTCTGTAAAGACTGCATGTACTGTATACATTGGTGGTATGGTATACACATACATACAGCTTAACCCCTGTTGAACCAGTTCCTCAAGACAGTTAACCTTTATAAGTCAATTGTTGTGCTGTGCATGTTTTCTTAACACATGGCATGCATATACAATCATAGTTGCATACATATTATGTAAATTATCATTTGAATCATAAATAATTGCAATCTTTGACTTCATATTGGACCAGTTCCCCAGGCCCATACAAAAACCATGTCATACTGGATACATAAAGAATAACCACAAGTAGAAATACCCACAATCATCTCCATCTCTATCTCTGAACAGATCCCACAGTCTGAGGATGGGGTACAAAAGGCCAAGTAAGGAAGAAGCATTTATATCCTTGCTGCTAAACACATTCATAAATAATGGATGAACGTGCAGATCTCCCTCATCTTTCATGTGTGTTTATGTCGCCGCTGACTCAATGGTGATGCCATAATGTGTGCCCCAAATGGCAACCTAGTGCACTACCAGAACCCCATGGGCTCCGGTCAAAGGTAGTGAACTATTTAGGAATAAGGTGCCATTTGGGATGCAGACCATAGAGAAGTAGCAATGTAGCTGAGTAGGCTGAAGTCTGTTCTGTCAGAGGAGTCTGAGGATAAAGAGGGCTAACAGTACCAGGAGACGTTAGTTTGGCCTGTGGGGAATACTGTAGAATATGGGTGGAGGAGAAAGAGCTGCTCTCAGCTGCTTAACCCAGTCAACTAAAAGCATTCAACGAATTCAGGCAGTCGCTGCTGCCAAACTGACGTTCTGAGTATTACAAGCACTGAGCTGAGCCCAATGTTAAATGTGTGCTTTATTTAAAGAGTGCCATTGTAAACAGAGGGATACAATACATCACTTCCTGGTGAATTCTAAAGCAGGCCTGTCATTGGCAAGATATGTGGGCACAATATGGTGACACGTGAGAAAACATGGAAGGTGACATGTTTAGGTCACAGATTAGGGCCAAAAAAATCAGACTGATTGATTTTTGAGTAATGTGGGGGATTGAATGTCAAAGAGAAGAAAAGCTCATCCTGCCGACTACACCCGTGTGTAGTAAGTATCATGTCTTACCCAAAGGTTCCTGACATAAAAATACGTATTTGAAGAAGTCTATTTGTAATTACAAAAATAATGTATGTTCTGAGGGCAGTCATGTAAACATGATTATTCTGTAAGCATGCATGAATGCTTGATGATGATTATCATGATCTAATTGCTAAGCCTTGAAAAGGAATACAGAAATCACCAGCCTAACAATGAACAGTGACTAAATTCATTGTTTAAGGTGACAGTAAGGTCGTATGGCTGTTTGTCCGCTCGATATACAGTACAGTACTGTGTTTCTAGGTGCTTGCGGTTGTCAACCATGGAGCACGGTTATGACCTAGTGTTAATCGCAGGCAGATACATCACTAGGTGTGAATGAGGTGAGAATGAGGTGAAAATGAGCAAACCAAGAAACATCTGAGACCATCAATACAAATTAAACGTGTGTGTGTGTGTGTGTGTGTGTGTGTGTGTGTGTGTGTGTGTGTGTGTGTGTGTGTGTGTGTGTGTGTGTGTGTGTGTGTGTGTGTGTGTGTGTGTGTGTGTGTGTGTGTGTGTGTGTGTGTGTGTGTGTGTGTGTGTGTGTGTGTGTGTTTGCGTTTGCGTGCGTGCGTGCGTGCGTGCGTGCGTGCGTGCGTGTGTGTGTGTATTTATGTGTGTGTGATGCTCCATATAGAATTGGTGCATTGGAATATTACTGGTAGTGCTGAAAATCAAGTAAATGGGCAACATCGAAATATAGTTTAGAATGAGAACACATTCCAGCTTGCTCAGTGGTAAACTCTGCAGCCCTCTGTAACCTCAGATAGCTCTGGATAAAAGTTACTTCAGTGGCTACATCATGGTTAATTATTAATTGACAGTGGCATCATTAAGATCATCGTTATGTCTGAGGGTAACACACCAAAGCTGTGGGTAACTGCAGCCAGAGCACTTAGGCACACAAATGGTCCTGTAACACTATTCAATAGCTGTACACTTACTTACACAGGGAGCTTGGGCAGGAGAGTGATCCTGGTACGGGTGCACCATTAACCACAGTGCTAAAGTGCCTGTGCTAAGGATCTGTGTATCTGCTTCAGGGAAGCTCACAGCAACAGCTACAGACAAGCTCCACAAGGAGGGCTCGGTAAATGACATGTTTAACTCTGGTTTAAAGGGAACAGAGTGATACCTTGAAAGATCTTGGAGTAGATTTTGCCACGGCTGCTATCTACTGAGGCTATTCTACATCACATAGGCTACACTCCAAAGTGCATCCCAAATGGCACCCTATTCCATATAGTGCCATTGTTTTGACCAGATCCCTATGGGCCCTGGTCAAAAGCAGTGCACTGTATAATAATCAGTTGCCATTTAGGACACATACAACGTTGGGTTGTGGTGAAATCAAAGTCCAGTCATGTTCTTTCTGAGTGTAAACATCCTGTTGTTTTTACCCTCAATGTGACACCACTACACTTCAGTGACGGTTATTATCATGAGCAGAGAAATGGACAAACTATATACGACTTTTTTTTGTATGAAATGCTCCCCCACAACAAAACATTGAATGTATAATGAAGAGCACATTAGGGAATAGCATAATACGGTGGATTATCCTGAAGCCAGGTAAAAAATGTCTGGAAATTGGGGTTGTTCCATTTTCTGAAGTGGATTAAAAAAAAAGAAAGAAAGCAGTTGTTTGAAAAAAGCTGAATTCCAGCCACAGTTATCTAGGTCAGTTGAACTAATTGCTTAAAGGGCTCTGAATTATTCCGCATAATTGGGATACCTACTTGAAAAGATGGAATCAAAGAATTGAGAATTTCTTTATTAATAAGTAACGATTTAAATCCTCTGTACTTACACCATTGGAGGCTTCATGTGGAGCAGGAAGGAGTGTTTTTTCTGCTGCCAATATTTTCTGTTCCACCATAACACTCCAACGTTCCAACACAACACTCTGTACAACATGGGACCCACCCGTCGATGTTTGTATGTAGGCCTACAGAAGTAACACAAAGTGGAACGATGCAATTGGGCTTTTTGGTGTATTCACAAATTAATATAGTCTTTATTGAGTCTTTCTTTGTTTTGCTTGCTGACTTTGTAAGTAGGTAAACAGGTTACAGCCTATACCTAACTTTGATGTTGATCTAAGATTTTCATAATGTTGTTCTTAATTGTAACGTTGGGTCGGGAAAGAGGAGGGTGGAATCATCTCTTCCTGCCTGGAGGTGGAACAGGCTAGCATCATCCCCGAGCTGGTCTAGTAACAGACAGCAGAATGTGGATATACTCTGTGTTAATAGAGTGAGGACACAGGAGAATACAGTGTTAGAGAGAGAGAGAGAGAGAGCGAGAGAGAGAGAGAGAGAGAGAGAGAGAGAGAGAGAGAGAGAGAGAGAGAGAGAGAGAGAGAGAGAGAGAGAGAGAGAGAGAGAGAGAGAGAGAGAGAGAGAGAGAGAGAGAGAGAGAGGCAGGCAGTTCCTCAACATGACCAGGCATGAAGTCAATTAGAGAGAAGAGAAGGAGTGTAAAGAGTAGAGAGAGAATGGGGGGATAGAGAGAGTGTGAGGGAGAGAGAGTAAACATGAGAGTGAGAAAGAGTAAACGTGAACGAGAGTGAGAAAGAGAGAGAGAGAGTGCGTGAGAGAGAGCATATGTACATGAGGGAGGATGTACCAGACACTATACTTAAGTAGAGGTCATGTGAGGAAATAGGAACAACCTTGTATGGGAATTACTGAGAATGAAAATGTAAATTGGAAAAGAGATGATTACCAAAAGTAAAGGTCCATGAGAATTTGCTTCCTGCTTGACCGAATCGTTGAACGAATAATACTAATATTATGTATTTTCTGGACTTTCAGACAATATTTGTATTAAGTACAGAAAAAGTATGATATGTTATAAAATTACTTTCACATTATCTTTAAAATACAGCAACTCTCTTCACCTCCAATAATCTAAGAAAAGTCCACATCAATTAAAATCTAGTCTGGGGACTTGAGCATGTCCCTCAATTATCCCATTTAACATTCCATATATGCAAATAAACGAATTGTTAAAGAGGAGACTAGTTCACCATGTAGGGGTTGATGAGGGGTGCCCCCTGCCCCCCTACCTCCCAATCCCTGCCCTTTCTCTCCTCATCTCCTCCTACAGGGCTCTCTGGCCCTTTTTATTAATCCCAATTATCCTCAGTGTAGAGCCATCTCCCTGCAGTACACTGTAGCCTGTTAATAAAGCATTAATGAAGAGCAGAGAAGAGTAGCTTCTCAAGATTAGGTGGCTGACCTCTGTGATAATGGGGCTTTGGAACAGGGCCAGCCAACCACCACACTGGTGTCAGCTAACCTTGGGTTAAATAAGCATCTGGTAGAGAGAGATGGGGGTGGAGGGAGAGAGAGAGGGAGGGGGAAGGAGGGAGAGAGCCGCCCCCCGCCAAAGGAAATGTAAATTATTATTTTGTTGCAGATGGGTGAAAATATGAAATAGCTAGAGGATTGGGGGGGAAGGAGAATCGTGCTCTTCTTTCCATCTTCAGAATAGATAATTGTTTGGTAGAAACAACATTAACAGATGCTTAGGAGATGACAGGCCGATGCAGGTTATTGTTGTAGTTGTGTGTGTCGTCTACCTGTGAAGTGTAATGCAGACACAGTGAAATTATACACTGGTATGGATGGCGATGACAGCGTAGCAGGGGTGTTCCTTCTGTGTCACTTCCTTCCGTTCCCTCAGAGTGACATCCGCGGTTTCACACCAGAAGTGTCGCACACACACACACACACACACACACACACACACACACACACACACACACACACACACACACACACACACACACACACACACACACACACACACACACACACACACACACACACACACACACACACACACACACACACACACACACACACACACACACACACACACACACACACACACACACAGAAACACATGTGTGGCTGAGTGTTTGGCAGAATCCTTCTCCTGCAAATGTATAATGATGCAAACTATGCCAGCAAATGTAATCACCAAACAATACACCACTATGACAAACAATGCCAAACAGCTTGGTTTAAATATTTTAAATAACCTGCTTCTCTATTCCTTTGGACAGTAGGGATCTCATCTCTCAGTCAGGTGAGATGAATTTTCCTGTCTTGTCTGTCTGCCTGCTGCTCTGTTATGAAATCTTGATAGAAATATCTGAAGGAAATTCTAATCACAAGGGTGTTTCTCAACACTTACTTATCTAAACCACAAAGGAAGAAAGAGTTCCCAGCAGATGCTGTCACCTCCGTATACCAGCCCCTGTCAGGGAGGGAAAATGTGCCTAAAGACACATCAACTCCCACCCAGGTTATGTACTAGACTGGTTTGAGACCCCAATTGTCACCCTATTCCCTATGCAGTACACTACTATTGTCAAAAGTAGTGCATCATGTAGGGTAAAGGGTGCCATTATGGGACGCAACCTGGAACACGGTCTTGCCAAACTGCTGCAAACTTAACAGCCAGATGCTGAGATCAACAAACGGAATGAGGAAGAAGTGATAGGAAAATGGGATGAAATGTTTTTCTAAAGTAAACACACAGTAAACACACAGCTACATCCCCTCAACTCTGTCTCTAAATCCCAACACACAACAGCACTTCACTGTACAGTACTTTGCTTGTTGCTAAATTTCCTGTTGTCAAAAGCCTCTATTTGAAAGTTGCTATATGGAAAAAGGAAAAACAGACAAAATTTGAGAAAATATGCAAATAACTTTTCAGAGTGGATTAAAAAAGACTGTTGGAGGAAAGTCAGTCGTGTTCAATTAAGCCCTAATAACTGTCTGGCTGTCTGTAAAGAGGGGCTAATTTTAAGCTCCCTGATGTTTTCAGATGTCCATCTCCACATAAAAAGGGCCAGTTCAAAAAAAGACCCTCCAATCAATGAGTATGAGGGTTCAAATAGGTGCAGATTGAAGGCCAATGGGGGGAAAAGTCCTGGGACTCTTATCTTGGACAGCTAAAGAAAATGATGAGGATATTGAGCTCTCTCAGATAAGTGAATATATTTAATGTTGTGGTGTCTTTGGGTCCTTGATGTTAACTGGGGCTTAGAGGCGTGAAAGATTCTTCTCTCACTCTATGCCTGGCCGGCCTCTCAGTTGATTTATTTATCAGGTTTCTCTCTAACTCTCGAGTGGCAGCCGAGCACAGCAGAGTCGTGTGTGCTGGAAGCCAGGGGTTGGTCTACATGGCTGCACATTTTCTCTCTCTCACCACTATGTAGGGATGAGACCGGGTGACACATGGTGAGATGGGCTGAGACATGGTGGTACCTCCAATCCATATGTCATAGCTCTTTGTTTGAAAGATCTCTGTTACTAAAGACACTTGGAAAGCACATTCACATAAACACAAAAAGAATAAGAATGGGGGTGAGGGAGTTAGTAAGAGAGAGAGAGAGAGAGAGAGAGAGAGAGAGAGAGAGACAGACAGACAGACAGACAGACAGACAGACAGACAGACAGACAGACAGACAGACAGACAGACAGACAGACAGACAGACAGACAGACAGACAGACAGACACACAGAAAGACACACAGAAAGACACACAGAAAGACACACAGAAAGACACACAGACATACAGAGACAAACAGACAGAGACAAAGAGAGATAGACCGAGACAGAGAGACAGACCTCACAACAGCAGTCTTTTGTGTGTTTGTTTTGGAGCCAAGTAATACAGTACAACCAGGAAGCACCAGTTTTGGGGCTCATGTTGTTAAGAAACTCAATCAATTCTTTTGTTGTTTGTTCCAAAATGGCTCATATTGATAACAAAACAACAAAAAGCATTTGTTGTTAGTTTTTTCCCCAGCATCTCGTTCCAGCATGTTTACCACACAGGACCCCACTGATAAAACGAGCATCTGGCTTTTATGCATAGCTGAAAGACTACACATGTATAATACATGATGATCTATTTGTAAGTCAGCCAAAACACAGATTATTGTACTGCCATATTCCTCTACAGTATCAACACACACAGAGACTTGTACAGTCATATTCCTCTACCAAAATATACACTGAGTATACAAAACATTAAGAACACCTGCTCTTCCATGACATAGACTGACCAGGTAATCCCAGGTGAAAGCTATGATCCCTTATTGATGTTACCTGTTAATAAATCCACTCCAATCAATGTAGATGAAGGGAGGAGACCTTGAGCCTTGAGACAATTGAGACACAGATGTGTGTCATTCAGAGAGTGAATGGGCAAGACAAAATATTTAAGTGCCTTTGAACGGGGCGTGGCAATAGGTGCCAGGCAACTACCACACATTAGATTAATAAAATATTTCATAATTCTTCCTTCTCAAATTATATTTGCGAGAGGGAGGGAATCTGATTGAATTGGTCCTCAATTTGCGGTTCAGACACTTCATTCTGGTTAAATGGAGTTATTCCTGAGTTAGCCTGACCGAGAACAGTTTAGTTCTGAAGGATTCGTTGCCCTAGAAATGTACCTGACAAAAAGGTGATCTACATTTGTATGACTGGTTATCTCTTGTTGAACTTGGAGTTGACTAAATTTACCTTGCCAACTCTTCAAACCTGATTCGTAGGACACCCCTCTGCGCTCTTTTGGGGAGGGAGATGGGATGGTGTGTATGTATGTATGTGTGTGTGTGTGTGTGTGTGTGTGTGTGTGTGTGTGTGTGTGTGTGTGTGTGTGTGTGTGTGTGTGTGTGTGTGTGTGTGTGTGTGTGTGTGTGTGTGTGTGTGTGTGTGTGTGTGTGTGTGTGTGTGTGTGTGTGTGTGTGTGTGTGTGTGTGTGTGTGTGTGCGCACACATGCGTGCATGCATGTGTTTGTGTGTGTGTTTAATAACAATTTTCCTCGCGCCAATATCACCTGTATACCTCTATGTAAATCACTATCTATCACTTCACATACAGTATGGTTCCATTATTCTGAATCCAGCATGGATATCAAATCAAATACTCCACATCTGAGTTTATAGAATTCATACTGTTCACTATCAAACATTTAACATGTTACAGAGCAACTTCCCCAAAAACCTCTCATTTAGAAAACATGTGGCATCGATATGAGTCAGAGACATTTATTCTGCTGTCAAAATGGATTACAAAGTGTAAATAGGATCATTTTTGTAATAAAGTCAGTCTCACCCAAAACAGAGTTTTTGAAACTTGTGGACTGCACCACTATGTAAATGAAGGTTGGGTTTGTTTCAATCCTGCCCACATATACACAGTTGGTAGCACACAAGTAATCATCAATTCGGAGTGCACTTGCATATAGTAATATAGTGATAACCGTGGTCACTTTGGGTTGACTTTGGATACCCCTATGGGGCTATTTAGGGACCATTGGTAAATGACAATACATTTCCAACTGCTCCAAATTTCAACGACTTAAAACCCTCAAATCAACACTGTCCTCCCAAGCAAAAAGGCAGTAACTGCTCATTTGATCGAAAATGAGTTAATGTCATTTTTCATAGACTAACAATGCTACCTACTCTCATAGGAGGAGATCTGCAATTGATTCTAACTTCAATCTATTAGCCATACAATGAATTATATTCTGAAATTTCATCTGACGGTTTCTTTGAATCAGTACACCGTACACACGATTGGTCCTTCTGTAGCTCAGTTGGTAGAGCATGGCTCTTGTAGCGCCAGGGTAGTGGGTTCGATCCCCGGGACCACCCATACGTAGAATGTATGCACACATGACTGTAAGTCGCTTTGGATAAAAGCGTCTGATAAATGGCATATATTATTATATATTATTATTATTATTATTATTATTATATTATATATATTATTATTATTATTATTATATTATTCTAGCCAGTGACAGCCACCTAGCTAAAACTGACGTGCCCCTACCAAAACGTCAAAACCTACCTAAATAGCATTAGCATGAAGTAATAGATTTGTGCTACATGCTCCCATAAGAGACGATCAGTAGTTTATACTAGAGTCAATCTACTATACCTAGAATGAACATAATCCCTATAGTTGTATTCTGACATTCCATGGGTTATCTGAATCTGTAACGTTACACCACACACACGATCTCTAGCTAACTGACGGTCAGTTGGACGTGCACCCCATACTGAATTGTCAAAAGCCACGCACACTCGTTTTCCGGATGAGCACACACACACAGCATAATATATCTACTCACATGTTCAGGGTTTCTGGTTTTCTTTTAAATTCCAGTATTGCGTGACTGTCCCGGTCAGGAAAGTTAAAAACCCAAATTGTATCCATCACCTTTGTTGGTGGCATGTGTAATTAGTACAACACGCTTTGACATGCCAAATGTGGGCTCAATGTGTCTGCTTCAGTGCCATCATTACATGAATGCGTAACAAAAGAGTTTTGCATGACTTCCACCAATCCCTGTGGTCTAGATGATCCGTATCTATGCGGATCAAAGTTGCCATGTGAGGCTGTATTAGGACTGTACACCCACATCAATACTAGGTTTAATTCCTGTCAATGTCCATCCATGCAATTGTTGTTATATTTGTAAATAAAGGTACAAATTTAAGAGCCTTTTTGGGAGCAGGTATGAAATTAATAGATGAACTGAGTGATGACACTGAAAAGGATTATGATCATTTGTTTGCACACCACAAAATGTCAGTATTAATTATTATCATCCATGACAGAATAGAATCATTAGGATGCATGTCCCTGATTAGTTGCTCTATTTATTTCAGTTAAGTTTGTGGGCCACATTCCAACCAAGATTCCTGATCTACCCCCTTTAACTTAAGTCACAGTGTCAACACTATTTGAAGAAATAGAGAACTAGTGGGTGGTGTCTAACTACTTAGACATCAGTCTATCAGATGAGAAATCAATTGCCCGTCATGATGACGACGATGATGAAGATTATCATCCACCTTCAGTGTTAGATGTTCCAGCACAAGTGGCAGCTGAGCCCGTGGAAACAACTCCAGACAACCTATCAAACAAGAAATCCAAGATCCCCCAATGGGCAAGCCATGAGGTCCCAAATGCAAGGGGCAGTGTACTCAGAATATTTCAGAGGGTAGGCACAAGGAAATATGGGAAAAGTATTGGGAGATGAAGTATAAGGGAGAGGAAGACATGGATTTTCCACATGGGGGCACAGCAATCTAAGAAAAAGATCACTGTTGGCGCTGACAGTCGACGCAGCAGGTCATTTCTGTAGCGTCTTCCAAACCAGAGCGTTTCTGCACAACAGGTGTGCAAAGTGTTTTTTTTCTGACAAGATTGAGCTACCACCCCCAAAAATGACAGGTTGATTGTCACGATGATGGGCAAGTCAATCACCACCAAACTGATTCCACCAAAGGATCAGAGGGGAAAGAAAGTTTCAGCGAGCAACTTGAACATGAATCCAATCCTGCAACACATTGAGTCCTTCCATCCCCAAATCAGCCACTACAGATGAGAGCATGCCCCACATCGCCTCTACCTCCCCAGTGACGTCAATATTCGGTTCATGCATAATGACTACAGGGAGAAGAACAAAGATGCCAGCTGCGGTTACGAAAACCTATCGCAAGGCGGTAGAGGGAAAGAACATCAGCTTTGTGAAGCTTGGAGAGGAGGAGTGCGAGCTCTGTTTGGTGCAGGGTCATCATCTGAAGATGGCGCACAGGGAGAATGAGGCCATGGAAACCCAAGCCTGCCAAGACAACAAGCCATGTAGCACCTGAATTCACCATCACCAACCCTGACCGCATGCAATGTAGGAAATATGAGGAACATAATAAGTCTGCAGGGCAGAGCAGAAGTTATTACCAGGCTGATGCGCAGAAAGATTGGCCTGAGGACTGGTCTGTGAGGAGCGTTGATATGCAAAAAGTCATCATGCTCCCTCGCATGCCAGGTGTGAAAACAGCATTGTTCACAAGAAGAATCGTGGCCTGTCACGAGACATTCGCCACCATTGGAAAGAAGTCTCAAAAGAAGAAGAAAACTATCTCAGTGGTATGGCATGAAGGAACAGTTGGTCGGAAGGCAGAGGACATTACTTCATCTTTACGTAACAGCACTGGAGAGGGAGAGAGATGTCAAGCATGCAGTGGGTGGATAACTGCACTTCTCAAAACAAAAACTGGTGCCTCCTAACCTAACTGGTGAGTGTTGTCATTGCTGACTCAACTTTGATGGAGGACATCACCCTCAAGTTCTTCAAGCCAGGACACACCTTCATGAGTGCAGACAGTTGCCACCATGGCGTGGAACAGGAAATGAAAGCTCGACCTGGAGGTGTGGTGTACAACCTCGGGGACTTACTCCGTGTGGTCGCCACTTCCAATGCAGGCAAGAAAGAGGTGGTCGAAATGAAAAAGGAAAACATCCTGGCATGGAAAGCTGGCCATTCCATCGTCAAGCTGAAGAAGGCAGCAGCACCAAAGCTGGAAGAGATGGCTGAGATCCAGTTGAGGAGTGGATCCAGGAGCCTCTTGTACAATGTTTCCCATGAAGAAAAGGACTTCACAGAGCTTGACTTCATCATGAAGAAAGTCACTCTAGAGACACCCTCGAAACTACGTATCCAGGATAGAGAGATAGAAGAGTCTAAGAAGATGGACATAATCACCAAGATGTGTCCTCTGATGCCTGCAAGTCGAAGGCAGTTCTGGAATGACTTGGCTGTGAACAGCATTACTGAGGATGAGGAGTGATATGGAAGAACACTGAAGAAGTTTTACTTAAAAATGAAATGTTACTTAAAAATGAAATGTAACTATTCAGCATTTTATTAATTGTAGCTAAATGTCATTTGGGTCTTCTTATGAATATGAACATATAAATATGTTTAAAATGTATTCTTAAAGCTGTTCTTTATTTATTCATTCATTCAAAAGTGTCAGGAAGAAGGCAGTAACTGCTGTTTAAGGGTCAAAGGTCAAGTCAGAGGTCAGGGTCAACATGAATAAAAATGTACTCATAGTAAGGCAACAGATCATTACATCTCCAATGATCTACCAACAATTCATTTGGCTGGACAATTAAAACACTTTTAAGCCATTTGTCTCAGTTCCACTGTATGAGCAGTTACTGCCTTTTTGCTTGGGATGGCAGAACAGTAAATTGTATAGATTAATATTCAAATATTGAAGGCATCTAATGAGAAAACTAAAAGGTGTGCAACATGAAAATATTGTCTCATTTACATTGTGTAATGTATTGAAGGTCACTAACTAGCCCCAGAGACAGGCTAACTGAAGTCAAACCAACTTTGCCAATGTTGCACACCAGCCGGCTGAAGCTAATTGGCAAAATAATTTGTCTAACTCTTTCCAACTGCGAACACATATGAGACACCCAGAACAATCCACACCATGAAACCAACTCACATTTGAATTCAGTCATGACCAGTAACATTTCTTAATGAAACAAATCTAAAACGAGGCCAAATCAGGAAGTGCAATTGCCCTTTAAAGCTTGAAGCGGTGTGAAATATGTTTACATCATACCACGTCAGTCCGCCAACTGGTATGCAATGCTCAGTCTTAAGCACTAAGATAATTAGTCATAATTTCAAATGAATAAAATAATAGCAGATATTCTATATGTTCACTATAAGTAGAGGTCCATCCAAGGGAGGAGCAGTCTTGCACCTGACCGGTACAATAAGAGTCAAAGTTCAAATAAAACAACTATTAGCTCTACATCTATACTGATGTAAACAGTGAGATTTTGTCATAGTCATGTAAACAGATATGGAGACCACCTTGTGTGTCTCTCCCTCGCTGGCATGGAAACTGATGCTGGCATTAAATGAACAAAACAGGAAGAAAGCATGGAGACTGGAGGAGAGTGTTTTAATCGTTTGTCTTCCTCAAATGAAGGAGATGGTGACGTAATCTCACGGCTCTGTCATTTCATTCAGGGTAAGTAGAGTTAGCCATAAATTAACCTGCCCCTGAGCAGGTTCATTCTGAAGGATTAATACACATTTACCTGGCTAAAAAGTGAATCACTTTTGTATGACCAGTTATCCCAAGTTGAACTCAAGAGTTGACTAAAGTTACCTTGCTAACTCCTCGAATCAGGTACGTGCTACCCTCGGGTCTGGTTAGAAGTGCTTGAACCTCGTCAACCATAAGACATACTCTAATTCCACTCATTTCAAAACTCGGTCCTCCAGAAAGTGGAGAGCAACACTTTACTACGTGATATCTTTCAAAAAAGCAGTGTTAGAAAGGATTGCCTACACATACTGACCAGTTTGTGTTATAGACAGAAGCGTGCTACATGGCAGACCAATATGAGCTCATCTCTCGGCATGCCCAGCCCACTCATTATCTCAGCCAATCATGGCTAGTGGTAAGGTTGCTGACTTTTTTGCCATAGCTAAACCAACTAGGCTAATAATTTAATAATTTAATTTGTATTTACCGATGGTATACAAGTTTGTAATTAAAGCACACAAAAGTTCACGTTTGGAATGTAGAATGGTACCAGATCTTTGGTCTGGCGCCTGGTATACAGAATGTAGAATGGTGCCAGTGAGGAAGGCTGACATTTTACATGCTCCTAACCAACTGTGTAATTTTGTTAGTTATTTTGCATTGTTTATCATTTATTTTGCAATGTATTTTGTACATAATGTTGCTGCTACCGTCTCATATGACCGAAAATAACTTCTGGACAGTGATTACTCACAACAAACTGGTAGAAGCTTTTTCCTTTAACCTCTTAAAACCAGTTGAAGCTAGGGGGGCGCTATTTCATTATTGGATAAAAAAACGTGCCCGTTTTAAGCGCAATATTTTGTCACAGAAAGATGCTCGACTGTGCATATAATTGCCAGCTTTGGAAAGAAAACACTCTGACGTTTTCAAAGCTGCAAAGATATTATCTTTGGGTGCCCCAGAACTGATCTTACAGGCGAAACCAAGATGCAACTTCAACCAGGAAATAAGCAGGATTTTTGAGGCTCTGTTTCCCATTGTCTCCTTATATGGCTGTGAATATGCTGTGAACGAGCTTATGCGCTCTGCCGTTCCTCCAAGATGTCTGCAGCATTGTGACGTATTTGTAGGCATATCATTGGAAGATTGGCCATAAGAGACTACATTTGCCAGGGGCCCTTCCGGTGTCCTTTGTCTACGTTGGTGCGTAACTCTCAGCGGCTAAAATTTTACCATGCGATACAGACAGTGAAGTATCGTTCCTGGAAGTGTGCATCATTGAAGAGATATGTGAAAAACACCTTGAGGATTGGTTCTAAACAACGTTTGCCATGTTTCAGTCCATATTATGGAGTTAATTTGGAAAAAGGTTCGGCGTTTGGATAACTGAATTTTCGTTTTTTTTTTGGTAGCCAAACGTGACGCACCAAACGGACCGATTTCTCCTGCACAAAAAATATTTCAGGAAAAACTGAACATTGCTATCTAACTGAGAGTCTTCTCATTGAAAACATCCGAAGTTCTTCAAAGGTAAAAGATTTATTTGAATGTTTTTGCTGGTTTTTGTGAAAATGTTTCCTGCTGATGCTAATGCTAAATGCTACGCTAGTTATCAGTACTGTTACATAAATTCTAGTTTGTTAAGCTTGAGAAGCATATTTTGAAAATCTGAGATGACAATGTTGTTAACAAAAGGCTAAGCTTGAGAGTTAGCATATTAATTTCATTTCATTTGCGATTTTCATGAATAGTTAACGTTGCGTTATGGTATTGAGCTTGAAGCTATGATTACGCTACCGGATCCGGCATGGCTCAGCGCAAGAAGTTAACGAGTCAGACGTGATGGATATACTGCTTTCTCAGGAACAGGCCCAAATCCCTGTCATTTGCGTGAAGAGAAGCTAGAGAAAAAGGGGGTGGAGGTCGGGCTGCCTTCTGAGAATTCGTAGGTGAGCTTGTAAACCCCCACTGCCATCTGTTCTATTGGCCAATGTGCAATCATTGGAAAATAAAATTGCTGACCTACAAGCAAGATTAAACTACCAACAGGACATTAAAACCTGTAATATCTTATGTTTCACTGAGTCTTGGCTGAACGACGGCATGAACAACATTCAGCTGGCAGGATTTACACTTTATCGGCAGGATAGAACTGCAGCCTCTGGTAAGACAAGGGGTGGTGATCTATGTAAAGTATTTTTGTAAACAACAGCTGGTGCATGATATCTAAGGAAGTCTCGAGGTTTTGCTCGCCTGAGATAGAGTATCTCATGATAAGCTGTAGACCACCCTATCTAACTCATCTGTATTTTTCATAGCTGTCTACATACCACCGCAGACCGATGCTGGCACTAAGACCGCACTCAAAGAGCAGTATATCACCATAAGCAAATAGGTAAACGCTCATTTTATTATGTTTGCAATTGCAACAAATAATCTGCTCAGACCCCTACCAAGGATCATCAAAGGCCGTGCTATAAATTCTCGGACAACCCAAAGATTGTTCGATGCCCTTCCAGACTCCCTCCACCTACCCAAGAATGTCAGAGTACAACAATCAGTTAACCCCCTAACTGAGGAACGTAATTTAACCTTGCGTAATACCCTAGATGCAGTTGCACCCCTAAAAACAAAAAAACATTTGTAACAAGAAACTAGCTCCCTGGGATACAGAAAATATCCGAGCCTCGAAGCAAGCTTCCAGAAAATTGGAATGGAAATGGCGCGACACAAAACTGGAAGTCTTCCAATTAGCTTGGAAAGACAGTACCTTGCAGTATCGAAGAGCCCTCACTGCTGCACGATCGTCCTATTTTTCCAACTTAATTAAGGAGAAAAAAGAAAAATAAAATGTTTATTTTTGATACGGTCGCAAGGCTAACTAAAAAGCAGCATTCCCCAAGAGAGGATGGCTTTCACTTAAGTAGTGATAAATTCATGAACTTCTTTGACAAAAAGATCATGATCATAAGAAAGCAAATGATGGACTCATCTTTAATTTCTCCAAAGCTCAGTTGTCCTGAGTCTGCATAAAACTGTCAGGACCTAGGATCAATGACTGCCCAAATCTTCCTAATTTATTTAATAATAACTTTTCATGTTCAAAATTGTGCACTTTCCTCAAACAATAATATGGTATTCTGTCACTGCAATAGCTAATGTAAATTGTACAGTGCAGTTAGATTAACAAGAATTTAAGCTTTCACCAATATCAGAAATGTCTATATCCTGGGAAATGTTCTTGTTACTTGCAACCTCATGCTAATTGCATTAGCCTACGTTAGGTCAACCGTCCCGTGGAAGGGACATCGATCCTGAAGAAGTTTTAATGCAAGTTAGTGCTGGTTTGACCACCAGAGGGCATCTTTGAGAAGCATTTTATAGTCTTCCATATTGGCATTACCAGAGAATTTCAAACCTTTTTTTGTAATAACAGAGTATATGGGATTGATTTTAACTTCTTAAGGTATAGGGGGCAGCATTTTCACGTTTGGATAAATAGCGTGCCCAATTTCAATATTATTAGTAGATTAACCGTTCAGAATATTTTTTGAGGTCTCTGTCTGTGCACTGAGTTCTCATTGGCAAACGATATTTCTTAGGAACTGGATTTCAGTTCCTACCACTTCCACTGGATGTCACCAGTCTTTGGAATTTGGTTGAGGTTATTAATTGGTGCAATGAAGAAGTAGGGCCAACTAGGAACTGCGTAACACTGTTGAGAGTTGCGCAAGACTTGAAACGTAGCTTGGTTTGTTGTGTTCCTGTATTGAACACAGATAGACTCGTCTTCAATTTGATCGATTATTAACATTTAAAAATACCTAAAGTTGTATTACAAAAGTAGTTTGAAATATTTTGTAGTGACGGTGCGCATTTTGGAAGCAGTTTTTTTCTGAATCAAACAGGCCAAATAAATAGATATTTTGGATAAATATGGACGGAATTAGTCGAACAAAAGGACCAATTGTGATGTTTTTATGGGACATATTGGAGTGCCAACAAAAGAAGCTCGTCAAAGGTAAGGCATGTTTTATATTTTATTTCTGCGTTTTGTGTAGCGCCTGCAGGGTTGAAATATGCTCTCTGCTTTGTTTACTGTTGTGCTATCATCAGATAGTAGCTGTTTATGCTTTCGCCGAAAAGACTTTTTAAAATCTGACAAGTTGGCTGGATTCACAACGAGTGTAGCTTTAATTGAGTATCTTACGTGTGATTATTCTATCAATTTATTTGAATTTGCCGTGCTGCAT
Source organism: Oncorhynchus gorbuscha (assembly GCF_021184085.1). Classification (NCBI taxonomy): domain Eukaryota; kingdom Metazoa; phylum Chordata; class Actinopteri; order Salmoniformes; family Salmonidae; genus Oncorhynchus; species Oncorhynchus gorbuscha. The sequence continues at coordinate 35,629,113 of NC_060178.1, forward strand.
TTTCCCTGCTTTTTGGCCAAGTGGGACACAAGCTTCCCCTATACCATAAGAAGTTAAGAAATGTTGCTTAATTAATTTGATTAATAGTATGGTGTTAATCACCCTACTATGGTATGGTGGAGAAAAACTAAAAATGAAACCCTCAGGGTTTCCATTAGGATGGAAAGGGAAAATATGGCACTGTACAATGTGACGTTTGGGAGTAGGCTACTGCATAAGAAGATTGGGGATTCTAAATTGTTTCCCTTCATTAGACACCTTTGTGTCACGCCCTGACCATAGTTTGCTTTGTATGTTTATATGTTTTGTTTGGTCAGGGTGTGATCTGAGTGGGCATTCTATGTTGGATGTCTAGTTTGTCTGTTTCTGTGTTTGGCCTGATATGGTTCTCAATCAGAGGCAGGTGTTAGTCGTTGTCTCTGATTGGGAACCATATTTAGGTAGCCTGTTTTGTCAGTGTTGGTTGTGGGATATTGGTCTGTCTATGTTAGTTGCTTGTGTCAGCACAGTTCTTATAGCTTCACGGTCGGTTTTCATTTTTTGATTTGTATTCAGTGTTCAGTGCTTTTCTTTAATTAAAATACCATCATGAACATATACCATGCTGCATTTTGGTCCGCTTCTTATGACGATCGTGACACTTTGTTCCAATATTTCTGTAAATCAGTGATATTTCTTCCCAGAGTAATTCATTATGGTTCCATAACTAAATCAACATTTTGAAAGAGTATTTTTATCATTATTTTATTAATGAAAGCATAAAGATGCTGATGAAGAAATACAGCACTGTACAGTATATGCGTTTACATTTGGATAATAAAGCATTTAAAGCATTTTGAAGATATAAGCCACCTGCATTTGTTTATTAGGCTACTGTGCAGTCTGAAGTAAACATAGCCTACAATACATACTGTAGTAAACATGTGAAAGTGCCTAATTCCGTAAGTAAGGGAGAGCAGGCCATGTCTGTACTACTAAATGCAGGCACGCGGGAGACCGGCGTTTAATTTCCCGACGGGGAGGAAGGAGTAGGCTGTCCTTGTAAATAAGAATTGGTTCTAAACTGATTTCATATACAGTATGTTATTTCATAGTTGTGATGTCTTCAATATTATTCTACAATGTAGAAAATAGTAAAAATAAAGAAAAATCCTAGAATGTGTAGGTGTGTCCAAACTTTTGATTGGTAATTGCTTACTTAATTTGATTGATATTATGGTGTTTCTTTCCATGAAAAATGAAATGGTGCTGTACAACGTGACGGTCGGCAGTACAGTACTGGGCTATTTAGCTAAAGAGTCCCTGTGTCGTGCGGGCAGGGCACGCGGGAGGCCGGGTTTCAATTCCCCAACAGGAAGGAAGGAATAGACTGTCCTTGTAAATAAGAATTTGTTCTTAACTGACTTGCCTAGTTAAATTCAATCTGGAGTGTCTCCACTCATAAATTCAGAGCATTGTCAGTTTGTAAATTCAAACAGGAGCGCACACTGTACATACGGTCCAAAGAGTAAGGTTGATTTAAGCGTTCTGGCCTTATAACGGCAGTCAAGCGCCCAAGCTAACGTTGGCTAGCTTGCTACCTACTCCCAGACACAAATGAGACCACTCTGACCATTTTACTCGCCCTAGCAGGGCTATTTAGCCTGTTTTCGTGTTATCCAGAGCGTTGTTGACTGTAACTGTGCTGCTGGAAACAATTTAATTACGCTTTTTTTGCTGAGGTTACCTGACACCGGCTATATTCAACGGGTGTTGAACACTCGTAAATTCAATATTCTGCGCTCTCGTACACTCAGACGAGAGTGCTCTGAAATCGGAGTTGATAGCCAGAGCAAATTTACGAAAGCACCTGAATGTCCATTGAGAACGCACAATGACTATACCATTTAGCTAAGCTAAGAATGACGGGAATAATCAAGTCAATAAACGTTGGGTAGTTAGATAGCCTATGGTTAATATACTGTCAAGTTTGATGTACAACTACTAACGTTAGGTAGATAGCTAACATACCGGTACATACTGCTGTATTGATATGTGGTTTGTAAGGACAGCGTAGCTAACAAATTGTCAGCCAACATAACGTGTAAGGTAACTTATTTTAATAGTCATTACTTTATTTTCAATTTGAGTAGCAAGCTACCGCAAGGACGCTCTCTATTGACTCTGCAGCTTTAGCATGTTCGGGCAAGAAGGTTGAGGTTTTGAAACCTGATCCCTGCTTGTTTCATTTAAAATCGTGAACAATTATCAGTTCATTATTTGGTTTATATTTCCCATTCATTGTCAGTTAGAAACACAGTAGTGCGTTGGGACCAAAAAGCATAATCAGTACTCTCCCCCTTGGTCGTTAGGGCAAATCTGGTCTGTGATAAGGAGGGGGGGGGTCACACCTAGCTTAGCTATTAGACTATTCTTCAGTAAAGGTTGAATAGTCTATTGTCAGCAATCAGCCCCCCTCCTCAACTTGTAACAAATTGTTGTTACTCCCATCTCGTTCCTCGCCCTCTTTCTCGCATCATTCTCCACCCGAGTGGCTCGCTCAAATCAAATCAAATTGTATTTGTCACATACACATGGTTAGCAGATGTTAATGCGAGTGTTGCGAAATGCTTGTGCTTCTAGTTCCGACAATGCAGTAATAACTAACTGTAATGAATTTAGTCTGCTGTTTGAAGAGAGTCAGACCGAAATGCAGCGTGTAGGTTACTCATGACTTTTAATGAAGATATATGCGGTACATGAAATAACTGAAAATACGAAAACAACAAACGAGTGAAACTAATACAGCCTATCTGGTGACTAACACTAAGACAGGTACAAACACCCACGAAATACAACGCGCACTCAGGCTGCCTAAATACGGTTCCCAATCCGAGACAACGAGAATCAGCTGACTCCAATTAGGAATCGCCTCAGGCAGCCAAGCCTAACTAGACACACCCCTAATAATACACACTCCCAATTAATACAACCCCAATACGAAATACAACATATAAACCCATGTCACACCCTGGCCTACCCAAACATATAACAAAAACACAAGATACAATGACCAAGGCGTGACACTAACGCGTAATCTAACCTAACAATTCCACAAATACTACCTTGTACACACAAGTGTAAAGGTATAAAGAATATGTACATAAAGATATATGAATGAGTGATGGTACAGAATGGCATAGGCAAGATGCAGTAGATGGTATCGAGTACAGTATATACATATGAGATGAGTAATGTAGGGTATGTAAACATTATATTAAGTGGCATTGTTTAGAGCGGCTAGTGATACATTTTTTCCATCAATTTCCATTATTAAAGTGAGCTGGAGTTGAGTCAGTATGTTGGCAGCAACCACTCAATGTTAGTGGTGGCTGTTTAACAGTCTGATGGCATTGAGATAGAAGCTGTTTTTCAGTCTCTCGGTCCCTGCTTTGATGCACCTGTAATGATCTCGCCTTCTGGATGATAGCGGGGTGAACAGGCAGTGGCTCGGGTGGTTGTTGTCCTTGACGATCTTTATGGCCTTCCTGTGATTTGGGTGGTGTAGGTGTCCTGGAGGGCAGGTAGTTTTCCCCCAGTGATGCGTTGTGCAGACCTCACTACCCTCTGGAGAGCCTTACGGTTGTGGGCGGAGCAGTTGCCATACCAGGCGATGATACAGCCCGACAGGATGCTCTCGATTGTGCATCTGTAGAAGTTTGTGAGTGCTTTTGGTGATAAGCCTCCTGAGGTTGAAGAGGCGCTGCTGTGCCTTCTTCACAATGCTGTCTGTGTGGGTAGACCAATTCAGTTTGTCCGTGATGTGTACGCCGAGGGACTTAAAACTTACTACCCTTTCCACTACTGTCCCGTCGATGTGGATAGGGGGGTGCTCCCTCTGCTGTTTCCTGAAGTTCACAATCATCTCCTTTGTTTTATTGAAGTTGAGTGTGAGGTTACAGGATATGGCAGATATGGCAGAATTTTCAGTTGTGGATCAAAAATTCTGCATAGCAAGTTGGTAAGAAGGTCTGGTTATTCACAGGCAAATTGTTATATGCTATGGAGGTACATTTGTGTCTTTTTGTCGAGAGCAAAACTGATTTTTCAATCAAAAATAATTGTTCTGAAAGGAAAAACGATGCTTCAGGGTTTAACAATTTTTTTGCAGTCAAATATTTTGTGATAGAGCGCAAAACTTTATGCATTTTATTCCCCCCCAAAATTTTGAGAACAAAAATGTATTTGAAAAGATAACTCCAATTACATTTCGCTATCAACCACCCTCTATTTTGGCAATTTTTTGAGTGTCAGTTTGGATACAACCAATACTGTCTTTCCGACACAAAGGAAGTCATAGCGGACACCTATGTTCCTGCTCCCCTGTCTCTCGTCAACATCGATACAAATCATAAATTGATAAGGTACTAAGATGTATCATGTCTCCATCAAATCTAAGAAGTTATTTTACATTTTTATTCTTACTTATTCGTAGACACATTTTCAATTTGTTATACTTACAGTTGAAGTTGGAAGTTTACATACAGTTTTGAATTTGTTATACTTACAGTTGAAGTCGTAAGTTTACATCCACCTTAGCCAAATACATTTCAACTGTCATGCACAAAGTAGATGTCCTCACCGACTTGCCAAAACTATAGTTTGTTGAGAAGAAACTTGTGGAGCGGTTGAAAAATGAGTTTTAAGTGTATGTATACTCTGACTTCAACTGTACACCTTGGCCAGATACATTTAAACTCAGTTTATCACAATTCCTGACATTTAATCCTAGTAAAAACTCCCGGTCAGTTCGGATCACTGCTTTATTTTAAGAATGTAAAATGTCAGAATAATATTAGAGAGAATGATTTATTTCAGCTTTTATTTCCTTCATCACATTTTGTAATGTAGGTTTGTAAGTTTGTAAGCCTCCTTGCTCGCACTTGCTTTTTCAGTTCTGCCCACAAATTTTCTACAGGATTGGGGTCAGGGCTTTGTGATGGCCAATCCAATACCTTAAGGACTTTGTTGTCCTTAAGCCATTTTGCCACAACATTGGAAGCATGCTTTGGGTTATTGTCCATTTGGAAGACCAGTCCCTCCTGCAGCAAAGCAACCCCACAACATGATGCTACCACCCCTGTTCTTCACGGTTGGGATGGTGTTCTTAGGCTTGCAAGCCTCCCCCTTTTTTCCTCCAAACATAACAATGGTCATTATGGCCAAATAGTTATATTTTTGTTCCATCAGACCAGAGGACATTCCTCTAAAAAGTATGATATTTGTCCCCATGTGCAGTTGCAAACTGTAGTCTGGCTTTTTAATGCCGGTGTTGGAGCAGAGGCTTCTTCCTTGCTGAGCGGGCTTTCAGGTTATGTCGCTATAGGACTCATTTTACTGTGGATATAGATACTTTTTGTACCTGTTTCCTCCAGCATCTTCACAGGGTCCTTTTCTGTTGTTCTGGGATTGATTTGCACTCTTCACACAAAAGTATGTTCAACTTTAGGAGACAGAACGCGTCTCCTTCCTGAGCGGTATGACGGCTGCATGGTCCCGTGGTGTTTATACTTGCGTATTATTGCTTGTACAGATGAGCGTGGTACCTTCAGGCATTTGGAAATTGCTCCCAAGGATGAACCTCACTTGTGGAGGTCTACACTTTTGGGGGGCTGATTTCTGTTGATTTTCCCATGATGTCAAGCAAAGAAGCACTGATTTTGAAGGTAGGCCTTGAAATACATCCACAGGTACACCTCCAATTAACTCAAATGATGTCAATTAGCCCATCAGAAGTTTCTAAAGCCATGACAGCCTTTTCTGAAATTTTCAAAGCAGTTTAAAGGCACAGTCAGTGTATGTAAACTTCTGACCCACTGGAATTGTGATACAGTGAATTATAAGTGAAATAATCTGTCTTTAAAAATTTGTTGGAAAAATGACTTGTGTCATGCACCAAGTAGATGTCCTAACCGACTTGCCAAAACTATAGTTTGTTAACAAGAAATGTGTGGAGTGGTTGAAAAGCAAGTTATAATGACTCCAACCTAAGTGTATGTAAACTTCTGACTTCAACTGTATATTATACAGGAAGTATTATTAAAGAGATGCTTTACTTTGAAATACAAATAGAGATGTAGTAGTCCCAGAATTACTAATTCCAGGTCAGTTTAGCATATTTCACCGCCTGATTATGATGACTGACCGTGTTAGAATAAAAAAATAAAGCTTAATTATGCTCTCTCTCTATCCATCAGTCTCTCGTCTGCAGGTATGTTTTGATGTGAGAGAGGAAGCCAGTCCCTTCATCACCACCTCACCCACTCTTAAGATACACTTTGGGCCGACTGGGAGCCAAGGCTGGAGAGCCACAGTTAGAGGCACTATGTAATTGTGATGAACTGAGAGAATATTAGGGTAGCACTGTAATTCATTAATCATATGCTGTTTTCCATATATTTTCCATGCTCCTCTGTTTTACCTCTTTCCTTTTCTGTCTTCAACACCTTTCTCCCTACCTCCCCTCATTCCTTTTTTATAATGCACACCATTATAAAGAATCATTATAAAGAGTTTGTTCTTAACTGACTTGCCTGGTTAAATAAAGGTAACATATTTACATTGAAGTACAGATTGAACTTGTATTTATAATATAATATTACAATTATAATATTTATAATGCATGTATTATGTATTTGTAACACCTGGATAATGAACTTTCAATAAAGCGTTTTACATTCTCTACTGGTTGAAATTAAGTATCTCATTGGAATACTATACCTATCCTGTGTTCTCAGACTAATGCAGATGAAGGGAGTTTGATATGCATAGGTGTATTTCTGTATATACTGTATAAATTACAAATCAGCCTTTACTTAAATCATGTTTCTAATCTAGTGCATAGTTACAATGTGTAATCATTGATGTCCCAAGAGCAGGAGTGGTAAACATTGCTGAAGTGTATAATTGTAATACATACATGCAGACACAGCATCCTTCAAAGAATGGAGTTTGATACACCAGGTATTGGATATGGCTGAAAAATAATGTCTCACAGAGATTCATACCTGAACCGCACATTTGTTTGCCAAGGAAGAGTACATGATCAGTGTTGATCCCATGCGTGGTAATAACTACAGTACATGTATATAGGACATGCATCCTTGGCATAATAAAGTTATTATATTCTACTCAATCCATAGGTTTCATTAATGCCATTCAGACTTGAAGTCGATACAGCAACTGTGATAGCTGAGGTTCATAGATAGTTCAGAACCTAATATTCATACCAAAAGTTTTAGGATCCATACACAGATCGGCTACATGCTGTAGCTAGCTACACATCCATAGGCATAAAATTATTTTTATCCTCCACTACACAATAAGCAAATAAATAGTTAGCTAGCTATGTTACTTCAGCTGCATTTGCATGGCAAATATAATCAAGGCAAGCTAACACAATTGTACATTCAATTTGCAGTAAATGCTTTGCTAGCTAGATTCTTTACATCTACTGTTTCACAAAATGACAGCCTGGTTTGCTGGTTTTCTCCGGAGTCCTTAAAACATTAATCAACACAAATGACACGTTGATACTCATCTCATAACACTTGCTAGCTAGCTGGCTACTGTTAGCTAGTCAGCTAACTTGCTAAATAGCCATTTTTGTAAATGAACTTTAAGACAAAAAAATATGCACAATCGTTTGTCTCTACATTAACTAAAATATTCCTCTCAATTGTACATTTTTTACTTGACTAGTTATGATGTTACAACTACTTACATTTGCTTCTGCTCGCGTAATGAGTGCTCTAACTCCCCCTTGCGGTGGTCTGGAGCAATGAAGCTGTGACGCTGGGTACCTCTAAGTCCCGAGGTGTAAGCTTGTAACTTTTAAAGGAGGAACCACTGTATGTGAGAATGCTATTCATTGACTACAACTCAGCGTGCAACACCATAGTGCCCTCAAAGCTCATCAGTAAGCTAAGGACCCTGGGACTAAACACCTCCCTCTGCAACTGGATCCTGGACTTCTTGACGGGCAGACCCCAGGTGGCAAGGTTAGGTAACAACACATCACTCATTACTGCACGGCCAGGCACGATTCCAAATCCATCATGAAGCTTGCAGATGACACAACAGTGGTAGAACTGATCAGCAACAACGACGAGACAGCCTATAGGGAGGAAGTCAAAGACCTTGCCGTGTGGTGCCAGGACAATGACCTCTCCCTCAATGTGATCAAGACAAAGGAGATGATTGTGGACAACAGGAAAAGGAGGACAGAGCACGCCCCCATTCTCATCGATGGGGCTGCAGTGGAGCAGGTTGAGAGCTTCAAGATCCTTGGTGTCCACATCACCAACAAACTAACATGGTCCAAGCACACCAAGACAGTTGTGAAGAGGGGATGACAAAACCTATTCCCCACCAGGAGACTGAAAAGATTTGGCATGGGTCCTCAGATCCTCATAAGGTTCTACAGCTGCACCATCGAGAGCATACTGACTGGTTGCATCACTGCCTGGTACGTCAACTGCTCGGTCTCTGACCTCAAGGCACTACGGAGGGTAGTGCAAATGGCCCAGTACATCACTGGGGCCAAGCTTCCTGCCATCCAAGATGTCTATATAAGGCGGTATCAGAGAATGGCCCAAAATATTGTCAAAGACTCCAGCCACCCTAGTCATAGACTGTTCTCTCTGCTACTGCATGGCAACTAAACAGCTTCTACCCCCAAGCCATAAGTCGCTCTGGATAAGAGCGTCTGCTAAATGACTTAAATGTAAATGTAAATAAGACTCCTGAACATATAATCAAATGGCTACCTGGACTATTTGTATTGCCCCCCCCCTTCTTTTACACTGCTGCTACTCTCTGTTATTATCTATGGTTCGTCACTTTAATAACTCTATCTCCATGTACATATTGCTTCAATTACCTCGACTACCCGGTGCCCCCGCACATTGACTCTGTACTGTTACCCTCTGTATATAGCCTTGCTATTGTTATTTTACTGCTGCTCTTTAATTATTTGTTACTTTTATTTCTTGTTCTTATTTTTTTGTTGGTATTTAAAAAAAACAGCATTGTTGGTTAAGGACTTGTAAGTAAGCATTTCACTGTAAGGATATATACGGCACATGTGACAAATAAAAATGGATTTGATTTGATTTCTGAAAAAAATGTTGTTTTATTTATTTGATCATATTTACGTTCAGATGGCTCTCCTGTGAAGTAGTGACGTGCGACATATGCCTAGTTTTGTGAAATGAGTCACATATGCTGTAAGAAATAAGGCCATGCTCATTATTTTTGTTGTTGTTGTCCTCCCTCATCCTGAATGGCTCCAACCCCAACTGCTAGCTAGGTAACAGCTAACAGCTCTCTCATGTCATTGAGCAGGCTGCCCAAATACTAACACCCAAGATCAAATATTTCTATGCATACAGAGTGTAGGGGGCAGGCAGTGCAGGGAGCGAAGAACAAACAGATATACTAACGGAGGAGGTTATTTCAAATTTTGGGTTCTAGCAGGGCCAGGGCATAGATTTGGTGGAAGCAACCGGGCTCAGTTAGGGTAGGGCCTGAACATTGTGGACAGGGGTAAGGTTATATTTTCAGGAACTATTAAGACTATTGCAATGTAAAGCCTCATCAAGCCTTCCTGGTGTTGATGTCACCCATTAGAAGCGATAGTGATGTGAGGTGCCACACTTGCTTACGTCCCAAATGGCACCCTATTTCCTATATAGTGAACTACTTTTGACCAGGGCTCATAGGGCTTTGGTCAAAAGTAGTGCTAGGGTGCCATTTGGGACGCCACACACTGACAGCCACACTGCATGTCCCTGCAAGGCTGCAAAGCTTCAGTACATGACTGGGAAGACAGCCAAAGCCCTCTGTAAATCAAAAGATGGAAAGATGAAATATGAGCGACGGAGAGGCTGAAAAATGCAATGAGCCTACAGATGTTGGATCTTAATTTGTTTAGGATCTTAATGTGGATTATAGTTAATGGACATTTTTTGTAGTGTTGATACATTTTTCATTAGGTCATATCAAATCAGACATTTTAAAGTGGAAATTAGAAAAATGTAGATGTTTTTTCAAACCTTGAATACACTAAGTTTGCATTTCCTGCTATGCAGATCAACTGATCTGGCTCTTCCCCAGCTCTTTACACAGTCAACCATGCAAATGATTGAAATATAATGAAAAATAAATAGTTAAATAAAATAATTAATTGTCTTGCCCAAATTATGCATTTTAGCTGCAAATATCCAGTGTTATTTATTATTGTATGTTGAAAAATGTGGATGTTTATCTAGAAAATAGCACAGGGGAAGGAAGGATGTGTATGTGTAGGAATGTTTCAGAGGGCGCATTGAATCCTCTATAAGTCCTAAACAGAGAGGAAACATTAAACAGATACCTGCCAGTCTCTATTTATCCACCAAACAAGGACATCTAAGGAATAAAACCAGGTGAACTTGGCATGGCTCACTTCCAATAGAAGACAGGGGCCTCTCTCTCTCTCTCTCTCTCTCTCTCTCTCTCTCTCTCTCTCTCTCTCCTCTCTCTCTCCTCTACTCTCAGCTTAGCTTTGAAGCAACAGGCTGAATGAATGAGTACTATAGGAGAGGAACGAAGAGGAAGAGAGAGCAAAAGGCTGATGTTAAACGTCCATTGTTTTAACCGTTTGAGGCTTTATCCCTATGTTCTCCTGCGACTTTCTCCTCAAAGAGATGATTACCTGGGAGTCTCTGGTGCTTTGTGCTAGGAGTACCCACCCCTCTTCCTCTGGTCCTTGCATGTGATCGCCTTGATTTTAATGAGGCCCGCTTCCCTTCGCTCGGCGTCGTGCCGTGCAGATCCCCTGTGATGTATTCTAAAGGGGTAGGGAGATCCAGGAGAGGTAGAATGCATCCCAAAAGGCACCATTCTCTCATTAGAGTGCAATACTATTGACTATGTGTCACTGATCAAAAGAAGTGCACTATAGAGAACAGGGAGCCATTTGGGACGCATTCGTAGTGTAGTGGAGGGTCCTTGTAAGGCCGTTGAACATCAGTGACCCCTGCCTTCCCTCCTGCCTCCCCCTTTCTTCTCCCCCTGCCTCCCCCTTCCTTATCCCCCTGCCTCCCCCACTCCACCCTTCTCAGCTGGTCCTCTCAGGCTGTCTCTAATGTTTTATTAACCAAGTTCACAGGTTCACACTCTTCAGAGAGACTACTGTGGCCTGTCAATCAGTCATCTAGTGTTAAAGTGGGATGCTGTAGTATAGCGCCGTAGTGGACTGGGACTGGGACCTACTTGACTGCATGTCTCACACACTGTAGTGTAGATCGACATACAGATTTCTGGGATTGTCTCTTACAGTATCTTGACAATACACCTAGTTGGGACATGATATGTGTTACACCCTGGTCAAAGTATTTGTGTTTATCTTTATGTATTGGGTCAGGCCAGGGTGTGGCATGGGGTTTTTGTATTGTGGTGTGTTTTGTCTTGGGGTTTCGGTGTGTATATATTGGGATTGTAGCTAGTGGGGTGATCTAGCAAAGTCTATGGCTGTCTGGAGTGGTTCTCAATCAGAGGCAGGTGTTTATCGTTGTCTCTGATTGGGAACCATATTTAGGCAGCCATATTCTTTGAGTTTGTCGTGGGTGATTGTCCTTAGTGTCCTTGTTCCTGTCTCTGTGTTAGTTTACACTAGTATAGGCTGTTTCGGTTTCCGTTACGTTTATTGTTTTGTAGTGTTTGTGTTATTTTCGTGTTAACGTTTGTTTCATTAAACATGGATCGCAATCTACACGCTGCGTTTTGGTCCGACTCTCCTTCACCACACCTAGAAAACCGTTACAATATGAAATCTGCAAAGACCCTGGCTGTTCTTAAACTGTTCTTAAACTCAGCAAAACAAGAAATGTCCCAGGGTAGTGGGTTTTTCAGGAACCACCCTGTAGGATTTCAAAGATAATCCGATAAAAAAATGGCATATATTATTATATTATATTATATATCACAGATCTTCATTGTAAAGGGTTTAAACACTGTTTCCAATGCCTGTTCAATGAACTATAAACAATTAATGAACATGCACCCATGGAACGGTCGTTAAGACACGAACAGCTTACAGACGGTAAGCAATTACGGTCACAGTTATGAAAACTTAGGACACTAAAGAGACCTACTGACTCTGAAAAACACCAAAAGAAAGATGCCCAGGGTCCCTGCTCATCTGTGTGAACGTGCCTTAGGGCTGCTGCAAGGAGGCATGAGGACTGCAGATGTGGCCAAGGATATAAATTGCAATGTCTGTACTGTGAGACGCCTAAGACAGCGCTGCAGGGAGACAGGGCGGACAGCTGCTCGTCCTCGCAGTGGCAGACCAGGTGTAACAACACCTGCACAGGATCGGTACATCCGAACATCACACCTGCGGGACAGGTACAGGATGGCAACAACAACTGCCCGAGTTACACCAGAAATGCACAATCCCTCAATCAGTGCTCAGACTGTCCGCAGTAGGATGAGAAAGGCTGGACTGAGGGCTTGTAGGCCGGTTGTAGGGCATGTCCTCACCAGACATCACCGGCAACAATGTCGCCTATGGGCACAAACCCACAGTCGCTGGACCAGATAGGACTGGCAAAAAGTGCTTTTCACTGACGAGTCACGGTTTTGTCTCACCAGGGGTGATGGTCGGATTTGCATTTATCATCGAAGGAATGAGCGTTACACCGAGGCCTGTACTCTGGAGCGGGATCGATTTGGAGGTGGAGGGCCTGTCATGGTCTGGGGCGGTGTGTCACAGCATCATCGGACTGAGCTTGTTGTCATTGCAGGCAATCTCAATGCTGTGCGTTACAGGGAAGACATACTCCTCCCTCATGTGGTACTCTTCCTGTAGGCTCATCCTGACATGAACCTCCAGCATGACAATGCCACCAGCCATACTGCTCATTCTGTTCATGATTTCTTGCAAGACAGGAATGTCAGTGTTCTGCCATGTCCAGCGAAGAGCCCGGATCTCAATCCCATTGAGCACGTCTGAGACCTGTTGGATCGGAGGGGGAGGGCTAGGGCCATTTCCCCCAGAAATGTCTGGGAACTTGCAGTTGCCTTGGTGGAAGAGTGGGGTTACATCTCACACCAAGAACTGGCAAATCTGGTGCAGTCCATAGGAGGAGATGCACTGCAGTACATAAATGCAGTTGGTGGCCACACCAGATACTGAGTTTTACTTTTGAATTTGACCACCCTTTGTTCAGGGACTCATTATTCTATTTCTGTTAGTCACATACAGTGGAGAGAACAAGTATTTGATACACTGCTGAGTTTGCAGGTTTTCCTACTTACAAGGCATGTAGAAGTCTGTAATTTTTTTATCATTGGTACACTTCAACTGTGAAAGACAGAAACTAAAACAAAAATCCAGAAAATCACATTGTATGATTTTTAAGTAATTAATTGTTAAGTTGCTGAAAATATACTCAGTTGACAGTGAGAAGAGTTTATAATGATACCCTTTTGGAAAACCACATGAATTTCACTTGTGATCACATGTAACAATGTGATATTTTGTGAAGTTAATGTGATAACGTGATAATATTTCAGAATGCGAAAACAAGAACTCGTGACATAAATGTGACAAAATGGGGATGCAAATGTTCAACATTTGATACATATGAAAACCCAGCTGTCAAATATCATTGAGAATATTTTACTTTATAATACACAATTTACATTAAGTCAATCACTGACCACGTTTCCATGTATACCAATATCCCATTATTATTTGGGATATTCAAGTATTCTATTTTTGAGTTAATGCATATATCCATACAATATATCCACACAATTTTCCTACCTCATGGTGCCATCTATTTTGTGAAGTGCACCAGTCCCTCCTGCAGCAAAGCACCCCCGCAACATGATGCTCCCACCCCGTGCTTTGCGGTTGGGATGATGTTCTTCAGCTTGCAAGCCTCACCCTTTTTCCTCCAAACATAACAATGGTGGCCAAACAGTTCTATTTTTGTTCCATCCGAGCAGAGAACATTTCTTTGAAAAGTATGATCTTTATCCCCATGTGCAGTTGCAAACCGTAGTCCGGCTTTTTTATGGCGGTTTGGAGCAGTGGCTTCTTCCTTGCTGAGCGGCCTTTCAGGTTATGTCGATATAGGACATGTTTTACTGTCGATATAGATACTTTTGTACCTGTTTCCTCCAGCATCTTCACAAGGTCCTTTGCTGTTGTTCTGGGATTGATTTGCACATTTCACACCAAAGTACGTTCATCTTTAGGAGACAGAACGCGTCTCCTTCCTGAGCGGTATGACGGCTGCATGGTCCCATGGTGTTTATACTTGTGTACTATTGCTTGTACAGATGAAAGTGGTACCTTCAGGCATTTGGATATTGCTCCCAAGGATGAACCTCACTTGTGGAGCTCTACAATTTTTTTCCTGAGGTCTTGGCTGACATAATTTCCCATGATGTCAAGCAAAGAAGCACAAATTTTGAAGGTATGCCTTGAAATACATCCACAGGTACACCTGCAATTGTCTCAAATGATGTCAATTAGCCTATCAAAAGCTTCTACAGCCATGAAATCATTTTCTGGGATTTTCCAAGCTGTTTAAAGGCACAATGTTTAAAGGCACAATTTGTATATGTAAATTTCTGACCTACTGGAATTGAGATACAGTGAATTATAAGTGAAATAATCTGTCTGTAAACAATTATTGGAAAAATGACTTGTGTCATGCATGATGTAGATGTCCTAACCGACTTGCCAAAACTATAGTTTGTTAACATGAAATGTGTGGAGTGGTTGAAAAACGAGTTTTAAACCTCCGACTTCGACTGTATAATGAGATCATGTGACAGATCATGTGACACTTTGCACACAGGTGGAATTTATTGAACTAATTTTGTAATTGGTTAAACCAGATGTTATTTAGGGGCTTCATAGCAAAAGAGGTGAATACGTACCCACACACCACTTTTCAGTGTATTATTATTCTTTTTTTTAAACAAGTTATTTGTTTGACTTGACCAATTTTGACTTTTGTATATGTGCATTATATGAAATTTAAATAAAAATTCATTTAAATTACAGGTTGTAATGCAACAAAATAGGAAAAACGCCAAGCGGGATGAATACTTTTGCAATTCACTGTAGTTAGTTATTAGCTGTTATAGATTATGCTTCCTACAATAGCACAAAACGTATACATTTCCAGACATCTTTGAAAAGCTAGTCAGGTAAAGAGGGCACTGTTTTATTTTGAGACAGGCTTGAATAAGCTGAGTTGCCAATAGGCATAATTTGTGTGATTCACTGTAGAAATGGTATGGGAATAATAATGCATTTTATTTTGTAAAGTGGTATCTTGCATCAAACAACACAACAACATTTTCCATCACCTCCTTGTCAGAAGGACAAGTGGATAAATATGTTAATGTTAAGCCCTGCAGGGTTTCAGAAAGGGTCCTATCAGTTCCACCTCCCAGCCCTCCCGCTCCTACTCCTATGGAGTTAGGGAGGGGCTACTTCAAGGGGTACTGGAGGAGGTGGCTCCTCCTGCACCAGCTGTGGTCGGAGAAGACACACGGCCGACCGGTGCTGGAGGAGCCTGTCTGGGAGTCAAGAGGGCAGGCAGAACATTTCTCGGTCACCGCAGGTGAGCCAGCATCAAACTCACCCTGAGCCCCCTGTTGGTCACATGTTTGTCTTTATTTTTTTCTTGAATTTTCTCCCTCTTTCCAGCATAAGGCACTAGTCGATTCAGGCGCAGAAGGGAACTTTATGGATCACGGACTCGCCCAGAAGCTGGGAATTCCGCTGGTGCCGATAGATCCCACCTTTCCCCGTGCACTCCTTAGATAGCCGACCATTAGGATCAGGGCTAGTCAGGGAGGCCACGGTTCCACTGGACGTGGTAACGCAGGGGAATCACAAGGAACAGATTAGTCCTTGTCCATTCACCTGCGTTTCCAGTGGTGCTGGAGATTCCCTGGCTGGCCAGTCACAATCCCAGGATTTCATGGAGACAGGGGGTTCTCCAGGGGTGGTCAGAGGAGTGTTCAGGTAGGTGTATGGGAGTTTCCATCGGTGCCACGTTGGTGGAGAGTCCAAACCAGGTGTCCACTGTGCGCATTCCTTCTGAGTATGCTGATTTGGCTATCGCCTTCTGTAAGAAGAGGGAGTCTAAATTACCACCCCTTCGACAGGGGGATTGTGCGATAAACCTCCAGGTAAACACTGCGCTTCCCAGGAGTCACGTGTACCCATTGTCACAGGAGGAGACGTTGGCTATGGAGACATATGTCGCGGAATCTCTGCGACAGGGGTACATTCGGTCCTCCCCGTCTCCTCGAGTTTCTTTTTTGTGAAGAAAAAGGAGGGAGGTCTGCGTCCGTGCATTGATTTTCGAGGTCTCAATTCCCTCACAGTGGGCTTTAGTTACCCGATACCTCTCATCGCCACGGCGGTGGAATCATTTCACAGAGCGTGGTTTTGTCACGAAACTGGACCTCAGGAGCGTGTATAATCTGGTGCGTATTCGGGGGGGAGACGAGTGGAAAACTGCATTTAGTACTACATCGGGCCATTATGAGTGCCTCGTTTGGTAGACGAGATTCTCAGGGACCTGCACGGGCAGGCCGTGGTTGTATATATCAATGATATTCTGATCTATTCCGCCACACGTGCCGCGCATGTGTCTCTGGTGAGCAAGGTGCTTGGGAGACTGCTGGAGCATGACCTATACATTAAGGCTGAGAAGTGTGTGTTCTCCAAACAAGCCGTCTCCTTCCTGGGTTATCGCATTTCCACCTCAGGGGTGGTGATGGAGTGTGACCGCGTTAAGGCCGTGCGTAATTGGCCGACTCCAACCACGGCGAAGGAGGTGCAGCGTTTTTTAGGGTTTGCCAATTACTACCGGAGGTGTATCCGGGGTTTTGGTCAGGTGGCGGCCCCCATTACCTCACTGCTGAAGGGTGGGGTCTGTTTACGGTGGTCGGCAGAGGCTGACGGAGCCTCAATCGGTTGAAGGTGCTGTTCACTGTTCACCCGGACCCCTCTTTGGCGTTCATAGTGGAGGTGGATGCATTCGAGGCTGGGGTTGGGGCCGTGCTACCACAGCGCTCTGGTACGCCACCAAAACTCCGCCCCTGCGCTTTCTTTTCAAAGAAGCTCGGTCCGGCCGAGCTTAACTAAGATGTGGGGTACCGGGAGTTGTTAGCTGTAGTCAGGGCCCTGAAGGCGTGGAGACACTTGCTTGAGGGGGCTAAGCACCATTTCCTCAACTGGACTGACCACCGTAATCTAGAGTATATCCGGGCAGCTAGGAGACTGAATCCGCGTCAGGCAAAGTGGGCCATGTTCTTCTACTATCTCGTATAGACCGGGTGCCCTTAACACGAAGGCCGACGCACTGTCCCGTCTCTATGACACGGAGGATCGGCCCATCGATCCCACTCCCATCCTTCCAGCTTCTAAGCTGGTGGCACCGGTGGTATGGGAGGTGGAGGCAGACATTGAGCGGGCGTTACGGTTGGAACCTGTAGGACAAAAATGTACAGGTGCCGCTTGGTGTCTGTGATCAATTGATTCGGTGGGCTCACATACTACCCTCTTCGGTTCATCCTGGGGTGGCGAGGACAGCGCGGGGTCTTAGGGGGAAATACTGGTGGCCACCCTTGATTAGGGACGTGAGGTTCTATGTCTCTTCCTGTTCGGTGCGCGCCCAGAGTAAGGCTCCTAGGCAACCTTCTAGAGGGAAGTTACAGCCCCTCCCTGATCCACAGCGGCCATGGTCTCACCTGTCAGTGGACTTCCTGACCGATCTTCCCCCAACTCAAGGGAACACTACGGTCCTGGTTGTTGTGGATCGGTTTTCTAAGTCCTGCCTTCTCCTCCCATTGCCCAGTCTCCCTACGGTCCTACAGACTGTGGAGGCCTTATTTACCCACGTCTTCCGGCACTACGGGGTGCCGGAGGACATCGTCTCTGATTGGGGTCCCCAGTTCATGTCCCAAGTGTGGAGGGCGTTGATAGAGCGGCTGGGGGTCTCGGTCAGCTTGACCTCTGGTTATCACCCTGAGAGTAATGGGCAGGTGAAGAGAGTGAACCAGGAGTTGGGTAGGTTTCTGAGGTCGTATTGCCAGGACCGGCCAGGGGAGTGGTCAGGGTACGTCTCACTCCGCCACTCCTCCACGAACATGTCACCATTCCAATGAGTGTTGGGCCACCAGCCGGTCCTGGCAACGTGTCATCAGAGTCAGACCGAGGCTCATGAGGTGGAAGTGTGGGTGCAGCGCTCCAATGAGACCTGGAGGGCCGTCCAGAAATCCCTCAAGCAAGCCGGTGAACGGCAGAAGAGGGCTGCTGACCGCCACTGCAGTGAGGCTCTCGACCCGAAACATACCCCTCCGCTTGCCCTGCCGGAAGCTGGGGCCGCAGTGTGTTGGGCCCTTCAAAGTCCTGAGGAGGATAACCGAGGTGTGTTATCGTTTACAACTCCCTTCCTATTATCGTATTAACCCCTCGTTTCATGTGTCTCTCCTCAGGCCGGTGGTAGCTGGTCCCCTGCAAGAAGGTGAGGTGCTGGAGTTCCCTCCACCCCCTCTGGACATCGAGGGGTCACCGGCGTACACAGTACGTGCTGTACACAGTACCTCGTGGACTGGGAGGGGTACGGTTCGGAGGAGAGGTGCTGGGTACCGGTGGGGGACATCTTGGATCTGTCACTGTTGAGGGATTTCCATCGCCTCCATCCGGATCGCCCTGCACCTTGCCCTCCGGGTCGCCCTCGAGGCCGGTGTCGGCGCGCTGCTGGAGCCGTGCATCAGGGGGGGGGGGGTACTGTCACCACTCCTACCGAAGGTGGCTCCTCTTCCTATTTGGGTGGTGCTCTGCAGTCGTCGTCACCGGTTTTCTAGCTGCCACCGATCCATTTTCCCTTTTGTGTCGGTTTTGTCACCTGTTTCTTGTTTATGTTTAGTTGGGATATTTAAGCTGGTCGGCCCGTCTGCTCTTTGTGCGGGCTTATTTTTCCCACTGTGGTAGTGTATTGCTAGCGTGTTTTGTTTTGGGGTTTTCCCTCTGGACTTGTTAGGTCCTGGTTTTGGGTATTGTGTTTGTTGCGGGCGTGAGAGTTGGCGCGCACAACTTTTCCCCGTGCCTAAATAAAGAACTACTCATACTAATCATATGCATATACTATATTCCTGGCTTGAGTAGCAGGGCGCTGAAATGTTGCGCGATTTTTAACAAAAAGCTGCGAAAATTCGCATGAGCCCTAACAGGATTTATTAAGTGCGTCACACATTATGATCACATAGCCACAGTAACCTACATGGCCACTTAAAACTATAACTTAAAGCAGGTACAGCCTCAGTGTTTACAATAAACAACGGCTGGAAGTTGCACAGAATTTTCACAAAGTTCAAGTTTGCTCTCAGCCAAATTTGAGGGAAAATTGGCCATAACAATACAGAACTATATTCTACATCAAGTAACTCATGCAAACAGTAAAATTTGATTTTAAAAAAACAGATAAAAATACACCTTATTTTTTTTAACCTTTATTTAACTAGGCAAGTCAGTTAAGAACAAATGCTTATTTTCAATGACAGCCTAGGAACAGTGGGTTAACTGTTCAGGGGCAGAACAACAGATTTGTACCTTGTCAGCTCGGGGGTTTGAACTTGAAACCTTCCGGTTACTAGTCCAACACTCTAACCACTAGGCTACCCTGCTGCCCCTTGGAACAGGGGGCACCGTGAAGAGACACACAGGCACAGACACATGCATACAAACACATGATAACATACGTACTGCACACACATGGATTTTGTGTTGTAGATGCTGTATATGTTATTAGAATAGTGGTCTGAGGGCACACACTTAATGTGTTGTGAAATCTGTTGTGAAATGTATTGTAATGTTTTTTTTAATTGTATAACTGCCTTAATTTTGCTGGACCCCAGAAATAGTAGCTGTACTGGTATTTTTGTTATCAATTAATCTGACTATTCTCTCATCATTGATTTAATTTTCTTATTTCAGCAATTTGAGGGTTTTCTGTACAGTGGTCTAATATTGGTGGGGCATATTCACAAAATATTCACAATCTGCTAGCCTGCTAGCCGTGATCCTCTTGAAACGAACAATCCCGTATCCGGGATCGTAATTATAACCTCAAGCTCATTACCATAACGCAACGTTAACTATTCATGAAAATCGCAAATGAAATGAAATAAATATATTGGCTCTCAAGCTTAGCCTTTTGTTAACAACACTGTCATCTCAGATTTTCAAAATATGCTTTTCAACCATAGCTAACCAAGCATTTGTGTACGAGTATTGATAGCTAGCATATCATTAAGCCCAGCATTCAGCAGGTAACATTTTCACAAAAACAAGAAAAGCATTCAAATAAAATAATTTACCTTTGAAGAACTTCAGATGTTTTCAATGAGGAGACTCTCAGTTAGACAGCAAATGTTCAGTTTTTCCAAAAATATTATTTGTGTAGGAGAAATTGCTCCGTTTTGTTCATCACGTTTGGCTAAGAAAAAAACCCGAAAATTCAGTCATCAAAACGCCAAACTTTTTTCCAAATTAACTCCATAATATCGACAGAAACATGGCAAATGTTGTTTAGAATCAAGCCTCAAGGTGTTTTTCACATATCTATTTGATTCGAGTTTGGTTTCTCCTCTGAACCACATGGAAAAATACATGCAGCTGGAGATTACGCACCAATTTCGACGGAGGACACCAGGCGGACACCTGGTAAATGTAGTCTCTTATGGTCAATCTTCCAATGATATGCCAACAAATACGTCACAATGCTGCAGACACCTTGGGGAAACAACAGAAAGTGTAGGCTCGTTCCTGGCGCATTCACAGCCATATAAGGAGACATTGGAACACAGCGCCTCCAAAATCTGGGGCATTTCCTGTTTGAAGTTTCATCTTGGTTTCGCCTGTAGCATCAGTTATGTGGCACTCACAGATAATATCTTTGCAGTTTTGGAAACGTCAATTATATGCGTAGTCGAGCATCTTTTCGTGACAAAATATCTTGTTTAAAACAGGAACGTTTTTCATCCAAAAATGAAATACTGCCCCCAGAGTTTCAAGAGGATATAGGACTGTTAGCTGAATAGGTCCATCGGCCAGTTTCTTGAGGCCGCTAACCTATTTTGCCAATTGGCCTGGACCCCTTTTACTACACGAAGCCCTGCTTATCCATCATGACTGGACTACAGACGTAATCTGCCCAAGTTTTTTCCCCACAGGCCCCTCCGCCGCGACGTCCCCTGAAAGCCCATCTGCTAGCCGCGGCCCGCTAGCTGCATATTGGACTCTTAGCTGAAGAGATCCATCGGCCAATTTATTGGGCCACTATAGCTATTTTGTCAATTCGACTGGACCCCTTTGCTACACGAAACCCTACTAATCCATCACTACTGGACTATCGGTGTAACCGCACGAGAAGGCTAAAACAGACTTCCTCCATAGCGACGTCCTTCTAAGGCCCTTCTGCTAGCTTGCTAGCCATGGCGTGCTAGCTGTCTGAATCGTCGTGTCTCCAGCCAGCATAACTACTCACTAGTCAATATGCCTTGTCCATTGCTGTTATGGTTAGTGATTATTGTCTTACGTCACTGTAGAGCCTCTAGCCCTGCTCAATATGCCTTAGCCAACCCTTTAGTTCCACCTCCCACACATGCAGTGACATCAGCTGGTTTAAATATTTCTAGAGACAATATATCTCTTAACATCACTCAATGCCTAGGTTTACCTCCATTGTATTCACATCCTACCATGCCTTTGTCTTTACATTATGCCTTGAATCTATTTTATTGCACCCAGAAACCTGCTCCTTTAACCTGTTGATCCTACCCCCTACTTTTTCGAACATTCTGTTAAAAATCGCACAACATTTCAGCGCCCTGCTACTCATGCCAGGAATATAGTATATGCATATGATTAGTATGTGTGGATAGAAAACACTCAGACGTTTCTAAAACTGGTTAAATCACGGCTGTGACTATAACAGAACGTGCGTTTCATCGAAAAGTGCAGGAAAATCTGATCACTGAAAACTGGAAAATATATCAATGCGCCACTTGAATGTATTGTTGAATAGAAACCACATTACCTGGAGCCGAGGTTGCAATACCTACAGCTTCCACACGATGTCAACAGTCTTGTCATTTGCCTAGGATTTGTTTCTTGGTCAAACGGACAAGAGACGGCCCATTTCTTCCGGTCTCCGACCGGACATTTTGGTTGAGATTTATCCGGACATTATTTCAAGACGTACAGCTATAGAATATACATCGCCTCGTGATCAATTTGATCGATTATTAACGTTTACTAATACCTAAAGTTGCATTACAAAAGTATTTCGAAGTGTTTTGTGAAAGTTTATCGTCAACTTTTTTAATTTCTAAAAAGTGTAGCGCCGACTATGCTAATTATTTTGTTTACGTCCCCTGCGGGTCTTTAGGGGTGTTGCATGCTATCAGATAATAGCTTCTCATGCTTTCGCCGAAAAGCATTTAAAAGATCTGACTTGTTGGCTGGATTCACAACGAGTGTAGCTTTAATTCAGTACCCTGCATGTGTGTTTTAATGAACGTTTGAGTTTTAACGAGTGCTATTAGCATTTAGCGTAGTGCATTTGCATTTCCAGATGTCTAGATGGGACGCCTGCGTGTCGGGTGGAGGTAAGAGGTTAACTCTCTGTTCCGAACGTACTAGACGACCAGTTCTTATAGCGTTTAGCCGTACCCTTATCCTACTCCTCCTCTGTTCCTGTGGTGTAGAGTTTAATCCAGGCCCTGCAGTGCCTTAGCTCAACTCTTATTCCCCAGGTGCTCTCATTTGTTGACTTCTGTAACCATAAAAGCCTTGGTTTCATGCATATTAACATTACAAGCCTCCTCCCTGAGTTTGTTTTATTCACTGCTTTAGCATACTCTGCTAGGAAGACCACCAAATTCCCTGAAATTTCCATCCCTAACTATAACATTTTCCGACAAGATAGAAGTGCCAAAGGGGGCGGAGTTGCAATCTACTGTAGAGATAGCCTGCATTGTTCTGTCTTACTATCCAGGTCTGTAGCCAAACAATTCAAGCTTCTACTTTTAAAAATCCACCTTTCCAGAAACAAGTCTCTCACCGTTTCTGCTTGCTATAGACCCCCCTCTGCCCCCAGCCGTGCCATGGACACCATATGTAAATTGATCTCCCCCATCTATCTTCAGAACTCGTGCTGCTAGGAGACCTAAACTGGGACATGCTTAACACCCCGGCCATTCTACAATCTAAGCTTGATGCCCTCAAACTCACACAAATTATCAAGGAACGTACCAGCTACAACCCAAAATCCGTAAACACGGGCACCCTCATAGATATCATCCTAACCAACATGCCCTCCGAATACACCTCTGCTGTTTTTAACCAAGATCTCAGCGATCACTGCCTCATTGCCTATATCCGTAATGGGTCTGTGGTCATCTGACCACCCTTCCTCACTGTCAAACGCTCCCTAAAACACTTCAGCGAGCAGGCCTTTCTAATCGACCTGGCCCGGGTATCCTGGAAGGATATTGACCTCATCCCGTCAGTATAGGATGCCTGGTTATTTTTTTAAAGTGCCTTCCTCACCATCTTAAATAAGCATGCCCTATTCAAAAAAATTCAAACCAGGAACAGATATAGCCCTTGGTTCGCTCCAGACTTGACTGCCCTTGACCAGCAAAAAAACATTCTGTGGCGTACTGCATTAGCATCGAATAGCCCCCGTGACATTCAACTTTTCAGGGAAAGTTAGGAACCAATATACACAGGCAGTTAGGAAAACTAAGGCTAGCTTTTTCAAACAGAAGAATGCATCCTGTAGCACAAACTCAAAAAAGTTCTGGAACACTGTAAAGTACATGGAGAATAAGAACACCTCCTCCCAGCTGCCCACTGCACTGAGGCTAGGAAACACTGTCACCACCGATAAATCCACTATAATTGAGAATTTTATTACGCATTTTTCTAAGGCTGGCCATGCTTTCCACCTGGCTACCCCTACACCGGCCAATATCTCAGCACCCCCCACAACATCTCACCCAAGCTTCCCCCATTTCCCCTTCACCCAAATCCAGATAGCTGATGTTCTGAAAGAGCTGCAAAATCTGGACCCCTTCAAATCGGCCGGGCTAGACAATCTGGACCCTCTCTTTCTAAAATTATCTGCCAAAATTGTTTCAATCCCTATTACTAGCCTGTTCAACCTCTCTTTCGTATCGTCTGAGATTCTCAAAGATTGGAAAGATGCCGCAATCATCCCCCTATTCAAAGGGGGAGACACCCTAGACCCAAACTGCAACAGAACGATATCTATCCTACCCTGCCTTTCTAAGGTCTTCGAAAGCCAAGTTAACAAACAGATTACCGACCATTTAGAATCCCTCCGTACCTTCTCCTCTATGCAATCTGGTTTCAGAGCTAGTCATGGGTGCACTTCAGATACGCTCAAGGTCCTAAACGATATCATAACCGGCATCGATAAGATACAGTACTGTGCAGCCGTATTCATCGACCTGGCCAAGGATTTTGACTCTGCCAATCACCACATTCTTATCGGCAGAATCAACAGACTTGGTTTCTCAAATGACTGCCTTGTCTGGTTCACCAACTACTTCTCTGATAGAGTTCAGTGTGTCAAATCAGAGGGCCTGTTGTCCGGACCTCTGGCAGTCTCTATGGGGGTGACACAGAGTTCAATTTTTGGGCCGACTCTCACCATACATCAATGGTGTCGCTCTTGCTGCTGGTGATTCTCTGATCCACCTCTATGCAGACGACACCATTCTGTATACTTCTGGCCCTTCTTTGGACACTGTGTTAACTAACCTCCAGACGAGCTTCAATGCCATTACAACTCTCCTTCCATGGCCTCCAACTGCTCTTAAATACAAGTAAAACTAAATACATGCTCTTCAACCGATCTCTGCCCGCACCTGCTCGCACGTCCAGCAACACTACTCTGGACGGTTCTGACTTAGAATATGTGGAAAACTACGAATACCTAGGTGTCTGGCTAGTCTGTAAACTCTCCTTCCAGACTCACATTAAGCATCTCCCATCCAAAATTAAATCTAGAATCGGCTTCCTATTTCGCAACAAAGCATCCTTCACTCATGCTGCCAAACATACCCTCGTTAAACTGACCATCCTACCGATCCTCGACTTCGGAGATGTAATTTACAAAATAGCGTCCAACACTCTCCTCAACAAATTGGATGCAGTGTATCACAGTGCCATCCGTTTTGTCACCAAAGCCCCATAGATACCCACCACTGCGACCTGTACGCTATCGTTGGCTGGCCCTCGCTTTATACTCATCGCCAAACCCACTGGCTCCAGGTCATCTACATGTCTTTGCTAGGTAAAGCCCTGCCTTATCTCAGCTCACTGTTCACCATTGCAGCACCCACCCGTAGCACGTGCTCCAGCAGGTATATCTAAATGGTCACCCCCAAAGCCAACTCCTGCTTTGGCCGCCTTTCTTTCCTGTTCTCTGCTGCCAATGACCGGAACGAACTGCAAAAATCACTGAAGCTGCAGACTCATATCTCCCTCACTAGCTTTAAGCACCAGCTGTCAGAGAAGCTCACAGATCACTACACCTGTGCATAGCCCATCTGTAAATAGCCCATCCCCATACTGTATTTATTTATTTATCTTGCTCTTTTGCACCCCAGTATCTCTACTTGCACATTCATCTTCTGCACGTCTATCTCTCCAGTGTTTAATTGGTGTTTTGTAATTACTTCGCCACCATGGCCTATTTATTGCCTTACCTCCCTTATCTTACCTCATTTGCACACACTGTATATAGACTTTTTCTACTGTATTATTGACTTTATGATTGTTTATTCCATTCGTAACTCTGTGTTTGTCACGTTCTGACCATAGTTCTGTTATTTTATTATTTGTTTTAGTATGGTCATGGCGTGAGTTGGGGTGAGCAGTCTATGTTTTTTTCTGTTGGTATTTGTGTTCGGCCTAGTATGGTTCTCAATCAGAGGCAGGTGTCGTTAGTTGTCTCTGATTGAGAATCATACTTAGGTATCCTGGGTTTCACTTTTGGTTTGTGGGTGTTTGTTTCCGTGTGAGTGTTTTTGCCACACGGTACTGGTGCGGTTTTGTATATTCACGTTGTTATTTTCTGTTTAGTGTTCTGAGTTTTAAATAAAAATCATCATGAACACTTACCACTCTGCGCTTTGGTCCGATCCTTACTCCTCCTCAGACGAAGAGGAGGGAATCCGTTACAGTGTTGTTGTATGTTTTGCTTTATCTTGCCCAGGTCACTGCTTTGCTTTATCTTGGCCAGGTCACAGTTGTAAATGAGAACTTGTTCTCAACTAGCCTACCTGGTTAAATAAAGATTTTTTTAAATTTTTATAAATATTATTGTTTTAATGTTACTCCTGAATCACTATGATAAATATAATTGTTTATTTTTAACAAACCTGTAATTCATTTTGAAGTCCAAAGTTAAAAAATACAGGTGATATCAGTCATTAACACAGACGTGGTAGTGAAGCAGAAAGATCGGAATGCCATGGACCAAGTGGTTGTGAGTTCAAATCCCAGGTGAGGACATGTTGAATAATAATTGCTGTAATAAATAAACATAATCAATGTAGTCATTTATGTCAAAAATGTTTGTTGGAAACACTGTGTGTATAATAACTAATTTATGTTAAAACCATGTTTTCACATGTGAATGATCAAATGTGAAGTGTTTCAAAAACACTTGTTCACATGTGAATTGTCACATCCCTGTTCGTGTGCATTTCTCCATTGCCAATATAATCCATCCACCTGACAGGTGTGGCATATCAAAAAACTTATTAAACTACATGATCATTACACAGGGGCACCTTCTGCTGGGGAAAATAAAAGGCCACACTAAAATGTTTCTCACACAACACAATGCCACAGATGTTTCAAGTTTTGAGGGAGCATGCCAGAGAATTTAATTTTCATTTTCACCATGAGCCGCCTCCAATGTTGTTTAAGAGATTTTGACTGTACGTCCAACTGGCCTCACAACCGCAAACCACGTGTAATCATGCCAGTCCAGGACCTCCACATCTGGCTTCTTCACCTGCGGGATTGTCTGAGACCAGCCGCCCGGACAGTTGATGAAACTGTCTGTAATAAAGCCTTTTGTGGGGAAAAACTCACTCTGATTGGCTGGGCCTGGCTCATATAAAATCCATAGATTAGGGCCTAATTTATTTATTTCAATTGACTGATTTCCTTATATAAGCTGTAACTCAGTAAAATCGTTGTTTTGTATTTTTTGTAATTAATTCCATTAAATGTGGAACTGCAGTGCTATCATACCTGGTACCTTGCATCAGGCATCAGGCAGAGCGCAAGGGAATTAGATTATGATACATCTCTTTATATTCTACTCCATACCGGAAGAAACAAGATTATTCTGCAAGGCCGAGCAAGAAGTGCTTGTGTCGACCACAAACCCATCGTAGCAATTAGGACTGGAGACTAGGTGTCGAGAGAGAGTGAGTGAGATGAAGAGAGAGAAGGAGAGACAGCAAGATGCTCTTTGATCCACCATTTTTGCCTCCACTAATGAATCCTATCATTGAGCACAAGTCGTTCTAATGCTAGTCTCATGTATTCAGGGAAATGGGGGAGAGTGGTCTCGCTACACACACACAGGTGCTAACAGACACACGCACATGGGGATGGGAACACACAAATACACGCCCTAACACAGCTGTGCACACGCACAAACACACACAGTAAGAGGGGTAGTCTGTATAAAACATCTGTTTCAGTCACTGCATCTCTTCCTGAATCAGACCCAAAACAGAATCCTGACAAGCCATCATTCTAACAAGCTATCATCCATAGAGAGCAGTTTGTGTGTGTGTGTGCCTTAAGGCCAATCCAGACACTACGGAGATGGATGGTACGGAGAGAGTTTTTCGTCACAAAAGGATGTGTGTTATACGCTCAGTCATATAATGCAATTTTTATCAACCTGGAAATTGAGACATTACGGATCATTCCTTGCAAAGACTGAGGGGCAGTATTGAGTGAGTTTTGCAACGGAACTCCTGCCCAGGTACAGTGCCTTCTGAAAGTATTCAGACCCCTTGACTTTCTCCATATTTTGTTACGTTACAGCCTTATTGTAAAACTGATTCAATCGGTTTTCCCTCCTCAGTTTACACACAATATAACCCATAATGACAAAGCAAAACAGGTTTAGACATTTTTTCTAATTTATTAAAAATAAAAAACTGAAATATCACATTTACATGAGCATTCAGACCCGTTACTTGGCATACCTGTATTTGGGGAGTTTTTCCCATTCTTCTATGCAGATCCTCTCAAGCTCTGTGATGTTGGATGTGGAGCGTTGCTGCACAGATATATTCAGGTCTCTACCGAGATGTTCGATTTGGTTTAATTCCAGGCATAGGCTGGGCCACTCAAGAACATTCAGAGACTTGTCCCGAAGCCACTCCTGTGTTGTCTTGGCTGTGTGCTTAGGGTCATTGTCCTGTTGCAAGATGAGCCTTTGCCCCAGTCTGATGTCCTTAGCGCTCTGGAGCAGGTTTTTAATCAAGGATCTCTCTGTACTTTGCTCTGTTGATCTTTGCCTCGATCCTAACTAGTCTCCCAGTCCCTGCCGCTGAAAAGCATCCCCACAGCATGATGCTGCCACCACCATGATTCACCGTAGGGATGGTGCCAAATCAAATCAAATAACATTTAATTTGTCACATACACATGGTTAGCAGATGTTAATGCGAGTGTCGCGAAATGCTTGTGCTTCTTGTTCTGACCATGCAGTAATATCTAGCAAGTAATCTAACCTAACAATTTCACAACAACTACCTTATACACACAAGTGTAAAGGAATGCCAGGTTTCCTCCAGATGTGACGCTTGGCATTCAGGCCAAAGAGTTCAATCTTGGTTTCATCAGACCAGAGAGAATCTTGTCTTTAGGTTCCTTTTGTCAAACTCCAAGCGGGCTGTCATGTGCCTTTTACTGAGGAGTGGCTTCCGCTGGCCACTCTACCATAAAAACCTGTGACCTGGCCAACATAAAGCAAAGCAGTGACCTGGCCAAGATAAAGCAAAACATGTATGTAATACAGTAATAATAATAGTATTAGTATAATACAGTATAAACAAGTCTATATAGGATGTGAGCAAATGAGGTGAGAAGGGAGGTAAAGGCAAAAAAAGGCCTTGGTGGCAAAGTAAATACAATATAGCAAGTAAAACACTGGAATGGTAGATTTGCAGTGGAAGAATGTGCAAAGTAGAAATAAAAATAATGGGGTTCAAAGGAGCAAAATAAATAAATACATTAAATACAGTAGGGAAAGAGGTAGTTGTTTGGGCTAAATTATAGGTGGGCTATGTACAGGTGCAGTAATCTGTGAGCTGCTCTGAGAGTTGGTGCTTAAAGCTAGTGAGGGAGATAAGTGTTTCCAGTTTCAGAGATTTTTCTAGTTCGTTCCAGTCATTGGCAGCAGAGAACTGGAAGGAGAGGCGGCCAAAGAAAGAATTGGTTTTGGGGGTGACTAGAGAGATATACCTGCTGGAGCGTGTGCTACCGGTGGGAGATGCTATGGTGACCAGCAAGCTGAGATAAGGGGGGACTTTACCTAGCAGGGTCTTGTTAGATGACATGGAGCCAGTGGGTTTGGCGACGAGTATGAAGCAAGGGCCAGCCAACGAGAGCGTACAGGTCGCAATGGTGGGTAGTATATGGGGCTTTGGTGACAAAACGGATTGCACTGTGATAGACTGCATCCAATTTGTTGAGTAGGGTATTGGAGGCTATTTTGTAAATGACATCGCCAAAGTCGAGGATTGGTAGGATGGTCAGTTTTACAAGGGTATGTTTGGCAGCATGAGTGAAGGATGCTTTGTTGCCAAATAGGAAGCCAATTATAGATTTAACTTTGGATTGGAGATGTTTGATATGGGTCTGGAAGGAGAGTTTACAGTCTAACCAGACACCTAAGTATTTGTAGTTGTCCACGTCAGAGCCGTCCAGAGTAGTGATGTTGGACAGGCGGGTAGGTGCAGGTAGCGATCGGTTGAAGAGCATGCATTTAGTTTTACTTGTAATTAAGAGCAATTGGAGGCCACGGAAGGAGAGTTGTATGGCATTGAAGCTTGCCTGGAGGGTTGTTAAACACAGTGTCCAAAGAAGGGCCAGAAGTATACAGAATGGTGTCGTCTGCGTAGAGGTGGATCAGAGACTCACCAGCAGCAAGAGCGACCTCATTGATGTATACAGAGAAGAGAGTCGGTCCAAGAATTGAACCCTGTGGCACCCCCATAGAGACTGCCAGAGGTCCGGACAGCAGACCCTCCGATTTGACACACTGAACTCTATCAGAGAAGTAGTTGGTGAACCAGGCGAGGCAATCATTTCAGAAACCAAGGCTGTCGAGTCTGCCGATGAGGATGTGGTGATTGACAGAGTTCGAAAGCCTTGACCAGATCAATGAATACAGCTGCACAGTAATGTTTCTTATCGATGGCGGATAAGATATCGTTTAGGACCTTGAGCGTGGTAAGTGTTCATGATGATTTTGAATTCAAACTCAGAACACTAAACAGAAAATAAGAACGTGGATATACAAAACCGCAACAGTACCGTGTGGCCAAAACACTCACACGGAAACAAACACGATGATAGGATTCGTTAGTGGAGGCAAAAATGGTGGATCAAACACAATCCTGTCTCAGAGCTCTACGGACAATTCCTTCATCCTCATGGCTTGGTTTTTGCTCTGAGATGCACGGTCTACTTTGGGACCTTACATAGACAAGTCTTTGCCTTTCCAAATCATGTCCAATCAATTTAATTTACCACAGGTGGACTCCAATCAAGTGGAAACAGGATGCACCCGAGCTAAATTTAGAATCTCATGGCAAAGGGTCTGAATACTATAAATAAGTTATTTCTGTTAAAAAAAATAATATATAAATAAGCAAACAATTCTAAAAACCTGTTTCTGCTTTGTCCTTATGGTGTATTGTGTGTAGATTGATGAGGAAATTGTTTATTTGATCAATTTCAGAATAATGCTGTAACGTAACAAAATGAGGAAAAGGTGAAGGGGTCTGAATACATCACATCTTTACTTGTGTCCCTTCTGGTATAAACTCAGAAGAGATGGATTTGCTGCTATTCGCCTCTACTACTTGCAAGCTTCCTTTTTTTGGTTTAATTTCGAGATTTGCTACGCACAACTATGTCTATGTCTCTGTGCAGTTTTGAGGAGTGTCTGTGCCAGCTGGTGAGACAAGACAAGAACCTCTACAACCCTTCGATGAGTCTATGACGTCACCGTGCCACAGGTGGTGCCCATTCCTGCTGATCAATGTCTCCCGTTTGTCAGGGACATGATGGAGAACCATCGATCAGTGCTGTGTGTCCGTTCCGTCCGCACTTGGGTGAGACAGAGCCCTCCGTCTCACCTCAATAACTGGCATTGTGTGCATTTTTGTTATTCACACGTTGAGGTGGTGGGTAATTTACCTGGGGGTTTGCATGTTTATTTCATTTTTAAAAACTTATTTTCTCATTCACATGTTAAGGTGGTGTGTAATTTATTGGTATTTACTTTGTGTTTTGTCTCTTGTTTACCCTTTCATCACACCTTTCACCTGTGTATTACATTATGGATTATATTGCACGATTTCCCTTTATGGTCATGACAAAATATCTAAAAGGTCTTCAAATGTCTCTGTCTGGCTGTTTGTACTTGTGGCAGAAAATATTACTGTTCAGAATCAGTCACTCATTAAATGTACTGCTTTGTACAAGAGCTATGTAGAAAAGGTTATTGTGGCAGAACATATTACTGTTCTGAATAAGTCATTCAGTAAAAGTACTGCTTTGTAGATGAGGTTAAGGTCTTGGGAGTCTTTCCTTAGCGTCTACAGCTGGACACTCAGTCTCACCCATAAACCATAGCAGGATGGTCTCCATTAAAAGGCCAGGAAGTACAGTAGTCCTTGAGGTTGTTGCACACATCTATAGCACTCTGGTTGATCTGTCTCCTGGCATGTTTCTTGGGCCCAGGAAGCTGGTGTCTCCTTGTACCACCTGTCTCCATTGTCCTGGATGCAGGTCCCCAGTAGGTCCCCAGTTCTCCTGGAAGCACGTCCCCAGTAGGTAGGTCAACAAATGTTGGGTGGCTGTACCGTGTTGATGACTCTGTGTTGTCAGTGTCTGAAGTGTCTGTGGTGCAAAGGTAGCTGTGGAGGGCCATGCAGGCCTTTCTCTGGGGCAACCTAAAGGGCTTGTCACAGGATCCCCATCATGCAGCAAGGATTCCAAAGCAGTTCAATGAAATTCTTCTGGCTCGAGTGGTAGTTGTAGATCTTCTTGGCGTCATCAAGGCCAGAAGAACCTTGGAATGAAATTATTTTTTCCATTAGTATTAGGCTCCTGAGTGACACAGCAGTCTAAGACACAGTGTTAGAGGCATCACTACAGACACCTGGTTTGAATCCAGGCTGTATCATTTTATCTGTCATTTGTAAATAAGAATTTGTTCTTAACTGACTTGCCTAGTTAAATAAAGGTTAAATAAAACATGTGTACTGCATCAACTGTGTAGCCACCTGTGCATTGGACATAGGCCTCTTACTGAGATGCCAGATTAATTTTATGTGAGGCATATAATTACAACATCTATATTGGTATATTGGTATAATTTTCACATCATATGTATAGTCACATGTATTTAGTGTATCTTACGGATATGGTCGTATCATGTTTACCATCAGAGGCATTTTTTATTTAACTCGGCAAGTCAGTTAAGAACAAATTCTTATTTACAATGACGGTCTAGCCCGGCCAACGACGTGCCAATTCTGCGCTGCCCTATGGGACTCCTGATGACAGCTGGATGAGATACAGCCCAGGATTGACAGTAGGAATGCCTCGTCTCCGACGAAGACATATTGGCCCTTTGTTTGGGTCCCTGGCAAGCACTCTTGCCTTG
Source organism: Oncorhynchus gorbuscha (assembly GCF_021184085.1). Taxonomy (NCBI): domain Eukaryota; kingdom Metazoa; phylum Chordata; class Actinopteri; order Salmoniformes; family Salmonidae; genus Oncorhynchus; species Oncorhynchus gorbuscha. The sequence goes on from NC_060178.1 coordinate 35,662,217, forward strand.
GTAGCAGCAGCTAGCCTGCAATGAGTTGAAAGCTGAACTTGCTTCGTCAGAAGATTCCTGTAATTCCCAACCGGCCATATGTGCCCACGTCTATCATGGTGAAGCGGTACTTTGTATCACAGACTGCCATCATGCATTGAGAAAAAGCCCTTGTAGTTGTAGTACTCTCTGCCCGAGTTTGCCAGAGATTAGATCCAAATAGGTTTTCCGTCGACAGCTTCTGCACCAAACTCTCTAGTGATTTCTGCCCATATTTTCCATGGAGGGATAAGCAACGAAATCCTCCTTCAGGACATGCCATATAGCCTGGCACACTTCTGGGACAACGGCACAAACTGTTTCTTATAAGCTAGACTCCTAGCTTATAACTCACAGGGATACTTTGCTGTGTGCTGCCACTCGCCACAGACTGAAGGGTCACAGACAGTCTTTCTGCAGCATGGACAAGCTGTGAGTTCTCTCAGGCGAGATGTTAGGGACAGGCCGCTGAAGTAAAGTCATCGATTTTGTCAACCCACATCAGAAAGTATTAAAAATGTATTTCCTCAACAAAGCTTCATATAGGTTGGACATGAGACATCATTTCTCCATCTTCCCCTCTTGTAGTGTTCAGTGGATAACCTTGCCATTTTCTCAGTCATTTGTCTTCTTCTTCTCCTCCCGACCAGTAAGAGCAGATCAAGCTCTTGCTGGTCAAGCTCAAGCGAGTGCAATTCATAGAGAGACATTTTTGCTTCTGCTTCTGTGGCTAAAAACTAGAGCTGTAAAGCATGGAACACCAGACTAGCCAAACATGTAGCTAGCTAGTTCCACAACACTATCCGGTCCCTTTTCAGCTGTCATTATCAAATACATTGAAACTCCAACTCACAAAGCTAATACACATGTTGCATGTTACCTACTTGTTTTTGTGGAAAATAAAATATAGTGACCTAGAAGTGGCGTTGAACTTGTTACACACGATGTCCATCCGGGCAGTTGGACCCTATGTGGGAACAAAAATAAGAAGAAAGCTTTTCTCTGAGCCGCTTCGTCGCCGCGTGCTGTACTGTGTCTCTACTGAAGGGCAGGCTCCAGAGAGGGAAGTGACATTTAGGAAGAGCTAAAACAATGGAGCAGCAGTGCTTTAATGTCTCATAAGATGTCCTCTAAACATGGCTTTTCCATCTGAGAGCATCTCCAGGCTGAGTCAAATGCACTAACTGTGCATGAAAGAGTCTGGTCTCCCTCAGGACGGACAATTCTGATACCCACAAGAATAAACTGGCCTTTAACTCCACAGAGCTCTGCAGAGCAGAAAATGCATCAGGCCTTTTTTCTAGCTCCCTGTGCCAATGGGAAAGAGCAACACCAAACTGTGGCTCTATATTTCTGGAAGGATTTGACCGAGGGGAACCTTCTTTTGTTGCAGCTGCGTCATGATGCATACAGCACTTACGATACAAACTCTTATGTTAAAACCCTTGCATGTTTTTGCATTTTTTGGAAAAACCAGATTTTATTTCATTAAATCCTGAAATGTTATGTTGATCAAATACATGCTCAATTAAATTAAGTGTAATGTTGACAGTAGTATATTTTCTGATATGGTGTAAATGTATTCCGCTACACTGTTAACAATAGGCAAGACGGTTTATTAGTTTTATTTCCAAGCTCTGTAGTTTTATGCTTTGACAGAAACTGCATAAAAAGGTTTAGTGAACTACAATATCTACAGTAGGCTAAGTATTACAAACACGACATTACTAGGCTTGAGGATAAATACATTCAGTATCCAGTAGCAGAGGACTTAACCTCTGAATTCTAAACGCCAACATGCTTAAGATGTGTTGCTTGTCTCACGAACACTCTCTATATTGTAATAAACTCTTTTCAAGAAGTGCTTTCAAAATGGATGGAGGAGGAGCGTGTCGCCCCTCACCCCGATAGGCAGCCAGCTAGATCACAGCGGTTAGGTGATGACTGCAGCCTGCATTGCGCTCCCCAACAAAACAAATATTTTTGACCAAGTGGCTGTGGTTGTGAAGCACATACATCCCGCAGCTCTGATTTTACATCCTGTTACATTAATGATTCAAAGCACTCAATATAAATATTAAAACTAATAGCTTCACTATTCAGCTATTACTCCATCATTCCCTGAAATCATCATAAAACATTCAGAGCCTTTTAGAAAATTTACACACTTGAATTTGATGGCAGGAGAGGGAGACTGTCAGAGTGCCAGGCCCTGGAAGCTTAAATAATAGTGAAAAGCTGTTTATGGACCATGCTTTATTTATTCATCGTCTCCCTCTGAGTAAAGTCTTCAATCTAGACGGAGGGAGAAAGAGAGGGGGGGGGGGGGGCGTATAGGAGAGGGAAGAGAGAGGGATGGGGAGACAGACATAGTGAGAGGGAGGGATGAGTTAGAAAGAGAGACCAAGAGAATGAGACAGAGATAGATTGAGACAGTAAGAGTAAGATAAAATCAAAGTCAAGCAATCAAGGGGAAAAGACTAAAACATAACTCTTCCCACACTATATAGCAGGGAGCGGGGGAAAATGAAGTCTATGAGATTCTCAGACAAGGTCAATCAATGAGAGAACTCTGGGTCCAGGAACGCCTAATGGATTGTGAAGACACATAGCAGGGTTATGAATTTTTAACCACTACAGCCCAGACTGCCATAAATCAATCACGACTTATTGGGGAAGGATCAATTATGCAAACTTTAAAACATTTAATGACAGATAATGAGGAGGTCCCAAGGGGACGAGAGGACTGGCTGGCTGTCCGGGTCGAGGCCTCACTGCTGTCCCAGGATGCACTGGGGCATGCAGCAGAGCAAAGACCGCTAGGGGATGGAGTGACGGGCCAGGGCCAAACAGCCAAGGCCAGGTCTTGGAGATCTCAATGCCAGCTAAGCAGTGCTAGCAGATAACAGACGCTGGCAAAGAGAACATTTATGGGAATGATTGGCTGTGTGTGCAGTACTACAAGGCAACATCAGCTTGACAGACCCAGTGGTATGCCGTACCTACACACGAGGTTATCCTTCACTGTATCACGTCTAACCACCCTGCAAACACCGGACCCTCAATCAAAACAGACAAATTTTGATATGAATGTGATAAGATCATTTTTGTGTCAGGCTTTTTGAAAAGTAATTATCAACACTATTATCATCATGAGTGGTTGTTGCTCTTGTGGTACAACAGCAGTAGTATTGTAAATCCCTTCGCTATCTACAGGGATTTGTTTATACATTCATAAGTGGACATATAAGTAGAAAAAATGTCATTATTTGCAACATTTTCAAAAGCTCATTATAAAAGATCCCTGAGGCCATCCCTGGTGGCACAGTCTCACATCACTGAGCTCTAAACAATACATGCATCCCAAATGGCAACCTATTCCATATATAGTGCACTACTTTTGACCAGAGCCCTAAGGGAATAGGGTGCCATTTGGGATGCAAACGATCTTTAAACAGCACAGCCAGCCACATTAAAACCCTCCTTTTAAAGCTGTCCTACTGACTCACATTCTGCACCACTCATCTGACCTTGTCAACCAACGCTTTTAAGCAGTTTGTGTCCTTCTGAAAATGTTTAATGTTTAATGTGTCACAGTCTCTTTAGCTTGTGTGTCTAACCTTAAGCACATAATATATTCATAATTGAGAGTACAAAACCGTACAAAGGACTTTTAATATGGCTATGGGATACATTTTTGTTAAAAAAGTACTCAAATGTGGAAAAATATACCATATTACACTACTTGCAGCAGACTATCTCAAAGCTTTCTCTTTTTATTTATTCAGATATCTAGATGCATATAACCACGCAATGACAAGCTCTAGTATTGTAAACGTATTATATTCGGTGACTGCAACTAAATTACATTTGCTCCTATGCAACAAAAATCCAATTAGAAGTGAACTTTAATTAAACAGGTGTTTTGAATAGAGAGGATCAAAGTAAATAAAATGCCATGTCTGGTGGGGAATCATAGATACAGTGACATCCTGGCCTTGTCCATGTGGTCTGCTTTATGATGGTATTTGCTGTTGATTCTGTACCCATGTACACATAGCTTATTAGCTAAGCAGAATAACACAAATCAAAGAGCATCATAACAGTGCATATCGTGTCAGGTAAGCTTGTTTTTAAACAATGGCATCGTGGTGAATGTATTTTTCATTACTCTGGTTACTGTATCACTCCCATTGGATATTCCTTCCAGATGTTTGTGCCTGTCCCAGGGGCATTCCAGCAGCTGAGCGGGGGCTGAGGAGGGGACTTGTGTCTGAGCTCACATCTGTGCTGACTGCCTGCCTGCCTGCCTGACTGCTGCCATCCTATCTGATCACTAAAATGACCTCTTTATCACTCTGACAAAGAAAGTAGAGAGAACACTTACGTACTCTGTACATTATGGCTTCACGGTATGCATAGAGAATGCACTTTAAAGACTGACCTGTGTGTTGTGCAGTGCAATGTTTAGAAGACAGTTAGTTGTGGTTCTCCAACCATAATGCCAACAAAAAAATATAATTGAGTCTTCTCTCGAGTGGATGGAGGGAAGTAAAGAGGTACTTAGCTACTGAGGGCTCTGATTCTGGATTATTTCCCCCGGTTTGCTCTTTCCTATTTTTTAATTTTCAAATGCACCTCTGAGACCAGTGGTCGTAGTTTACAAAGGTATTTCAACATCTCATAGGGCCCAATTCAGAATTCTCAGCAGTTGTTATTAGGACTTACCTTATGTCACGCCCTGGCCATAGAGATGTTTGTATTCTCTATTTTGGTTAGGCCATGGTGTGACTAGGGTGGGCATGAGAGTTTTTTTATTTCTATGTTGGTGTGGTTCCCAATCAGAGGCAGCTGTCTATCGTTGTCTCTGATTGGGGATCATATATAAGTTGTCCTTTCTCGGTTGGGTTTTGTGGGTAGTTGTTTTCTGTTTAGTGTCTGTACCGGACAGGACTGTTTCTGTTTTCCCTCTTTGTTATTTTGTTTCGAGTGTTTTGAGTAATACATTTATCATGAACACTTACCACACTTTGGTCCACTCATTCCGACAAGAGCCGTGACACCTTAAGCAAATGTGTAGCGAGCTATGCGAATGTGGCTGCCTTACATGTATTGAATAGATTTAATTCAACCCCTGAAAACACACCCAGTGGGTGGCCGACAGAATTGGTCAGGGAGTTTTCACAGAGTTCTTTATTTGTTTTTAAATCTATAGAAATCCCTTTAACCCTTTGACACATACGAATATACTGAATAGGTGTGATCATTCTACAGTGGTCCCTGCAGCATACGCTCAAACTGGTGTGATTAGAACACTTATAATGTCCAGCTATGATTGAACTGGCCAAACAGTTTTTTCTCCACTCACCATTTGTTTTTTTTTTGCGTCAACCAAAGTTAAGAGGTTAGAAAATGAGTTGGGTCTGTTTGCAGTATGCATGTTACAGGGGGTGTCGTCTACCATCATTGACTTCCATTATTCACTTCCGGAAGTTTACTCGAAAGACGAGTGAACCATTCCTTCACCTTGTTTTGTTATAACATCTGTGGTCTGACAGATGTTTTCGTGACAACCAGAATGCATTGCATGAAGTCAACAAACATGGCGCCACATATAGCTGGCAATTGACTTAACATTAGCTCATCATAATCGGTATAACCTTCAAAAACTATTTTACACAGATATGTGTCCATTACAATCTATGCAATAATCAGAATTCATGATTTTCCACCAGTACTTGAAAACTTGAATAAAACAGTAAATACATTATCATACATACATACATACGATGTGCTACAGTAGAAATGACAACACGACATACAGAGACTTTAATAATAACATAATAATGTAACGCCGTTCTTCGTTTGTAGAAAGAAAGTCGGACCGAAATGCAGCGTGGTAGAACAATCACCCACGAAACACAAAGTGAAACCCAGGCAACCTAAATACGGTTCCCAATCAGAGACAACGAGAATCACCTGACTCTGATTGAGAACCGCCTCAGGCAGCCAACCTAGGCTACACCCCTACTCAGCCGCAATCCCAATACCTACAAAACCCCCAATACGAAACACAACATAAACCCATGTCACACCCTGGCCTGACCAAATATATAACGAAAACACAAAACACTATGACCAAGGCGTGACCTATACGGTATTTACTTTACAGATTGATAGAAATGCACAAATGTCCAAAGATATTATCAGTAGTGAAGGCAATGCGGGTGCCAGCAGGAAAATTTGCCAGAGAGGAAGAAGTTTGTGCTTTGGCTCTCATAGAACAGAGAAGTTTGTCCGGCTCAGTAATGCCTAAAATCTAAATGGTCCGCAACAGTGAAATGGGGTACTTCTATTTGAATTAATGAGGCGGAACACACCTCAATTTAAACAGAATTTAAGCTCTCAGCCGATATATAAGACACTTTATGTTCCTAAACTTTTAAAATCCATAATATTTATGATTATTTATTTGAATTGCGTGCCCTCCAGTTTCACCGGAAGTTGTCCCACTAGCGGGACTCAGATCCTTAAAAGGTTTTTAAACTGTTGTTTGAAAATAAAACTTTTTAGGAAAAAAATGGAAATTGATGAGTTGAAACGTAGCCTATAGATATTGAGCAAGCAGTGTGCCTTGGTTTCAGGACAGCGTGGTTTAACAATCTGTTGCGTAACAATCACATTTTGGAACAGTGAGTGCATTCTGACATCACTCCCATAAAAAACGTCACACTAGGGTGACCATTAGCGTGAAAAGTTTAAATACTGAGTACCTTACATTTTTGGGGATCGACACAACACTAGAAGTTAGGCTACACTGTACTAAAGCTTTTCTCTGTACATTTACATCGTTATACTGGCACCAAAGTTGCCAATTTACAGCAGGGATGATACTGTCATATTTCACAGTAAGTAAAATAGTACTGTAAAATATATTACAGCAGTCTCTGCTGTAAAGCAAAATTACATTATTAAGCTGGCAACTCTGGTGCCAGTACAATGCTGTACATTTACAGTAAGAACATTTAAGAAAAACTATACATTTATACATAAAATGTCTCCACCTTGTCTCCACCCCCCTCCAGGTGTCGCTTATTCTCCCCAGTGTATTTATCCCTGTGTTTCCTGTCTCTCTGTGCCAGTTCGTCTTGTATGTTTCCAAGTCAAAAAGCCTTTTCCCGTTCTCCTGCTTTTTGCATTCTCTTTTTCTAGTCATCCCAGTTTTGACCCTTGCCTGCCTGACCATTCTGCCTGCCTTGACCATTCCGCCTGTCTTGACCATTCTGCCTGCCTTGCCCACTAGCCTGTAAGCCACACTGTACCTCCTCGACTCTGATCTGGTTTTGACCTTTTTACCTGTCCACAACCATTCTCTTGCCTACCCTTTGGATAAATAAACATTGTAAGAGTCCAACCATCTGCCTCCTGTGTCTGCATTTGAGTCTCGCCTTGTGCCTTGATAGTACAAACTGGCCTTGACAGACCCAGCAGACTTGGACCAGCTCATCCACGCTGTCTCCCTGCAGGGACCCACCATTGGGAGACATCAGGAGTTGCTACTGGGCCTTTTGGAACGGCTCAGTTCCTTGACGGAACGCCACGACCATGGGTTAAAGGCTATTATCGAGCAAATCAGGGAGTTAGCTCAGACTGTCTGCCACCTCTGAAAAACCCCAATCACCCAGTAATTTTTTCACTATCTGTGGTGAGTTTATACAGCCTATCCTGACTCCCCTGAATCCCGCTTACCTCCTCCAGAAGTAAGCATATAATTACGCTAATGTTGGGAAGGGTGCTCTCCTGGGCTACGGCAGTTTGGGAACAACAATATGTCATTTGGAGGAATTGGAGGTGTAAAATGTTTTTGAGTCTCCGGTATCCGGGAGAAAGGCGGCCAGCAAACTGTTTGACTTACATCAAAACCCCCATAGTGTGGTTTGACCTTCGGACGTTGGCCGCAGAGAGTGCCTTGAATCCGGAGTCTCTGTTCGATACTTTTCTGCACTGATTATCTGAGGAGGTAAAGGATGAGCTAGCTGCTCAGGAACTGCCGTTGGACCTAGAGAATCAAGGTTATCGCCTTAACCATTAAAACTGATGGATGCCTAAGGAAATGCAAGAGTAAGAGGAGGTCTGGTCTCGGGCACACTCATGCTGTCATGTTTTGTCATGGATTATCATGTCTTGTCCCTGTGCTTCCCTTCTATTCGTTTCCCTCTGCTGGTCTTATTAGGTTCTTTCCCTCTTTCTATCCCTCTCTCTCCCCCTCCCTCTCTCCCTCTCTCGCTCTCTCTCTCTATCGTTCCGTTCCTGCTCCCAGCTGTTCCTCATTCTCCTAACTACCTCATTTACTCTTTCACACCTGTCCTCTATTTTGCCCTCTGATTAGAGTCCCTATTTCTCCCTCTGTTTTCCGCTTCTGTCCTTGTCGGATCTTTGTTTGATGTTTGCTGTTCTGTGTCCTTGTTCCGCCCTGTCGTGTTTTTGCCTTCTTCAGATGCTGCGTGTGAGCAGGTGTCTATGTCAGCTACGGCATGTGCCTTCCCGAAGCGACCTGCAGTCTGTGGTCGCGTCTCCAGTCGTTCCTCTCTACTGACGAGAGGATTTCAGTTTTCCTGTTTTGTATTTACCTAAGATAATATCCAGGATTATCGTTTTTGTTTAAGACTGGAATAAAGACTCTGTTTCTGTTAAGTCGCTTTTGGGTCCTCATTCACCAGCATAACAGAAAGATCCGACCAAGAATGGACCCAGCGACTACGGATTCTCGCAACACTGCCGTCGAGATCCAGGGAGATATGCTCGGCAGACACGAGCAGGAATTGTCTGCTGCTCGTCATGCCGTTGAGACCCTGGCCGCTCAGGTCTCCGACCTCTCAGGACAGTTTCAGAGTCTTCGTCTCGTGCCACCAGCTACTTCCTGGTCTTCCGAGTCTCCGGAACCTAGGGTTAATAACCCACCATGTTACTCTGGGCAGCCCACTGAGTGCCGCTCCTTTCTCACCCAGTGTGATATTGTGTTCTCTCTCCAGCCCAACACATACTCAAGAGAGAGAGCTCGGATCGCTTACGTCATATCACTCCTTACTGGTCGGGCTCGGGAGTGGGGCACAGCTATCTGGGAGGCAAGGGCTGAGTATTCTAACGATTATCAGAACTTTAAAGAGGAGATGATATGGGTTTTTGATCGTTCAGTTTTTGGGAAGGAGGCTTCCAGGGCCCTGGCTTCCCTATGTCAAGGTGATCGATCCATAACGGATTACTCTATAGAGTTTCGCACTCTTGCTGCCTCCAGTGACTGGAACGAGCCGGCGTTGCTCGCTCGTTTTCTGGAGGGAGGTTAAAGATGAGATTCTCTCCCGGGAGGTTCCTTCCAGCGTGGACTCTTTGATTGCACTCGCCATCCGCATAGAACGACGGGTAGATCTTCGTCACCGAGCTCTTGGAAGAGAGCTCGCGTTAACGGTGTTCCCCCTCTCCGCATCTCAACCATCTCCTCCCACCGGCTCAGAGACTGAGCCCATGCAGCTGGGAGGTATTCGCATCTCGACTAAGGAGAGGGAACGGAGAATCACCAAACGCCTTTGCCTCTATTGCGGTTCTGCTGGACATTTTGTCATTTCATGTCCAGTAAAAGGCCAGAGCTCATCAGTAAGCGGAGGGCTACTGGTGAGCGCTACTACTCAGGTCTCTCCATCAAGATCCTGTACTACCTTGTCGGTCCATCTACGCTGGACCGGTTCGGCTGCTTCCTGCAGTGCCTTGATAGACTCTGGGGCTGAGGGTTGTTTTATGGACGAAGCATGGGCTCGGAAACATGACATTCCTCTCAGACAGTTAGGGAAGCCCACGCCCATGTTCGCCTTAGATGGTAGTCTTCTCCCCAGTATCAGATGTGAGACACTACCTTTAACCCTCACAGTATCTGGTAACCACAGTGAGACCATTTCCTTTTTGATTTTTCGTTCACCTTTTACACCTGTTGTTTTGGGTCATCCCTGGCTAGTATGTCATAATCCTTCTATTAATTGGTCTAGTAATTCTATCCTATCCTGGAACGTTTCTTGTCATGTGAAGTGTTTAATGTCTGCTATCCCTCCTGTTTCTTCTGTCCCCTCTTCTCAGGAGGAACCTGGTGATTTGACAGGAGTGCCGGAGGAATATCATGATCTGCGCACGGTCTTCAGTCGGTCCAGAGCCAACTCCCTTCCTCCTCACCGGTCGTATGATTGTTGTATTGATCTCCTTCCGGGGACCACTCCCCCTCGGGGTAGACTATACTCTCTGTCGGCTCCCGAACGTAAGGCTCTCGAGGATTATCTGTCTGTTTCTCTCGACGCCGGTACCGTGGTGCCTTCTTCCTCTCCCGCCGGAGCGGGGTTTTTTTTTGTTAAGAAGAAGGACGGTACTTTGCGCCCCTGCGTGGATTATCGAGGGCTGAATGACATAACTGTTAAGAATCGTTATCTGCTTCCCCTTATGTCGTCAGCCTTCGAGATTCTGCAGGGAGCCAGGTTCTTTACTAAGTTGGACCTTCGTAACGCTTACCATCTCGTGCGCATCAGAGAGGGGGACGAGTGGAAAACGGCGTTTAACACTCCGTTAGGGCATTTTGAATACAGGGTTCTGCCGTTCGGTCTCGCTAATGCTCCAGCTGTCTTTCAGGCATTAGTTAATGATGTACTGAGAGACATGCTGAACATCTTTGTTTTCGTTTACCTTGACGATATCCTGATTTTTTTCACCGTCACTCGAGATTCATGTTCAGCACGTTCGACGTGTACTCCAGCGCCTTTTAGAGAATTGTCTCTACGTGAAGGCTGAGAAGTGCGCCTTTCATGTCTCCTCTGTCACATTTCTCGGTTCTGTTATTTCCGCTGAAGGAATTCAGATGGATCCCGCTAAGGTCCAGGCTGTCAGCGTTTGGCCCGTTCCTAAGTCACGTGTCGAGTTGCAGCGCTTTCTCGGTTTCGCTAATTTCTATCTGCGTTTCATTCGTAATTTCGGTCAAGTGGCTGCCCCTCTCACAGCTCTTACTTCTGTCAAGACGTGCTTTAAGTGGTCCGGTTCCGCCCAGGGAGCTTTTTATCTCCTCAAGAAGCGTTTTACATCCGCTCCTATCCTTGTTACTCCTGACGTCACTAAACAATTCATTGTCGAGGTTGACGCTTCAGAGGTGGGCGTGGGAGCCATTCTGTCCCAGCGCTTCCATTCTGACGATAAGGTCCATCCTTGCGCTTCTTTTTCTCATCGCCTGTCGCCATCGGAACGCAACTATGATGTGGGTAACCGCGAACTGCTCGCCATCCGCTTAGCCCTAGGCGAATGGCGACAGTGGTTGGAGGGGGCGACCGTCCCTTTTGTCGTTTGGACTGACCATAAGAACCTTGAGTACATCCGTTCTGCCAAACGACTTAATGCACGTCAAGCTCGTTGGGCGTTGTTTTTCGCTCGTTTCGAGTTCGTGATTTCTTATCGCCCGGGAAATAAGAACACCAAGCCTGATGCCTTATCCCGTCTCTTTAGTTCTTCTGTGGCTTCTACCGACCCCGAGGGGATTCTCCCTGAAGGGCGTGTTGTCGGGTTGACTGTCTGGGGAATTGAGAGACAGGTAAAGCAAGCACTCACTCACACTGCGTCGCCGCGCGCTTGTCCTAGTAACCTTCTTTTCGTTCCTGTCTCTACTCGTCTGGCTGTTCTTCAGTGGGCTCACTCTGCCAAGTTAGCTGGCCACCCCGGCGTTCGGGGTACGCTTGCTTCTATTCGCCAGCGGTTTTGGTGGCCTACTCAGGAGCGTGACACGCTCCGTTTCGTGGCTGCTTGTTCGGACTGCGCGCAGACTAAGTCAGGTAACTCTCCTCCTGCCGGTCATCTCAGACCGCTTCCCATTCCTTCTCGACCATGGTCTCACATCGCCTTAGACTTTATTACCGGTCTGCCTTCGTCTGCGGGGAAGACTGTGATTCTTACGGTTGTCGATAGGTTCTCTAAGGCGGCACATTTCATTCCCTCGCTAAGCTTCCTTCCGCTAAGGAGACGGCACAAATCATCATTGAGAATGTGTTCAGAATTCATGGCCTCCCGTTAGACGCCGTTTCAGACAGAGGCCCGCAATTCACGTCACAGTTTTGGAGGGAGTTCTGTCGTTTGATTGGTGCTTCCGTCAGTCTCTCTTCCGGTTTTCATCCCCAGTCTAACGGTCAAGCAGAAAGGGCCAATCAGACGATTGGTCGCATATTACGCAGCCTTTCTTTTCGAAACCCTGCGTCTTGGGCAGAACAGCTCCCCTGGGCAGAATACGCTCACAACTCGCTTCCTTCGTCTGCTACCGGGCTATCTCCGTTTCAGAGTAGTCTTGGGTACCAGCCTCCTCTGTTCAGGCTTTTGTCCAACGTTGTGAGCGCACCTGGAGGAGGGTCAGGTCTGCACTTTGCCGTTACAGGGCGCAGACTGTGAGAGCCGCCAATAAACGTAGGATTAAGAGTCCTAGGTATTGTCGCGGTCAGAGAGTGTGGCTTTCCACTCGTAACCTTCCCCTTACGACAGCTTCTCGCAAGTTGACTCCGCGGTTCATTGGTCCGTTCCGTGTCTCTCAGGTCGTCAATCCTGTCGCTGTGCGACTGCTTCTTCCGCGACATCTTCGTCGCGTCCACCCTGTCTTCCATGTCTCCTGTGTCAAGCCTTTTCTTCGCGCCCCCGTTCGTCTTCCCCCCCCCCGTCCTTGTCGAGGGCGCACCTATTTACAAGGTACGGAAGATCATGGACATGCGTTCTCGGGGACGTGGTCACCAGTACTTAGTGGATTGGGAGGGTTACGGTCCCGAGGAGAAGAGTTGGGTTCCATCTCGGGACGTGCTGGACCGTTCGTTGATTGATGATTTCCTCCGTTGCCGCCAGGGTTCCTCCTCGAGTGCGCCAGGAGGCGCTCGGTGAGTGGGGGGGTACTGTCATGTTTTGTCATGGATTATCATGTCTTGTCCCTGTGCTTCCCTTCTATTCATTTCCCTCTGCTGGTCTTATTAGGTTCTTTCCCTCTTTCTATCCCTCTCTCTCCCCCTCCCTCTCTCCCTCTCTCGCTCTCTCTCTCTATCGTTCCGTTCCTGCTCCCAGCTGTTCCTCATTCTCCTAACTACCTCATTTACTCTTTCACACCTGTCCCCTATTTTGCCCTCTGATTAGAGTCCCTATTTCTCCCTCTGTTTTCCGCTTCTGTCCTTGTCGGATCTTTGTTTGATGTTTGCTGTTCTGTGTCCTTGTTCCGCCCTGTCGTGTTTTTGCCTTCTTCAGATGCTGCGTGTGAGCAGGTGTCTATGTCAGCTACGGCCTGTGCCTTCCCGAAGCGACCTGCAGTCTGTGGTCGCGTCTCCAGTCGTTCCTCTCTACTGACGAGAGGATTTCAGTTTTCCTGTTTTGTATTTACCTAAGATAATATCCAGGATTATCGTTTTTGTTTAAGACTGAAATAAAGACTCTGTTTCTGTTAAGTCGCTTTTGGGTCCTCATTCACCAGCATAACACATGCACCCGATATGGAGCGTTCACCTCCTATGGAATCCTGAGGTTTCCGAATGCAGCCCTTCCGAGAGGAGTTGAAGTCTCACGAGCTCTCTCGTGAATCTACAACAGGTGAGTTGGATACTCCTGAGCCTGGGAAGAACTAGGCTATCAGTTTGGGAGTGTTCATGGAGGATGAATAATAACTGTTGTCTGTACTGTGGAGGGGCAGGACATTTTATAGCTACCTGCCCTATTAGGAAACCCTTGTCTCTAGTGGGTACCAGTACTACGGTGAGTCAGACTGGGGGTTCCTTAATTCCCATCACCCACAAACCCCTTTTGCTCTTGTGCTATGGGGAGACCAATCTAAGTCTCTCTGAGTGCCCATTGACTCTGGGGCTGATGAATATCTTATGATGGCACGATAGCTTCGGAGCTTGGTATTCCCACTCAGCCTCTCTCTGTGCCCATGGATGCTAGGGCCACTCTATAGGGGAAGACACCCATAGTACCGTGCCCGTTCAAATACGAGTTCCTGGTAACCACAGTGAGATCATACAGTTCCTCCTCATTGCATCTCCCCATGTTCCGGTTGTGTTGGATTTTCCTGGCTACAAAAACACAATCCTGTGATCGACTGGACCACAAGCTCCATCCTGTTGGAGTCCTTTTGCCATTCTCACTGCCTTCAAGCAGCACAGCCTTCCCCAAGTCGTCCTCATCAGGATGTTAGCAAGACTGTGGATCTCTCTGCTATTCCTACTGAATCACATGACCTCCTGGAAGTGTTCAGTAAGGCACGTGCTACTTACCTTCCCCTGCACCGTCCTTATGATTGTGCCATTGACCTTATCCCAGGCACTACACCACCTCAGGGTCGGTTGTATTCTGTGTCCGAGACCAAAGCTATGGAGGAGTACATAGAGGTGTTTCCAACCACCGGGGCCGTCTGTTACTACATCTCCTGCCGGCATAGGGTTTTTCTTTGTGGAGAAGAAGGACAAGACCCTGCACCCATGCAATGACTACCGGGGACTTAACGATATCCCTGTCAAAAATAATTACCTCGTACCTCTCCTCTCCTCGGCGTTTGAAGCTCTCCAGGGGGCTACCATGTTTTCCAAGTTGGACCTTCAAAATGGCTACCACCTGGTTCGGATATGCGAGGGGGATGAGTGGAAGACAGTCTTCAACACAGCCAGTGGACATTATGAGTACCAGGTCATGCCATTTGGACTCACCAACGACCAGGCTCTTCCAGGCTTTGGTCAATGATGAGCTTCGGGACATGCTAAACCAGTTTGTGTTCGTCTACCTGGACAACATCCTGTTTTTTTCCCGATCTGCCCAAGAACAAGTCTCCATGTCAGACAGGTCCTTCAGCGCCTCATGGAGAACCAATTGTTTGTGAAAGCCGAGAAATGTGAGTTCCACCGCTCTTCTATCACATTTCTGGGATATGTCATTGCTGAGCGCAATGTTCAGATGGATCCTGGAAAGGTGAAAGCAGGGGAGGATTGCCCTCAACCAACATCCAGGGTGCAGTTGCAACGGTTTATTGGGTTTACTAACTTCTACCGGCGTTTCATTTGGGATTACAGCACCCTGGCAGCCCCCCTCTCGGCACTCACCTCCCCCAAGGTACCATTCAAATGTTCTCCAGCTGTCGACAAAGCCTTTGTGGACCTGAAGTATCGGTTCACAACAGCACCCATCCTCATCTATCCGGACCCCTTGTGTCAATTTGTGGTGGAAGTGGATGCTTCGGATGTTGGAGTGGGGGCCATTCTGTTCCAGAAATCTGCCCAGGACGAGAAGCTTTATCCCTGTGCCTTCCTGTCCCATTGTCTCAATCCTGCTGAGAGGAGCTACGATGTTGGCAACTGAGAACTCCTGGCGTTGAAGATGGCGTTGGAGGAGTGGAGGCACCCTAGCTAACTAATAAAACCTGACTATTTTACCAGACTCACAAGATGTTCCTCTTCTGTGCCACCAAACGTTTGAATACTACTGGTAAAGTGAACATGTTTAGCTAATACTGTAACATTATAGAACCATGTTGTTGAGCGGTTATATGGACAAGGACGTATGTCCCGCAGCTGAGAGCCAAGTGAACTGATCACACAGCCTGTGTCACATTATTGTGAAAGCTAAGGAGGACACTGTGTCCCGGTGTTGTTGCCATTCATGCTCTCCCCATTGAGTATACTGTATCAATTCAAAATGGATTAAATATATGTTTTTCTTACCTATCTACACACAATACCACATCATGACAAAGTAAAAACATGTTTCTAGACATTTTTTCAGATTTATTGAAATATAAATACAGAAGTATCTCACGTATATACAGTAAGTATTCACACTCCTGAGTCAAAACTTTGTAGAAGCACCTTTTGGCAGCGATCTTTCTGGGTAAGTCTCTTTCCACACCTGGATTGTTCAAATGATTCAAGATCTGACAAATTAGTTGTTGATCATTGCTAGACAACCATTTTAAGTACTTTCCATAGATTTTCAAGTAGCCAGGAGTGTTGGAAAGATTTTTCAAATAAAGAGGAACTATCACACGCAATGGATGTTTAAAAAACAGACTTATTTGACAATGTGGTAGGTCTACTTGTAATGATCTTCATCTGTTGTTTGTAGAAAGTCAGACCGAAATGCAGCGTGTAGGTTACTCATGACTTTTAATGAAGCTAATACGGTACATGAAATAACGGAAGAAGAAAACAACAAACGAATGAAACTAATACAGCCTATCTGGTGACTAACACTAAGACAGGTACAATCGCCCACGAAATACAACGTGCACTCAGGCTGCCTAAATACGGTTCCCAATCCGAGACAACGAGAATCAGCTGACTCCAATTAGGAATCGCCTCAGGCAGCCAAGCCTAACTAGACACACCCCTACTAATACACACTCCTAATTAATACAAACCCCAATACGAAATACAACATATAAACCCATGTCACACCCTGGCCTACCCAAACATATAACAAAAACACAAGATACAATGACCAAGGCGTGACACTACTTCTATACTTCTATGCCTGCTCAGGCTCCCACATTCCCTCAATGTTATCAGGACAAAGAAACCACACACATTACTCATTGCTCATGGAGCACTCCAAACAAAAGAAATTAAAAGATTGACACAACTCATAATGGTTATGAAATAAACCAAAACGTGTTTCTCGCAAGTGTAGCAGGATGGGAATTCTGCAAACAACGTTTTCACTCCGAGAATGAGAACAGCAAATTACTGTAATTAATACACGCATTAATAGAAATGTATGTAACGAAATGATGGGGATTAACAGTATGTTTACTGGGCCTACTGGTGACATATGTAATGGGGAATTCATAGAATGAAACAATACATGCGGAAGAATTGGCGGCAGACAGCATTATTCTGGTGTGCTTAGTGCATGTATTCTGGAGAGAGACACGCCATTTCTTAGCCACCATCGCTCCCCTTCTTCTTGTTGCAACATTTTAAATTAGACTCAAGACACATTATCTTCACACGTATTTTAGATGCTTAATGCTGCCCAAATTTCAGGCTTCCCCACACACTCGTGATTAGATTTTTTTTTGAAGAAGAAGAAGCTAGTAATCCTCTGTGGTTAAGTCATGCTCTCTGTCGGGGGTGTAAAGTACTTAAATAAAAATACTTTAAAGTTCTACTTAAGTCGTTTTTGGGGGGTATCTGTACTTTACTACTTATATTTTGGACTACTTTTACAGCACTACATTCCTAAAACAAATATCTATACATTTTCACTGACACACAAAGTACTCTTTATATTTGAATGCTTAGCAAGTTTGAAAAATTGTCCAATTGACGCACTTATCAAGAGAACATCCCTGGTCATCCCTACTGCCTCTGATCTGGCAAACTCACTAAAAACGTAGTTGCTTAGTTTGTAAATTATGTCTGAGTGTTGGAATGTACCCATGCTATTTCAGCCACACCCATTGCTGAAAGGTGTAAAAAATCATGCACACAGCCATGCAATCTCCATAGACAAACATTAGCAGTAGAATGGCCTTACTGGAGATCTCATTGACTTTCAATGTGGCACCGTAATAAGATGTCACCTTTCCAACAAGTCAGTTTGTCAAATGTCTGCCCTGCTAGAGCTGCCCCCATCAATTGTAAATGCTGTTATTGTGAAGTGGAAACGTCTAGGAGCAACAATGGCTCAGCCGCGAAGTGGTAGGCCACACAAGCTCACAGAACGGTATCACCGAGTGCTGAAGCACGTAGCATGTAAAAAATAGTGTGTCCTCGGTTGCAACACTCACTGCAGAGTTCCAAACTGCCTCTGGAAGCAACATCAGCACAATAACTGTTAGTCGAGAGCATAATGAAATGAATTTCCATGGCCGACCAGCCGCACACAAGCCTAAGATTATCTTTCGCAATTCCAAGTGTTGGCTGCAGTGGTGTAAAGCTCACCACCATTGGACTCAGCTGTCCACATACTTTTAGTCATGTGGTGTACATTTCTCCTTTTCTAAGTTAATCCATCTACCTAGCAGGTGTGGCATATCAAAAAGCTGATTAAACAGGATGATAATTACACAGGTGCACCTTGTGCTGGGACAATAAAAGGCCGCTCTAAAATGTGCAGTTTTATTACACAACACAACAGATGTCTCAGGTTTTGAGGAAGCATGCAATTGGCATGCTGACTGAAGGAATGTCCACCAGCGCTGTTGCCAGAGAATTTAATGTTAATTTCTCTATCATAAGCCGACTCCAACTTTGTTTTAGAGAATTTTGCAGTACGTTTAACAGGCATTATAACCGCAGACCACGTGTAACCATACCAGTCCAGGACCTCCACATCTGGCTTCATCACCTGCGAGATCATGTGAGACCAGCTACCTGGACAGCTGATGAAACTGTGGGTTTGCTCAACCGAAGAATGTCTGCACAAACTGTCAGAAACCATCTCAGGGAAGCTCATCTGCGTGCTCGCTTTCCTCACCAGTGTCTTGATCTGACTACAGTTTGACATCGAACCAGACTTCAGCGTTGAAATGATCATTGATGGCCACTGGCACGCTGAAGAAGTGTGCTGTTCACAGATGAATCCCGGTTTTAACTGTACCGTCAGATGGCAACAATGTTTGTGGCGTCAGGTGGGCGAGCGGTTTGCTGATATCAACGCTGGGAACAGAGTGCCCCATGGTAGCGGTGGGGTTAGTGTATGGGCAGGCATAAACTATGGAAAATGAACACAGTTGCATTTTATCGATTTGAATGCACAGAGATCATGAGGCCCATTGTTGTGCCATTCATCCGCCGCCATCACCTCAAATCAAATCAATTAAAATGTTATTGGTCACATACACATGGTTAACAGATGTTAATGCAAGTGTAGAATAATGTTTGTGCGTCTAGTTCCAACCGTGAAGTAATATCTAACAAGAAATCTAACAATTTCACAACAACTACCTTATACACACAAGTGTAAAGGAATTAATAAGTATATGTACAAATAAATATATGGATGAGCGATGGCCGTGCGGCATAGGCAAGATGCAGTAGATGGTATAGAGTATACATGTGAGATGAGTAATGTAGGGTATGTAAACATTATATAAAGTGGCATTGTTTAAAGTGACTAGTGATACATTTATTACATCCAATGTTTAATTATTAAAGTGGCTATTTGATTTGAGTCAATATGTTGGCAGCAGCCACTCAATGTTAATGATGGCTGTTTAACAGTGTGATGGCCTTGAGATAGAAGCTCTCTCGGTCCCAGCTTTGATGCACCTGTAATGACCTCGCCTTCTGGATGATAGCGGGGTAAACAGGCAGTGGCTCGGTGGTTGTTAGCCTTGATGATATTTTTGGCCTTCCTGTGACATCGGGTAGTGTAGGTGTCCTGGAGGGCAGGTAGTTTGCCCCCGGTGATGCGTTGTGCAGACCTCACTACCCTCTGGAGAGCCTTATGGTTGTGGGCGGAGCAGTTGCCGTACCAGGCGGTGATACAGCCGACGGGATGCCCTCGATTGTGCATCTGTAAAAGTTAGTGAGGGTTTTTGGTGACAAGCCACATTTCTTCAGCATCCTGAGGTTGAAAAGGCACTGTCCAGCCATGCTGTCTGCGTGGGTGGACCATTTCAGATTGTCTGTGATGTGTATGCCGAGGAACTTCAAACTCTACAGCTTCGCCACTTCTGTCCTATCAAAGTGGATAGGGGGTGCTCCCTCTGCTGTGTCCTGAAGTCCACGATCATCTCCTTTGTTGAAGTTGAGAGTGGGGTTATTTTCCTGACACCACACTCAAGAGGGCCCTCACCTCCTCTCTGTAGGCCGTCTCGTCATTGATGGTAATCAAGCCTACCGCTGTAGTGTAGTCTGCAAACTTGATGATTGAGTTGGAGGCGTGCATGGCCACTCAATCATGGGTGAACAGGGAGTACAGGAGAGGGCTGAGAATGCACCCTTGTGGGGCCCCAGTGTTGGGGATCAGCGGGGTGGAGTTTCCTACCCTCACTACCTGGGGGCGGCCCATCAGAAAGTCCAGGACACAGTTGCACAGGGCAGGGTCGAGACTCAGGTTCTCAAGCTTAATGACAAGTTTGGAGGGTACTATGATGTGAAATGCTGAGCTGTAATCGATGAACAGCATTCTTACATAGGTATTCCTCCTGTCCGGATGGGTTAGGGCAGTGTGCAGTGTGATTGCGATTGCGTCATCTGTGGACCTATTGGGGTGGTAAGCAAATTGGAGTGGGTCTAGGGTGTCAGGTAGAGTGAAGGTGATATGATCCTTGACTAGTCTCTCAAAGAACTTCATGATGACAGAAGTGAGTGCTACGGGGTGATAGTCGTTTAGTCGTTTAGCTCAGTCACCTTAGCTTTCTTGGAAACAGGAACAACGGTGGCCCTCTTTAAGCATGTGGGAACAGCAGACTGGGATAGGGATTGATTGAATATGTTCGTAAACACACCAGCCAGCTGGTCTGCGTATGCTCTGAGGACACGGCTAGGGATGCCATCTGGGCCTGCAGCCTTGCGAGGGTTAACACGTTTAAATGTTTTACCTCATGTTTCAGTATGATAATGCATGGCCACATGTCTTAAGCATCTCTACACAATTCCTGGAAGCTGAAAATGGAAGCTGAAAATGTCCCAGTTCTTCCATGGCTTGCATACTCACCAGACATGTCACCTGTTAATTAAGCTTGTTTGGGATGCTCTGGATCGATCTGTACGACAGTGTGATCCAGTTTCCGCCATTATCCAGCAACTTCGCACAACCATTGAAGAGGAGTGTGATAACATTCCACAGGCCACAATCAAAAGCCTGATGAACTCTATGTGAAGGAGATGTGTCTCGCTGTATGAGGCAAATGGTGGTCACACCAGATAGATACTGACTGGTTTTCTGACCAACATATACATATCTGTATTCCCAGTCATGTGAAATCCATAGAATAGGGCCTAATTAATTTATTTCAATTGACTGATTTCCTTATATGAACTGTAACTCAGTAAAATCTTAGAAATTGTTGCAGGTTGCATTTATATTTTTGTTCAGTGTCATTTGTAAAAATGTTGAAAAACATAATTTGTCTTTGACATTATGGAGTGTTGTGTATAAGCCAGTGACAAAAAAATCTCAATTTAAATTCAGGCTGTAACACAACAAAATTTGTATGTTAGGGAAGTATTCAAGAATATTATGGTTGGAAAGACAAAAAAATTACACATTCAGTTCTTCAACTCATGGTAATGTTGAAGATTAGTGTACAATTAGAATCAAATTAGACGACGCCATTTCCGGTCACATCTTGCAGACTTGTTTACGTGTTGCTGTGTGTTTTGTGCGTTTTGTTGCCAACCTTACTTTGCTACCTGACAACTTTACGGTTTTTACTTTTTTTTCTTCTTTTTTTAATTACCGTTTATATTTTTGGTTTTTCCCTCACTCAACTTTTTTTAATTAGACTTTTTCACTCCGTACGCTTTATCTGGACGTGCTTCGTCAGGACCTCCAACAGCTGAAGTTAAATAGTAACATTAACATGATGCCTTCTAATTGCAGTCGCTGTACTCATAATATACAGGAGAACGATCTGCTGTGCTGCTAGCCCAGCTTCAGACACAATCGTTAGGCAAGGGTAATTTCAGTGTAGGAAATGATGAAATAGTATCTGTGCCACCAGTAAGTACAGATAGTAATGTTAGTATAAATCCCCTCGCACGGTCCCTGCAGCCAGACAACTTTCTCATGGTTTCTGGAGGGAAATGCTGTAGGAATGCTCAACCGGTGTCGCTCATTCAGCCGACAGAAACTTTCAACCGGTTTTCCCCATTAAGCAGCAAGTCGGGGCCTGAGGCCGAGCCTTCTCTTGTCTCTACTCCTGCCATTCCGGGGTCTGAGGCGCCGAAGCTTCCCACCATTAGCTCTGACAAATTGAAAACCCTCGTCATTGGCGACTCCATTACCCGCAGTATTAGACTTAAAACAAATCACATTGTTACACTGTTAACCAGGGGGCAGGGCTACCGACGTTAAGGCTAATCTGAAGATGGTGCTGGCTAAAGCTAAAACTGGCAAGTGTAGAGAGTATAGAGATATTGATATCCACGTCGGCACCAACGATGTTAGGATGAAACAGTCAGAGGTCACCAAGTGCAACACAGCTTCAGCGTGTAAATCAGCTAGAAGGATGTGTCGGCATCGAGTAATTGTCTCTGGCCCCCTCCCAGTTAGGGGGAGCGATGAGCTCTACAGCAGAGTCTCACAACTCAATCGCTGGTTGAAAACTGTTTTCTGCCCCTCCCAAAAGATAGAATTTGTAGATAATTGGCCCTCTTTCTGGGACTCACCCACAAACAGGACCAAGCCTGACCTGCTGAGGAGTGCCAGACTCCATCCTAGCTGGAGGGGTGCTAGCTCCACAATGAAATAGGGTGCAGGCTGTTGGCCAGCCTGCCAACAGCCTGCTCAGCTATCCCCATTGAGACCGTGTCTGTGCCTCGACCTGGGTTGGGCAAAACTTAACACGGCGGTGTTCGCCTTAGTAATCTCACTAGGATAAAGACCTTCTCCATTCCTGTCATTATTGAAAGAGATCGTGATACCTCACATCTCAATATAGGGCTACTTAATGTTAGATCCCTTACTTCAAAGGCAATTATAGTCAATGAACTAATCTCTGATCTACAGGGAATTTTGATGTGATTGGCCTGACTGAAACATGGCTTAAAGCCTGATGAATTTACTGTGTTAAATGTGGCCTCACCTCCTGGTTACACTAGTGACCATATCCCCCGTGCATCCCGCAAAGGCAGGGATGTTGCTAACATTTGCGATAGCAAATTTAAATTTACAAAGAAAAAAATGATGTTTTCGTCTTTTGAGCTTCTAGTCATGAAATCTATGCAGCCTACTCAATCACTTTTTATAGCTTCTGTTACAGGCCTCCTGGGCCATATACAGCGTTCCTCATTCAGTTCCCTGAATTCCTATCGGACCTTGTACTCATAGCAGATAATATTCACATTTTTGGTGACTTTAATATTCACATGGAAAAGTCCACAGACCCACTTCAAAAGGCTTTCGGAGACATCATCGACTCAGTGGATTTTGTCCAACATGTCTCTGGACCTACTCACTGTCACAGTCATACTCTGGACCTAGTTTTGTCCCATGGAATAAATGTTGTGGATCTTAATGTTTTTCCTCATAATCCTGGACCTTCGGACCACCATTTTATTACGTTTGCAATTGCAACAAATAATCTGTTCAGACCCAACCAAGGAGCATCAAAAGCCAGACTCCCTCTGCCTACCCAAGGACGTCAGAGGACAAAAATCAGTTAACCACCTAACTGAGGAACTCAATTTAACCTTGCCCAATACCCTAGATGCAGTTGCACCCCTAAAAACATTTCCCATAAGAAACTAGTACTGGTATACAGAAAATAACTGAGCTCTGAAGCAAGCTTCCAGAGATTTGGAACAGAAATGGCGCCACACCAAACTGGAAGTCATCCGACAAGCTTGGAAAGACAGTACCATGCAGTATCGAAGAGCCCTTACTGCTGATCGATCATCCTATTTTTTCAACTTAATTGATGAAAATAAGTACAATCCGAAATGTATTTTTGATACTGTCGCAAAGCTAACTAAAAAGCCGCATTCCCCAAGAGAGGATGGCTTTCACTTCAGCTGTAATAAATTCATGAACTTCTTTGAGGAAAAGATCATGATTATTAGAAAGAAAATTACGGACTCCTCTTTAAATCTGCATATTCCTTCAAAGCTCAGTTGTCCTGAGTCTGCACAACTCTGCCAGGACCTAGGATCAAGAGAGACACTCAAGTGTTTTAGTACACAATGATGAAAATAATCATGGCCTCTAAACCTTCAAGCTGCATACTGGACCCTATTTCAACTAAACTACTGAAAGAGCTGCTTCCTGTGCTTGGCCCTCCTATGTTGAACATAATAAACGGCTCTCTATCCACCGGATGTGTACCAAACTCACTAAAAGTGGCAGTAATAAAGCCTCTCTTGAAAAAGCCAAACCTTGACCCAGAAAATATAAAAACTATCGGCCTACATCAAATCTTCCATTCCTCTCAAAACTTTTAGAAAAGGCTGTTGCGCAGCAACTCACTGCCTTCCTGAAGACAAACAATGTATACGAAATGCTTCAGTCTGGTTTTAGAAGCCATCATAGCACTGAGACTGCACTTGTGAAGGTGGTAAATTACCTTTTAATGGCATCAGACCGAGGCTCTGCATCTGTTCTCGTGCTGCTAGACCTTAATGCTGCTTTTGATACCATCGATCACCACATTCCTTTGGAGAGATTGGAAACCCAAATTGGTCTACACGGACAAGTTGTGACCTGCTTGAGATCTTATCTGTCTGAAAGATATCAGTTTGTCTCTGTGAATGGTTTGTCCTCTGACAAATCAACTGTAAATTTGGTGTTCCTCAAGGTTCCGTTTTAGGAACACTATTGATTTCACTATATATTTTACTTCTTGGGGATGTCATTCAAAAACATAATGTTAATTTTCACAGCTATGCGGATGACACACAGCTGTACATTTCAATGAAACATGGTGAAGGCCCAAACTTGCCCGCGCTAGAAGCCTGTGTTTCAGACATAAGGAAGTGGATGGCTGCAAACTTCCTACTTTTAAACTTGGACAAAACAGAGATGCTTGTTCTAGGTCCCAAGAAACAAATAGATATTCTGTTGAATCTGACAATTACTCTTAATGGTTGTACAGTCGTCTCAAATAAAACTGTGAAGGACCTCGGCGTTACTCTGGACCCTGATCTCTCTTTTGATGAACATATCAAGACTGTTTTAAGGACAGCTTTTTTCCATCTACATAACATTGCAAAAATCAGAAACTTTCTGTCCAAAAATGATGCAGAAAAGGTAATCGATGCTTTTGTTACTTCTAGGTTAGTCTACTGCAATGCTCTACTTTCTGGCTACCCAGATAAAGCACTAAATAAACTTCAGTTAGTGCTAAATACAGCTGCTAGAATCCTGACTAGAACCAAAAAATTGATCATATTACTCCAGTAATAGCCTCCCTACACTGGCTTCCTGTCAAGGCAAAGGCTGATTTCAAGGTTTTACTGCTTACCTACAAATCATTACATGGGCTTGCTCCTACCTACAGTATCTCTCTGATTTGGTCCTGCCGTACATACCTACAGGTACGCTACGGTCACAAGACGCAGGCCTCCTAATTGTCCCCAGAATTTCTAAGCAAACAGCTGGAGATAGGGCTTTCTCCTATAGAGCTCCATTTTTATGAAATGGTCTGCCTACCCATGTGAGAGACGCAAACTCGGTCTCAACCTTTAAGTCTTTACTGAAGACTCATCTCTTCAGTGGGTCATATGATTGAGTGTAGTCTGGCCCAGGAGTGTGAAGGTGAACGGACAGGCTCTGGAGCAACAAACCGCCCTTGCTGTCTCTGCCTGGCCGGTTTCCCTCTTTCCACTGGGATTCTCTGCCTCTAACCCTATTACAGGGGCCGAGTCACTGATTTACTGGTGCTCTTTCATGCCGTCCCTAGGAGGGGTGCGTCACTTGAGTGGGTTGAGTCACTGATGTGATCTTCAGGTCTGGGTTGGCGCCGCCCCTTGGGTTGTGCCGTAGCCGAGATCTTTGTGTAATGGAATGGAATGATATGAAATGTCGGCTAACGTGAGGATATAAACACTTAATTGGCAGTTGCATGTGTGGTTATTATTTACAGTCACTATTGATAGTAGATAATATTTAACATGATTGGCTACAAATAGAAAACAGAAAAAGTAGGGGCATATACTGTATTATAATTAAAACATTTGAGAGCGCACAAAGGTTAAATTTGGCCTGCACAAGTTGTTACCTTGTGTTTACATGCACTAGGCTTCAGTACCCATTTGAGTTGTGTCTCCAAGTTTTATCAAGCAAGGGATAAGAACATTGCCAGCCAGTATAGGAATGGAATGTTTAGAAGGAACGACTAGGTCGCATCCATAGATACAGAACAAAAAGATTGAATGACTGGGTTGCGTCTCTAGCAACCCAACCGATGGAACAAACAACCAGCCGGCTTGGGTAGCAACCCTTGATTTTTTCGGGACTAAATCTTGTGGAAGGATGAAATAGTATGAATAAATAATCATATTTTGTTGGGAACCCATTGTATAAAATTGATAATGTAAAGTGACTGTTCTACTGGATGTCATAAGGTGAATGCATCAATTTGTAAGTCGCTCTGGATAAGAGCGTCTGCTAAATGACTTAAATATAAATGTAAATGTAATAATGCCTTCGTCTTGGGCCTAACAACACCCCTGCCAATATATCCTCAAAACACTGGTTTCTCAACAACCCCTTGGGTTTTGCCGTGGCGGAGATCTTTGTGGGCTATACTCGGCCTTGTCTCAGGATGGTAAGTTGGTGGTTGAAGATATCCCTCCAGTGGTGTGGGGGCTGTGCTTTGGCAAAGTGGGTGGGGTTATATCATCGGATGGGGCCACAGTGTCTCCTGACCTCTCCTGTCTCGGCCTCCAGTATTTATGCTGCAGTAGTTTATGTGTCGGGGGGCTAGGGTCAGTTTGTTATATCTGGAGTACTTCTCCTGTCTTATCCTGTGTCCTGTGTGCATTTAAGTATGCTATCTCTAATTCTCTCTTTCTCTCTTTCTCTCTCTCGGAGGACCTGAGCCCTAGGACCATGCCTCAGGATTACCTGGCATGATGACTCCTTGCTGTCCCCAGTCCACCTGGCCGTGCTGCTGCTCCAGTTTGAACTGTTCCGCCTGTGATTATTATTACTTGACCATGCTGGTCATTTATGAACATTTGAACATCTTGGCCATGTTCTGTCATAATCTCCACCCGGCTCGGCCAGAAGAGGACTAGCCACCCCTCATAGCCTGGTTCCTCTCTAGGTTTCTTCCTAGGTTT
This sequence comes from Oncorhynchus gorbuscha, assembly GCF_021184085.1. NCBI lineage: Eukaryota > Metazoa > Chordata > Actinopteri > Salmoniformes > Salmonidae > Oncorhynchus > Oncorhynchus gorbuscha. The sequence continues at coordinate 35,689,210 of NC_060178.1, forward strand.
TGGCCTTTCTAGGGAGTTTTTCCTAGCCACTGTGCTTCTACACCTGCATTGTTTGCTGTTTGGGGTTTTAGGCTGGTTTTCTGTACAGCACTTTGAGATATCAGCTGATGTACGAAGGGCTATATAAATACATTTGATTTGATTGGATTCTCGGGCATTATCACCCAATTAAAAACATTCTGCATAGAAGATGTTGCACAGTCAAAATCCTGTATGATCAGGATTTGTTTGTTTTTGCACATATCAGTGTTGTGCTGGTTAAGCTTGCTACACACTCTACGCAAACGGAGCGATGGAACGTCGTATACAGTATGTTCGAAAAATTCAGCAGCATAAAAGTACGTAGAACTGTACGCAAACTACTGTACACTCCGTCGCTCCATTTGGGTAGAGCCCTTTAGCAGGCAGAGAGTGTAGGAAAACCTTCACTCAAGGAAAACCTGTGGTGCAGTTAGAGCCCTTTAAAAGATTCCAGGACAGAGTCAAGTACTGTAACTGTACAACATCCCGACAATTAACAGGGCACAAGGAGGCGGTAAGGAGAGGTGGAGGGACTGACCGACTAACCTTCCATCTGAGGGTCTGTGTGTGCAGGAAGGTACATCCTCATCTTCACGCTTGGCCGGGTCTGGGCTCAGACAGGAGAGATGACCCAGAGTCAGGCCAAAATGTTTACTGGCAGATGAGTTTTAAAGGAGCCCTCCTTAGCTGGTCATGGCAGCGTGAAACGCCCTGCTGTTCACTGCATCTGCAATCCACCGCTCTTCTACCAATCCCAACCTACAAAATCAACCTGACCTTTTAGACAAAAAGGAATGATGGATGAGTGGACCATGCTGCAGTTTTTCCCTTTCTTAATCCCTCTCCTTTTCCTTTTTCTTTCTCTCCTTTTTCCATCTCATTGAAGATTGACGCTCTGTCAATGTTCGCCTCAGAGGCTAATTCTGTCCATTCCCTTTGTCATTTTTTTCAAATAATTTTAAAGTCTAATGCTGGGATACTTGCTGCTTTGTCCAGAGCCCTTTGGCACTTGGCTTCTGTGCAATGGTTCGCGTCAGGAGCTACGATTTGTGATTTGCTGATGGCATGAGCATTGCCTTGACTGGCTGACTGGTGGTTGTAGATGTGGTTCTGCAAAGCAGAGTTGGTAATGTGTGACATGATGTGACATGGTGCCACCGTCACCACGACCACTACCACCTTTCCTTAGTGAAAACAGAACTACCTTTTTACCATTACAGTGATGGACATATATTACAGTGTTGTATATATATTAGTGTGGCATTTATAAGGAAGTGTGTGTGTGCTTGAGTCTATGTGTTTGTCGGTGTGTATTTATTTACACAATAATTAATGTGTGTAAGTGAATTGTGTGTGTCTGTTTGTGTGTGTCTGTTTGTGTGTGTGTGTGCATATGTATGTTGATCATGAGTGCACTTGCGTGCAGAGGTGATGGCCACGTTAAGTACTTTTATAAGGTTAAAGGCAACTGATCCGGGTGGTAACTTACTCTCTCACTGCCTCCAGAACTTTACAGCTCAATGAACAACATCATCTCTGTGGTAGAGAGCCCTTTAAACCCACCAGTGCCCTCTTCTCCCTCCTCTACCAAATGTTGATTCACTGGCTGGCAACCAGTAAAGGGAATGACACTGCCAGTAGCCATGAATGATGACTGTACCTACCATTTCAGGTGTTAACATCCACTCTAAAGAGCTCAGAGAAGACAGCAGTCATCTTTCAAGCTGGCAATTGTGTCTTCTGGCAAAACATTTAGCTAGCTAGTAAACCTACTGAAAGCATCCATTACGTGATCCAATTTGTCACCTATTGCGTCTCAGCGGTACCTCACAATATTGTCATCTCGCTTGTCACGACTTCCGCCGAAGTCGGTCCCTCTCCTAGTTCGGGCGGCGTTCGGGGCGTCGACGTCACCGGCCTTCTAGCCATCGACGATCCACTTTTCATTTTCCATTTGTTTTGTCTTTGTCTTACACACCTGGTTTCAATTCCCCAATAACTTGTTCATTATTTAACCCTCTGTTCCCCCATGTTTATTTGTGAGTGATTGTTTGTTTTGTAATACGGTCCGTTATTGTGGGCTCTAATATTTTGTGTTGTATTTGTGGAATCTTGAATGAATACGTTTATTACTCATATCTGCGCCTGACTCCTCTACACCAGCTACACACAGGCTTTATGACATCGCTGCTATTTTTATTGAATATTGACGCAGACACACCCCTATGTATGATCCTGTTCTACCAAAGTTATCTTAACCTGTTATCAAAAACCTAATCTTTCATTCAGCCCTGTCTAATTTATCAATAACAATAATCGGAAGACTTTATAGGCCGTGGACCTGCTAATCTGGGTCATCATTTCTCTCTCTGTGTTGTATTATAGATTTACTTCGGCCAAGAGCTCTCCGGAGGATACAATATGCCCAGGGCATTGTTGAGTTTTAAATAATCCCTACAAGAGCATTGCCAACAGGACCCCAGATAGCATTGACTGTACACTTTAAAGATAATAACCCCTCCCACTTCATGCCCCATAACACTATAGAACAACGTCAGAGAAAGCAAGAGCTGAGATGAGCTAGCTTCTCTCAGTCACAGACAGTCAGGGTTTTTCCCTGGTGACTGTGCCCACTGATAATTCACTTTTTATGGTGGGACGTGTTCGCCAGGGGTAACAATTGATTAAATAAATTATTGATAAGGGACAATTTATGAGCCTGCAGAGTTGGGGCTACTGACCCTAAACCAACCAGGGGTGTTGAATATAGCTCCTGTGTGTTGTGTTGTCCAGTGGTTCCTATTGTTATCTTTGAGTTCACCACGTTTTGGTATAGGTGACCAAATAAGACATTCAAAAATCTAGAGACACATTCTGAGAACTTTGAGGTCCATGAAAATCCCTGTGGGATACCGTATGTTTGGGGAGAATCTACACTGCTCACCTCATTCTCACAATAACCAATGCATAGTATGCGCAACGCTTCGGTGCAAAATGCTATCTGCCGTATCTCATCTGGGTATGTTCTTCAGATAATCTATATCCAACATGTAACCTAAAGCACTTTACAATCTGATCTGATGTAAGCCTCTGAACAGATACGGTCCAGTAATATTATCATAAGGAACACAAGGGGGGTGTCTTCTCTTTCCACCTGTTTACATCTGCTTGTTTGGCTGTAGGCTGATAATTATCTCTCTCTCTCTCTTCCTCCATCTATCCCCCATCCATCCCTCTATCCCCTCTGAGTCTCCCAGGGTGTGTTGGAGCCTTTTGGTTTTGAAGTGCAAATGTGATGACAGGGGTGTGGTTGATGGCCGTGGCGGTGACACATGTGCCCCGGGGCTAGGTCAACAATAGTGGAGCCCTTCATCCTAAAGCCTGGTCTCCTGGGAGCCCCTCGGACACATGCCTGCTACAGGACCCTCCAGCTCCCAAGCTCCAACCTTACTGTTAGCCTGAATCCTAAATGGCACCCTATTCCCTATATAGTGCACTACGTTTGAACAGGGCCCATAGGGGTCTGGTCCAAATTAGTTCACTATGTAGTAAATAGGGTGCCATTTGGTAGGCAGACTTACTCTAATGGAGGAGGAGGCTGGTGGAGGTAGAGGAGGCCCGCAATTCCTTGCTGATGAGATGTCAACATTGCCCCCCCCCCCCCCCCCCCCCTTCTCTCATTTTTGTCCATTGGCCTCATGGTACACGAAGGTCTTACTCTGGCTGTCAAAGGGGGTGTGGGATATTGACTTAAATAGCTTGACCTGGCTCTTCCCATGTGACTCCTACTCCCCTCCCATCGGTCCTCCCGTCCCTCCTTTTCTATCTGGCCGCTACATCACACATCCCTTTTACCTCTATGTTCGTTTAGAGCAGAGCTGGAAGCCAGCCCAGTCCACCCACAGGGTCACCCCCCTACTCCAAATATGAGACGGGGAAACAAGAGGAGAACCATGTCTCGACAGTTACTGTTTAATTAGCCAACTGGGCTTTAGAGGCCTTGAGACATGGCAGGCTGGATCTGGCTTTACTAATCCCCCTACCTGCCAGGAACAAGTCTCACACCTCCCTGACCCAGGGAGGGATGGGAACAGGACAGAGCCAGGTGGAGGGGAACCCAGTGAGGAGGCAGGAGCCAGGCCCGTAGCTCCACAGCCCGACCTGGGGAGGAAGCGGGAAGGGAGCAAGCAAGGCGGAGGGGAGAGAATGAGAGGATGGGGGTGTGTGGTGGGTTGTCCCTGGTATAGTACCTGTGAGAGGAGGAGTAACTATAGCTACTGTTTCTCAATTTTCCCCTGAAGGCTTTGGAGAATAGGGAAGCCATCTTTAATGCTCCTCACCTTATTAGATGCATGATTTGATTGATTTTCCTCCCTTTCCTTCTCTTTATGGACAGACAGTTATCTTTGCGACGAGACATAAAAGAGGCTGTTTCATACAGTGATATAATCTCCTGAGGCAGTGATAGGTTGCATCCCAAATGGCATCCTATTACTGATATAGTGCATTACTTTTGAGCAGGACCCATGCTATATAGAGAACAGGGTACCATGTGGGATGCAGCCATAAGCTCTTGTCGCTGGAACCTGGCAGTGAATAGGAATCGTTGGGACATTGTTCTGCCCAGCCGTGTCTTTAGCCGTATATGAAGTATACCATAAAAATGACCAAAATGTTCCATCATCACACTCCACATCGCTGTATTCTGTCAAACTACAGCTGCCCTTGCAGTACATTGGGTGGAAAGCATGTCTGCATGCTGCTACACATTCACATTGTAATGACACATAAATTGGATGTGGCTCCTCTCTTGAAGCTGCATGCTTTCCTTTAGGAAACACAAGGGAGGGAGAAACTCTGACAGGATAAATCGGGCACCCAATTTTGATGTTATCTCTGATGTATTTTTTAAGACGACTCACATATGTACAATCAGTTTGGTTTAAAGTGGGAAGACAAGTATTTCAAAGGGGAAAATAATTTCTATATTTGCAACGCTGGTCATTTGTGTTCTTGCCACCATCTTCGTGTCTTGTTCTTTGTACTCTAGTTGTAGTGTGAAGTGTAGGCGATATCCTATGGGATACCAACATGGAAAAATCGAAGCACCTTTCCAATTCCCGACAAAGCTGTGAGTATGCATGTCGGGACAAGACCAGACACACAAGCTTTGGGGTCCAGTAATTGTATCCTTGATGTGTCGAAGCATGGTGGACCTAGAGACGGTAGTATGGACTGTCTTGCTGTCACCTCCCTGGAGGTAGCCTCAGAGTTGGGATTCGTCCCGGCTTGTGATACGGCCCTGGGTCTTTTTGCAGTGTGAGCTAATTGTGTCTATTATTGCACATTTTGGGTCTCTTTTCACAGCAGAGAAACACGTAGGACACCTATCAAAACCATTGTTCCCAGGTGTAAAAAACTGTCACCTTCAGATGTGTCACTTTCCTCTCCCCCTCCCTCCAACTCATTCCACTTCCTGGCCCACTTTGGCTGAGAAGGTGAAATATATGGCATCTGTCATTTGGCCGTGGGGATGGATAAATGGCTGGATGGATTGATGGAACATGGTCTCTGGGAAAGGCAATGGGGAGTGACATAGTCTTTACATCATTCAGCATGAAAAGGGGGAGATGACTAAATCAATACTGTTTTCACACACTGACCAGAAATAGAAGGTCGAGTTTATTTTATATTTCTCATAGCTTATGGCAAATAATTTTCGCAAAATGTACATTGTCATGTATTAATCATGTGTTCCAATTATGATCACCATCATTTTGTCACTTACTCTAAAATCTCTTCTTATTGGAATTATTTTATCGTCCATCACCCAAAAATATAAGATGTTTTATTGTCACATACACAGGATAGGTTCAGTGAAATGTGTTGTTTTACAGGGTCAGCCATGAAGCAAATGAGGGTTAAGTGCCTTGCTCATGGGCACAACAACAGATTTTTCACTTTATTGGCTCGGTATTCAAACTAGAAACCTTTCGGTTACTGGCCCATCATTCTAACCACTAGGCTACCTGCCACCACTGCAATGCAACCTACAAATGCAGCCACTTCAATGCAACCTACAAAACTGCTCAACCACAGGTCTACCACACTGTTAACCAACAGAGATATGGCTATGGTTAACACTCTCTCCCAAGCCACTAAGTGAGGATTCAACCCATTTAATGCTACATTGCATTACTGAGTGGACTCGTAGACCATGTACGGACAGGAGGTCTCAGAGAGCCTGTTAAATGGACCTAGACCAATGGGTGCCAACATCTCACCATTCTCAGTACCACCCACCCTACCTATAGCCTGGCGTAGCTAGCACATATTCTGATTATCCCTGGCAGGAGTCTCTTCTGGGCCTTTACAGAATCTTCAGTAGACCCCCACCATCCTCTAACTCTTAACAGAACGAGAACATAACAAATGCTTCATTAAAATAAAATAAAAATAGATGTTATTGCTACTTAATTTAATCGAAGTGCATTGACTATTTGTACAGGGTGTGTATAGAAATAAAGGTATTTTAGTGGTTAACAGAATCCACTCTGTTGATTAATCGTGTAGCGTTACAGGCTGCTAGATGACTTCCTTCCACTCCAGTGCACCGTTAGTGGGAAAGCTTTTTTCATGGTTTATTTAACAGAGAGTCATTCTGATTAGTGTGGAGAGATATTTAAAAGGCACAATGACTAGATCAGACCTGTCAGGGGTTCCTGCACTCTGAAGGGACGATATTGACAAGACAGGCCGAGGGTGAGGGGGGCTCATTTTAGAGGTCGGGTCATCCAGGCAAGATCTACACCATTACGCTTGGTTGAGCTGTCTTGTGCATCATGTAGATTAAAATGTAGACTGAAAGGAAATGATATGCGTGTTACATAGGTCCAGTTATAGTAGTGGTAAGACAACACAAGACACACATACAGTAGACTACCATGTCTAAATTATCCAGTTATTAATTCAATGTAAATCTTTGGGTAATTCATATTTGCATCAGAAGAGCGAATATTAATTGTTGCAACAAACAAAAATTTCCCTCCGCTTGACTCAAGTCTCAAGTTTCGCTCTCACTCCCACTCCGTCCCTCCCACCCTTCCACCTATCCGACTCCCTTGGGAGGAAAAATAAACACGGATTGACACCTTCCCCAATAATTGTCGTTTCTACAATCAATGAATCCCATGGTCACATGGTCAAGGCTGAGATGTTTAGGGGGTTTGCTCAGTCAGACGAGGCTTGCCCGGTCGCCATCGACCCACCCAGGCCACAGACAGCACATGTCAATAAGGCCTTTTTTCTGCCTGCTGCTGTCGCTGGAAGAATCGTCTTCATTGATCAAGACCAGGCGGTGGCGGAAAAGCGAGTAGGTGTCTCTGTCTCTTACAACATGCCACAACAATCTGAAACATTGGTCGGTACGCTGGGAGAAAATGTTAAGACAGGCAATTCATGGCTCAGTACATCAGGGCTAAGTCCCAAATAGCACCTTATTTCCTGTATACTGAATTACTTTTTGACCGGAGCCCTATGGTGCCCTATACACTATATAGGGACTAAGGTGCTATTTGGGACGTAGCTCAGCTGTCAGCCACAGACAACAACTTTAGAAGACACATCATCACTGACCCACTGTCAAACACCTCCTCACCCCTCCAACCTCCCTCCTTACCCTCCTCATCCCCCAACCTACCCACTCACCACCACCCCAGACCGCAAATGCAATAGTTTAGACGCCAACAGCTTTCTGGCCATCAACATGGAGTTACTTGGAGAAAAAGAGCTGTTGGTCTATGGTATTTAAGGGCAATAGAAAGGTCAACAGCCCTCTAGTCTAGTGAAGAGTGGAGAGGGTACTGTAGGAGGACATTTAGGCTGTGTCCTGCATGGCACACTATTCCTGTTGTAGTGCACTACTTTTGACCAGAGCTGATCAAAAGTCGTGCACTTGATAGGAAATAGGGTGCCATTTGGGCTGTAACCTTAGTGGTGAAGAGTGAGAAAGAGGACAGTTTAGTGGTCTAAATCATCACACAGGTCTCACCCAAAAGGCTGTTATACAGTCAGCATCAGCTGACTCAAGGTGTCCGCATGCTTCCCATCCGAAACAGTTTGTTCATTTTTTGTTCATTTTTTTTTTTTTTTGGCTGTTCGTGCACATATCATTTTTTCTTGAGGCAAGCTGAATTTCGGAGGCCAAATTTTACACCCCTTTGTCAGTCATTGGTTAACAGGAGGGATTCACTCCGCCATTTTTTATTTAACTAGGGAAGTCAGTTAAGAACAAATTCTTATTTTCAATGACGGCCTAGGAACAGTGGGTTAACTGCCTTGTCCAGGGGCAGAACAGCAGATTTTTCCATTGTTAGCTTGGGGATTTGATCTTGCAAACTTTCAGTTCCTAGTTCAATGCTCTATCCACTAAGCTACCTGCCGCCCCAATTTCCTGGTGGCTAAAAAGTTACATATTGGCATTTTCGTGTTTGTTGTCATTGTTGTCATTCAACAATAGACAACTTGTTTTCATGCATTTTTTCTCATTTGAGAAATACACACCAAATTGTTTCATGAGTTAAATAAAATTGCTTGACTGAGATCTCTGCAACATCTAAATTAATGACAGATTTATTGAATTATCGTGGATTAATTTAGACTATTTTGAGGTAGTGTATAGTGGTTACAGCATCTCAAGATGGACATTTTTTCTAGCAAAGGTCTTTTAAAGGTGCCATTTTTTTTTTTCATAAAATGTCCATAATATATTTGGCGCCAATAGTGGAATGATAGTGTTTCACAGTGTTGTGATTGGCTGTGCTATTCGGGAAAGCTGTTCCGACTTTGAGGCTGTGATATCTAGTGGAAATTGCTCTATCATTTCCTGGTTTAAAACAGCTGTAAAAACGATATTTTTTGTTATTGAAAATATATCTCACAGCGATTTAGATGGTACAATGAATCTCTACACTATTCAGCGCTTGTTTTCTCACATAAACTGAAGTTGAGCGAACAGTGTAGAAGTTTAGCAACCAGGAAATGTGTTTGTTTTTGTCCACTAGATAATACTGCCACAAAGTCAGAACATGTTTTCAAGTTTGACAACAGATGCCTCTCCATCAGGAGAAATCAATAGGGGTATATCACAGCCAATCACAACACTGGTGGGTAAGTAACTGTGAAACACTATTATTCCACTATTAGCGTCAGCAGCGGCAAAACTTTGGCTTTAGAAGTGGGGGGGGGCATAATTATTATTACTTTTTTTATATCCAGTCAGATAAACGCTCCAAACAGCATTCACATGGTCCTAAAGCACACCGTTGCCTTTGTTTTGTATCATATTCCAATGATAAAACTGGGGTGGACAAAAATGCAATTTCAGAATGTGGGGGGGACATGTCCCCCCCGTCCCCAGTGTAAGTTGCACCTCTGAGCACCAGCTATATCATGAACATTTTCTGAAATTACAATGCAAAAACACAAATACAATTCTATGTGTAGCACATTTAAGGGAGTATGCGAGCACACTTGTTCGGTTCACCTAGCCGAGCTCGGTTAGGCCCCAGTCGAACCGAAGCATGCGGAAGCCTTTAGGGAGCAATTAGCGGTGGGATGAATGTGATGCGAGTCTGTGTGGGTTTGGTGCTGCTTAGAGCGAGGGGAGAAATTGGAATGACTTTTCGACATTCACAAACTAATGAAACATTCATGTCACACAGAAACAAGCTCCAGAGCTGTGTCTCGTATTTGTTTTCCAACCAATCTACATTTAGAATATTTATAAGATGAAGAAAGCATTGTATTGTAAGCACAGTGCAACCCTAATTAATTAAGTAAGCATTTTACAAGCCTTTTACATTCAGCTGGGGTGGATTCGCTGAAGCATCAGGTGATGCACTGGACACATTTATTCTGTTCTCAGCATGCTAATAATGAAATTTAAATAGGATGGGATGTTTAAACATTCATATAAAGCTAATATCGTACTTAATGTAATTATTGGACCAAAAATATTCCGAAAATGTCCACTTCCTGCTGAATATTCCATTCGACTAGAGACGACATTAATACTTTCTAACAAAGAAATAGGCCATGCTCAAAGTAAATTAAAGTACATCGACTGATAAAATATGACATATCATCTGCCTGGTTAACTTAGAATATTGGACCCCTGTAATAAGATGTTTCTAAAAACATGAAGCAAAATAAATACTAAATGAAATTAAAATCTTGCAGTTTATTTTTGTCTCTAGATAATTCAACGTTAAGCCTTTTCTTGAAAACGTGTCATGTACGTAGGGATTATAATTGTTTTAATCATATTTATCTTTCATTCGTCCATACATTTAACTTCATTTTCACATCTGACACATTTAAATAACATAAAGTGTTATGTGACCTTGACGTTACCCCTCCTCCCAATGCCTTATGGACTTCAAAAAGTGTCAAATTACTGTCAAGCTTTACTTTAATCTTTAAATGACATCAATACATGATTAACTCAAAGGTTTCATTTGTGAATGCAAAACTAAAGATATAGGATTAGGCCCACATCATTTTAAAGCCATTTTTATGAAGGAGACTACTACAACTTCTACTGGGCCTAATACCAGTTCTACTATTCTCCTGGTAAGGAATTCAGTATTATACATACTGTACAGCAAGGTCCAATACTCCACTCTTCCTGCCCATGTACCCTACCGTTCAAAAGTTTGGGGTCACTTAGAAATGTCCTTGTTTTTGAAAAAAAAGCAAATTTTTTGTCCATTAAAATAACATCACATTGATCAAAAATACAGTCTAGACATTGTTAATGTTGTAAGTGACTATTGTAGCTGGAAACGTATGGGATTTTTTATGGAATATCTACATGGGCGTACAGAGGCCCATTATCAGCAACCATCACTCCTGTTAGTTAATTTTAAAAGGCTAATTGATCATTAGAAAACCATTTTGCAATTATGTTAGCACAGCTGAAAACTGTTGTTCTGATTAAAGAAGCAATAAAACTGGCCTTCTTTAGACTAGATGAGTATCTGGAGAATCATCAATTGTGGGTTCGATTACAGGCTCAAACTGGCCAGAAACAAAGACCTTTCTTATGAATCTCGTCAGTCTATTCTTGTTCTGAGAAATTAAGGCTATTCCATGTGAGAAATTGCCAAGAAACTGAAGATCTTGTACAACGCTGTATACTACTCCCTTCACAGAACAGCGCAGACTAGCTCTAATCAGAATAGAAAGAGGAGTGGGAGGAACCGGTGCACAACTGAGCAAGAGGACAGGTAAATAGAGTGTCTAGTTTGAGAAACAGATGCCTCACAAGTTCTCAACTGGCAGCTTCATTAAATAGTATGATTTGGAAAGGCACACAGCTGTCTATATAAGGTCCCACTGTTGACTGTGCGTGTCAGAGCAAAAACCAAGCCCTAGGGTTGAATTAATTATCCGTAGAGCTCTGAGACAGGATTGTGTCGAGGCACAGATCTGGGGAAGGGTACAAAACATTTCTGCAGCATTGAAGGTCCCCAAGAAAACAGTGGTCTCCATCATTCTTAAAAATGGAAGAAGTTTGCAACCACCAAAACTCTTCCTTGAGCTGGACGCCCGGTCAGACTGAGCAATCGGGGGAGTAAGGCCTTGGTCAGGGAGGTGACCAAGAACCCGCTGGTCATTCTGACAGAGCTCCAGAGTTCCTCTGTGGAGATGGGAGAACCTTCCAGAAGGATAACCATCTTTGCAGCACTCCACCAATAAGGCCTTTATGTTAGAGTGGCCAGACGAAAGCTACTCCTCGGTAAAAGGCACATGATAGCCCGCTTGGAGTTTGCCAAAAGGCACCTAAAGAGACTCAGACTATGAACAACAAGATTCTCTGCTCTGATGAAACTAAGATTGAACTCTTTGGCCTGAATGCCAAGCATCACATCTGAAGGAAACCTGCCACCATCCCCACATTGAAGCATGGCGATGGCAGCATCATACTGTGGGGATGTTTTTCAGTGGCAGGGACTGGGAGACTAGTCAGGATCGAGGCAAAGACGTTGCCAAAGGTGCTTTAACAAAGTGCTGAGTAAAGGGTCTGAATTCTTATGTGGATAAGGTTTTTAGTTTTGAATTTGAACAAATGTGCATAAAAATCAAAAACGCTGTTTTCGTTTTGTCATGAAGGGGTATTGTGTGTAGATTGATGAGGAACATTTTTATTTCTTACATTTTAGAATAAGGCTGTAACGTAACACCATTTGGAAAAAGTCAAGGTGTCTGAATGCTTTCTGAATGCACTATATGTTGGTCTTGATTCTGCCAAAAACATTACCATATCAATTGGTTTCCAACCTGAACTGCCTCGACACTTTCTATCTGCTGGGCATCTTGGTCTTAGGTGTCTTGTATATGTGCTGCATAGCACATATACAAGACATTCCATAGCAGATATGTTTAGACTGGAATTGACATGGGCAGTGTATCTATCCTACCTTGCTTTAGATATATCACCAAAGGCTGACTGGCTGTGAGAACAAGGAAAGAGAGGAGGCTGCTTATCCTTCAGTTATACCTGTTTTAAATCATCTTGATCAAGCTCACAGAGTCTTTGTAGTAATGTGTATTAGGGTATAGGGGACAAAAATTAAGGTTGATGTGTATACAGAGATGAGGGGTGGTTCAGTCCAACCCGTGGCCTGGGCTGGCAGTCCCTGATGCTATAGTTCTGTACCTACATCGTACACATACTCATGTTGCCAGGCCTTTCTAAAATGGCATCAAGAAGAGACAAAGAGAGCCTCCCCATTCCTAATCATCACAATAAACGATGAAAGTTATTTGGGGATGTGATGTCATTCTCATATGGAGATGCGAGACTTTTTTATCACTAGATTTCAGTGGTTGTTTGAAGTCTTTCTCTGTCTACTTGTTTCATTAGACTTATTAAATACAATATTGTATTTTCTTCTTTCAAATTAACTGTTTACCCTTTAAAATGTATAATTTACTCCTCAATCTGTGAGACAATTTGCGGTTACAGTGGGCCGGGCTTTCCCTCATCCGTTTAGTGTTATTTTCTATAACAAACCAAATCGTTAATCAGCTCAACAGATCAAAGAGTGACACTGCAGAAGACTTATGAATATTTAAATCCTCCACTATTCAAATCTTATAGCATGTCAAAGCATTTCGCAAGTCATTTTACTGGTAGATTCCCGAGCCATACACACAAACGCACACAAACTCCAATTAAATACCTACCACCGATTTCTGTAAACTTCTCATTCTATTTTCATCTACTGTATGAGCACGCCTCTCATGTTGTGCAATTGAACTACGGGAAGAGAAGTGGCAGACTGGAAAGAGTAATTGATTAATATGATTGTTTATTTTAAGTTCTTTCGGAAATGACAAGTAACTTAAAAGTGCATCTCATTCATTAAGGGGAGTATGTCTCTGTGTGCCTTAGATCAAAGCTTCAAATGCAGTATTTATATATTATATATATATATATATATATATATATATATATATATATATATATATATATATAATAAGCACCATTTGAAAAAGAAAACTCAAAGATTCATGCTTTTGATTACAACCAGCTTTGCAACTGCATATATTATAGGCCCATGGAATGTTTTTCATGTTGTTATTGAGCAATTACATAAGCAAACATTGGAAATACAATCACATATGGAACACAAAGAAAATAGTATTATTTTATTCAATACGCAAGAGAAAGACTGCAGGATCAGCTGACTGAGATAAATGAAGTACAGTCTTCACTTTACACAGGGTTCATGCAGTACTAGTGAGGCCTCAGGTCTTGACCATCTGACTCTGTTCGTTACTGAGGTGGAAAACACTTCCACATACACCTTGGCACTGAGCTCCATTAGAGTAAATTACTTTTTCTACTTAAAAGGTGAGGGCAAGGCACACTCTAATTGGTCCTCTTCAAATGTATAATCTTAGCCAATTAGGAGCTAACACTGTGCTCCTGGCAAAGTAATTGGCTTTATCTTTTTGTGTTAAGTTGTCAAGTGTCTCATTGCGATGGGAAGAGGAGGAGAGGTGAGGAGCGGTAGTACAGTGAGATAATTACATTTCCATTGACAGTAAATTGGACATGCTTCTCCTAATCAGAGAGAGGGATCCACTACTGAGAGGGATCAACTTCACAGTGGGCGTCTGATGAGACGTGGGATACCTCTGTCAATCTATGGATGTATCCCAAATGATGCTCTATTCCCTATTTAGTGCAGTCATTTTGACCAGGGACGATTGAGTGCCATTTGGGACTCAGACTATAACATGCCCCATGCAAATTAGTCAGCAGGAACAATTATTTATCCGGAAATTACAAAGAGAAACACATCCAGAGGAAAGCTTTGACCCCTCTTTGTAAAAAGATGAATATGCACCGCAGAGAGCAGTCTATTGTAATGGGTTAATGCTACATCTTAGGCTGCATCCTCAGCTGATGTAATGGGTTTATATTGTGTATTGCACTGCCCTGGTACAGAGAGCGGGAGAAACGATTTCTCAATGGATTGGAAGGGTTTTCATGAGGCAGGCAGATGGATCAATTATTGTTGACATTAAACTGTTCCTCTTTTAAGGAATTGTTGTGACAAGATTGAGCTCCTTCACTCGAAATAGCAGCTGGATAGCTACTGTTTACAGAGAGGCCCAAAGCGATGTTTGTTTCCATCGAAACGGTGACAAGTCCTCTCTCTCTCTCTCTCTCTCTCTCTCTTCGTAATGATGCTGCTTCTGGCATTATATGTTTACTTTACATCTGCTGTCATAAGAATCCTATCTCATTCACACCCCTTGACCTTGTCCACATTTTGTTGTTACAGCCTGAATTTAAAATGTATTAAATTCATATTTTGTGTCCCGGGCCTACAAACAATACCCCATATTGTCAAAGTGGATTTATGTTTTTTGAAATGTCTTGAGTCAATAGGGTGTCAGGGTAGCCTAGTGGTTGGAGGGTTGGACTAGTAACCGCAAGGTTGCAAGTTCAAATCCCCAAGCTAATGCCTCGCAAAGAAGGGCACCTATTGGTCATAATTTTAAAAAAGCAGATATTGAATATCCTTTGAGCATGGTGAGTTATTAATTAAACTTTGGATGGTGCATCAATTCACACAGTCACTACAAAGATATAAGGGCACAAGGCCAGACGCAGATGGTTGAGCTACAATATTTATTACACCAAAAGGGGTAGGCAAAAGGCAGGTCGGGGACAGGCAAGAATTCAGAAACCAGGTCAGAGTCCAAACAGTGCCAGGGGATAGTGTCACGTTCTGATCTTAGTTCTTTTGTTACGTCTTTGTTTTAGTATGGTCAGGGTGTGAGTTGGGTGGGTTGTCTATGTTTGTTTTTCTATGATTTGCTATTTCTGTGTTTGGCCTGGTATGGTTCTCAATCAGAGGCAGCTGTCAATCGTTGTCCCTGATTGAGAACCATATTTAGGTAGCCTGTTTTCTATTGTGTTTCGTGGGTGATTGTTTTTTGTTTTCTGTTGATTGTCTGCACCAGCCAGAACTGTTTTCGGTTGTCGGTTTATTGTTTTTTTTCAGTGTTCAAGTTCTTTATTAAAAGATATGGACACATACCACGCTGCACCTTGGTCCTCTTCTTCTTCCACCAACAACGGCCGTTACAGATAGGCAGGCTCGAGGTCAGGACAGGCAAGGGTTCAGTGAACAGGTCCGAGTCCAAACAGTACAAGGGCATAGGCAGGCTCGAGGTCAGAACAGGCCGATTGGTCAGGCAGGCGGATTCGGCGTCAGGACAGGCAAGGGTCAAAACCAGGAGGGCTATGAAAAAACTGAGACTGGGAAAAATAGGAGCTAGGAGAAATGCTAGTTGACTTGGCAAAACAAGACGAACTGGCACAGAGAGACAGGAAACACAGGGATAAATACACATGGGGGACTAATGGGGAAAACAGGAGACACCTGGAGATGGATGGAGACAAATCACCAAGACAGGTGAAACAGATCAGGGTGTGACACAAAGATACAGGCGTCCTTCCTAACACAGTTGGAAACCGCTCAGGGATTTCACCACGAGGCCTCGTGTTTTAGGTCAATAACCTAAAACACAAGGCGAAACACTGGAGTTTCTTTGAATGTTCCATTGAATTTTCCTGAGTGGCCGAGTTATAGTTTTGACTATAACTCTATGGCAAGACTTGAAAATGGCTGTCAAGCAATTATCACCAACTGACGACAGAGGTTGAAGATTTTTTTTTTAAGAATAATGTGCAAATGTTGTACAATCCAGGTGTGCAAAGCTCTTAGAGACTTACCAAGAAAGATTCACAGCTGTAATCGCTGTGAAGGTTTTCACTTTGACATTATGGGTTATTGTGTGTAGACGGGTTAAAAAAAAACATATTTAATCCATTTAGAATTCAGGCTGTAACACAACAAAATGTGAAATAAGTTGACGGGTATGAATACTTTCTGAATACACTGTATGGTACCAGCTTACTACTGTACAATTACCAATAGTATACTCCTGTACTTTTACTACTATTCTATACTGCTGCTACTATACCATACCATATGCTATAATGATATTATAATAATAATAAATAAATACCTAAAATACAAATTGTATCCCTTATTTTACCAGGTGAGTTGACTGAGAATACATTCTCATTTACAGAAACAACCTGGGGAAAGTTACAAAACATAGTTAACATATATATTTCACCTACAAAATACTGTATATAAGCAAGTAAAGGTGCTTGTGGAATGTAGACCATTTGCAAGGTGCAAAATAGCTTAAGGCAGATTTACCTAACTGTAATGCACTATTATAAACTGCATCCAGTAGCTTCAATGCAGTGGCAGCTGCATTCATATATCAATGCTATTTTTACTCGTTATTATTATTTGTTATTCACTATATATTTATTCCTTGTGTCACTATTACATTTCTTTTAACTCTACATTGTTGGAAAAGGACCCCTCACTGTTGTTTATGAAATATGTGACAAATAACTGTTAAGATGGCGCCGTACTGGATGGCTGCCGTTTGCAAGCTCCGAACCAATTTAGCTATTTTCAGATTATTTTGTTGTTTATTTTTACTGTATCTGCTATTATTTCATACGACTGACAATATCTTTTGAACATCAGCTCAGCAGTTACTATTATTGGACTCAAACATTAGCTTTTTAAAAATAAATATCTTCATCACATATTCACTGCTCTTAGCCTATAATAAAACCTTAATTCCATCTTTATCGAACCAACTGCACACCCTCTGCATAAGCCATATTTTTGTTAAGTGTTATGTTTCTGTTTCTCTGTTCATTGTTTCTCTGTTCCTTGTTTCTCTCTTCTTGTGCTGGAGTTGTTTTAAGAACGTGATGGTATAGCAATAGCCTAATAAACTTGACATGAACTTGAATCTTCTCTCTTCAATGTACCCACAAACAAAATCACCTGTAGTCTAGTAAAGCATATTGTTTTTTATTATTTCCAGTACAATTTAACTAATAATATTTATTATATTTTACGTTTTAAAGTCTCAAGTACAGACAATATTACAAACAGTCAAATGCATTCTGAAATTCAATCCCTTTAGTTAACATGTTGTAGTTTATTAATTGTTTAATTATTCAAGGCTCCCTTTGTTATTTATTTTGAACTAAAATGCTTTACTTTAAAGACATGGATGACTTGTACGCCGTGTGATGACATGCACAAATGAATGAATGATTGATCAATATACTGTATATTGGAAGTAGGCCTTTATGCCAATAAGTAAGTTACGCTAAAACAGCTAACAGGACACTTAGGCCTAGAGCTCCATGTCATTTCAATAACTTTGCTTCTCAGAGATGCCCTCTGATGGTCGAACTAGCACTAATGACAACAATGGTTGACAGTAAAATACTATGACGTCCTGCACTCCAACTTGCCATACCATTCCGCGGCATGCCACAAACTGTAATGCTGTACGACGCAACTTTTACAGGAAGAACCGCTGTACACGGCCTTCCCTCGTCCACCATTTGGCAAATCAGATCATGACTCTGTACTCCTGCTTCCTTCCTGGAAGTACCCATGACTCACTCCATTGAGAAATGGTCACGAGAATCAGAGATTATGCTCCAGGACTGCTTTACTAGTGTTAATTGGAATATGTTTTGAGACTCTGCCGATAACATTGACGAAACTTTCCATCTGTCACCGGCTTCATTAGAAAATGTATTGGTGACGTTTTTCCAGGGTGAGTCTTCGCTGCTTCCCCAATCAAAAGCCCTGGATTAACACTGAGGTTGGTGCTAATCTAAAGGAGAGGGTTAATGTACACAAAGCTATTATAGACAACACTGATGCTACCGCCGAGGAATCAAATAAGTAAAAGAAGTCCCGCTACAACCTTCACAGAGTCATCAAACGAGCAAAAGGACAATATAGGAATAAGGTGGAATCATATTAGACAGCCTCCGCTGACCGCCACGTGGCAAGGGCTTCAGTCCATTACGGATCACAAAGTATGACACAAATGTGATCTGCCCAATGATGCCTCTCTACCAGATAAACTCTATGCATTTCATGCACGCTTTGACAACAACAACAATATCGTACCGGGTGTGAGGGCCGTCACCAACCCAGAGGACTGGGTGATCTCGATCTCTGAGGCTGACGTGAGAAAGGTCTTTAAGCAGGTCAACACCCACAAGGCCACTGGCCGAAGGTATTCCTGGGCGCGTTCACAGAGCATGCGCATAACAGCTGGCAGGCATATTCACAGTAATTTTCAACCTCTCCTTGTCCAAGTCTATAATCCCCACGTTTTAAAATGACCACCATTATTCCTGTCCCCAATAACTCCATAGGTTCATTCCACAATGACTACTGCCCTGTAGCACTCACTTCTGTAATCATGAAGTAACCAGAGGCTGGTTATGTCACACATTAACTCCACCATCCCAGACACCCTAGAGCTACTCCAATTTGCATACAGCCCAAACAGATCCATACATGACGCAATCTCAATTGCTCTCCACACTGCCCTCACCCACCTGGATAAGAGGAATACCTATGTCAGAATGTTGTTCATTGACTTCAGCGCAGAGTTCAACACCATTTTCCCCAACAAGCTCGTCACCAAGCTTAGAACTCTGGACCTGAACTCCTTCCTCTGCAACTGATTCCCGACGGGCCGGCCCCAGGTGGTGAGGGTAGGCAACATCACCTCTGCCACACTGACCCTCAACACAAGGACTACTTAGTCCCCTCCTGTACTCGCTGTTCACCCACGACTGCGTGGCCACGCACGACTTCAACACCATCATCAAATTTGCTGACAACACGACAGTGGTAGGCCTGATCACCGGCGACGATGAGTCAGCCTACAGATGGTCAGTGACCTGGCAGTGTGGAGCCAGAAAAACAACCTTTCTCTCAACGTCAGTCAAACCACGGAGCTGATCGTGGACTACAAGAAACAGGGGGTGAACACTCCCCCATCCACATCAACAGGGCTGCAGTGGAGCAGGTTGAGAGCTTCAAGTTCATCGGTGTCCAAATCACAAAATAATTAAAATGGTCCAAACACAAAGTGCCTCTTACCCCTCAGGAGGTTGAAAAAGTTTGGCATAGGACATCAAATCCACAAAAAGCTCTACATCTCTTCCATTGAGCGCATCTTGAATGGCTGCATTTCTGCCTGGTATTACAATAGCACCTCCCTCGATCGCATGGCACTACAGATGGTGGTGCAGACAGCCCAGTACTTCACTGGGGCCGAGCTTCCTGCCATACAGGACATCTATATCAGCCGGTGTGGTAGGAAGACCAGCATAATCGCTAAAGACTACAACCACCCAAGCGATAGACTATTCTCTCTACTTCCACACGGAAAACAGTACGGGTGAATCAAGTCTTGCACTAAGAGGCTCTTGAACAGCTTCTATCCCCAAGCAATAAAACTGATAAATAGCAAACAAAATAGCTCAGTGGGCTGCCGTACATACCTATACGTACGCTACGGTCACAAGACACAGGCCTCCTAATTGTCCCTAGAATTTCTAAGCAAACAGCTGGAGGCAGGGCTTTCTCCTATGGAGCTCCATTTTTATGGAATGGTCTGCCTACCCATGTGAGAGACGCAAACTCGGTCTCAACCTTTAAATCTTTACTGAAGACTCATCTCTTTAGTGGGTCATATGATTGAGTGTAGTCTGGCCCAGGAGTGTGAAGTTGAACGGAAAAGCTCTGGAGCAATGAACCGCCCTTGCTGTCTCTGCCTGGCCGGTTCCCCTCTTTCCACTGGGATTCTCTGCCTATAACCCTATTACAGAGGCTGAGTGACTGGCTTACTGGTGCTCGTTCATGCCGTCCCTAGGAGGGGTGCGTCACTTGAGTGGGTTGAGTCACTGACGTGATCTTCCTGTCTGGGTTGGCGCCCCCCCTTGGGTTGTGCCGTGGCAGAGATCTTTGTGGCCTATACTCGGCCTTGTCTCAGGATGGTAAATTGGTGGTTGAAGATATCTCTCTAGTGGTGTGGGGGCTGTGCTTTGGCAAAGTGGGTGGGGATATCTCCGGCCTTTTTGGCCCTGTCCAGGGGTATCATCGGATGGGGCCACAGTGTCTCCTGACCCCTCCTGTCTCAGCCTCCAGTATTTATGCTGCAGTAGTTTAAGTGTCGGGGGGCTAGGGTCAGTTTGTTATATCTGGAGTACTTCTCCTGTCTTATCCGGTGTCCTGTGTGAATTTAAGTACACTCTCTCTAATTCTCTCTTTCTCTCTCTTTCTTTCTCTCTCTCGGAGGACCTGAGCCCTAGGACCATGCCTCAGGACTACCTGGCATGATGACTCCTTGTTGTCCCCAGTGCTGCTGCTCCAGTTTGAACTGTTCTGCCTGTGATTATTATTATTTGACCATGCTGGTCATTTATGAACATTTGAACATCTTGGCCATGTTCTAATATAATCTCCACCCGGCACGGCCAGAAGAGGACTGGCAACACCACATTGCCTGGTTCCTCTCTAGGTTTCTTCCCAGGTTCTGGCCTTTCTAGGGAGTTTTTCCTAGCCACCGTGCTTCTGCACCCGCATTGCTTGCTGTTTGGGGTTTTAGGCTGGGTTTCTGTACAGCACTTTGAGATATCAGCTGATGTACGAAGGGCTATATAAATACGTTTGATTTGATTTGACTATCTGAGTTAACCTTGTATCTTTATTGACTTTTTATTTGTATTTTTTTATCTATGCACATTTACAGGGGCCTACCCACTCACGCTCACTCCATCATCTGCTCACTCACCCGTAATATGCACATACATTTATTCTGACTCTAAACACACACACACCAACTCACATACAAGCTACTTCTACTCTGTTTATCTTATATACTGTTTTCTAGTAACCTTACCCCAACACATAAGACTCCAGTTTCCTTACATATTGTAAATATGGTATTGTGACTGACCCTGTATACAGTATAGTATGCTTACTTACTTATTGTGTTCCTCATATTTCTTCTTATTTCTTGATTTTTTTCAAATATTACATTGTTAATGAAAATTTACATTGTTGGGATTTGAGTTAGCAAAAAAGGCATTTCACTGTATTTGGGCACATATTTGTTTTTGAGGAAGAGTAGCAGCAGCTAAGGCAGTTTATACAATTTTAAAATATTACAATAAATTCACAGATTTCACAACACACTGTGTGCCCTCAGGCCCCTACTCCAGTACTGCATATCTACAGTACTAAATCCATGTGTATGTTTTGTGCGCATGTTATCGTATGTATGTGTGTGCGTGTGTGCGTGTGTGCGTGTGTGCGTGTGTGTGTGTGTGTGTGTGTGTGTGTGTGTGTGTGTGTGTGTGTGTGTGTGTGTGTGTGTGTGTGTGTGTGTGTGTGTGTGTGTGTGTGTGTGTGTGTGTGTGTGTGTGTGTGTGTGTGTGTGTGTGTGTGTGTATGCATGTGTCTGTGCCAATGTTTGTGTTGTTTCACAGTCCCCGCCGTTCTATAAGGCGTTTTTTAATCTGTTTTTTTTTCAATCTAATTTTACTGCTTGCGTGAGTTACTTGATGTGGAATAGAGTTCCATGTAGTCATGGCTCTTTGTAGTACTGTGTGCCTCCCATAGTCGGTTCTGGACTTGGGGACTGTGAAGAGACCTCTTATGGCATGTCTTGTGGCGTATGCATGGGTGTCCGAGCTGTGTGCCGGTAGTTTAGACAGACAGCTCGGTGCATTCAACATGTCAATACCTCTCATAAATAAAAGTAGTGATGAAGTCAATTTCTCCTCCTCTTTCAGCCGGGAGAGATTGACATGCATATTATTAATGTTAGCTCTCTGTGTACATCCAAGGGCCAGCCGTGCTGCCCTGTTCTGAGCCAATTGCAAAAAGTATTTTTTTGTGGCACCTTTTCACAAGATTGAACAGTAGTCAAGGTGCAACAAAACTAGGGCCTGTAGGACCTGCCTTGTAAGAAGGCAGAGCATCTCTTTATTATTGGCAGACTTCTCCCCATCAATGACAGTTTATAATCTAGTGTTACTCCAAGCAGTTTAGTCATCTCAACTTTCTCAATTTCCACATTATCTATTACAATATTTAGTTGAGGTTTAGGGTATAGTGAGTGTTTTGTTCCAAATACAATGCTTTTAGAAATGTTTAGGGCTAACTTATTCCTTGCCACCCACTCTGAAACTAACTCCAGCTCTTTGTTGAGTGTTGCAGTCATTTCAGTCGCTGTAGTAGCTGACGTACGTGCATGTGACATTAAAACACTTGAAAATAAAATTGGATTTGATATCGCCATAGTCTAAGACTGGAATGAATGTCTGACTGAATGATTTGTTTTCTGCTATTTAATGATAATATCTTAAAACTTCTTAGGGATAGCCCACTTTTTTTACATTTTCGCCTAAATGACATATCCAAATCTAACTGCCCCTGGCTCAGGCCCTGAAGCAAGGATATGCATATTCTTGGTACCATTTGAAAGGGAGCACTTTGAAGCTTTGGGAATGTGAATTTAATGTAGGAGAATATAACACAATAGATCTGGTAGAAGAAAATACAAAGAAAAAAACAACCAGTCTTTTTCTACCACCATCTTTGAAATGCAAGAGAAAGGTCATAGTTCTAGCCAGCACTCTGGTTGTAATTCCAATAGTGTCCACAAGATGGGAGCACTGTATGTGCAATGTAACTTGAAGTATGAGTGAACAACAAGACTTTTAGTGTGAAGTTCCCAGGTACAGTTTGGCAAATCGTGAAGGAGACATTCACATTCATATTCCATTTTTCTGCAATAATATCGTCAAATCTGTATACTTGGACTTTGATTTAGCTTTCCAAGTATTAGTAGGCATATTATAAGTTCAACATTTGCAAAACAACCAGTTTTCATAACTGCATAATTCTGAATATCCTTCTAATTTCTGTCTGAAATTGAAAGGCTTGATGTCATACAAGGTTAGTAGCTACATTTTACGACATATGGTTTACTCCCGTAAAGCCCATCTCATTGGCTATCTAGCTAGCTTTGTTTGAACCCGATTGGGGCATATTTGACATCGGTACAGTTGTTTAAGTGATGGCCGCCCGCGTCATTGGTGTGCCATGAAGGCGTCGCTCTCTGACCAAATATGGTGTCCTATAGGATATACTACACCCCAAATTAAATAGTGAAGTCTTGTTACCTTCTAGAATCTCTGAGGAATAGATTCAAATGTGATTTGACTCGTTGAAACAACGTTTAGGGTGAGATTTTCACAGATTCCCTTCTTTGCAAATTGAACAAGTGGAAATACAAAATCGATTGTGCATGCTATATGGACCTTTTTAGGATATGAAAAAATATTTTATCTAAGAAAACGACACTTCATGGTGTCTCTGGGACCTTTTGGATGATAAATAAGAGCAAGATATCAGAATGTAAGTACATATTTCACCTTCAGAGGTGAATTTATCAAACCTATCGCAGTGAAAAAAAGTGTTTTGTTGTTAGGAGCTCTCCTCAAACAATAGCATGGCATTTTTTCGCAGTAATAGCTACTGTAAATTGGACAGTGCAGGTATATTAAGAAGAATTTAAGCTTTCAGCCGATATAGACACTTATATATATACGGACATTTGTTGTTTCTCTCAAATCTGCGATCTTGACATCATGCGCTGCATGATTTAGAACTGTCCCGTTGACGGAACGCCGATCTAACTCATCAACATGCTTTTTGAAGGAAAGCCTATCATCAATCCACATGCCTAGATATGTACTGTATAAGTGGGGACACAATCAATGAGGGCACCATCTAATGTACGTATGCATAAATCATTAGATGTATTTTTAAGTAATTTGGAAAATAACATATACTTGGTTTTTACCTGCATTAAGTACCAATACAGTACAAAGACTTTCCTTGTTTTCCGGTTCCAGTGGCATGCATTGAAACGCGTGACCTTTTTGTGGCTTTCTTTTGCAAATTACTATGAATTAATGGACTTATATCCTAAAACTTGCCCATACAAAACATCATTAAGGTGTGGGACATTCATTGTGTGATAAGAAATAACTAGCAGATCTATTTCGCTCCAACAGCTAGAATTTGTAAATCCATAATTCAAATCAAATTTTATTAGTCACGTTCTCTGAACCTTGAAACGTAACTTACAAGCCCTTAACCAACAATGCAGTTAAACAAGAAAAGAGTAAAGAAAGTATTTACAAAAATAAACTGAAGTAAAAAACAAAAGTTTAAAAAATATATACATATAAATCAACTAAGAAAAATGTAAAAACAACAAATAATTAAGGAGCAACAATAAAATTACAATAATGAGGCTATATATATAGGGGTTGCCGGCACAGAGTCAATGTGCGGGGGCACCGGTTAGTCGAGGTAATTGAGGTAATATGTACATGTAGGTAGAGGTAAAGTGATGATGGATGGATAATAAACAAAGTAGCAGCAGCGTAAAAAGGTGGTGGGTGGGGACAATTCAAAAAGTCCAGGTAGCGTTTTGATTAGCTGTTCAGGAGTCTTATGGCTTGAGGGTAGAAGCTGTTCAGAAGCCTTTTGACCTAGACGTGGCGCTCCAGTACCACTTGCCGTGCGATAGCAGAGAGAACAGTCTATGACTAGGGTGGCTGGATTCTTTGGCAATGTTTTGGGCCTTACTCTGACACTGCCTGCTATGGAGGTCCTGGATGGCAGGAAGCTTGGCCCCAGTCATGTACTGGACCGTACACACTACTTTCTGTAGTGCCTTGCGGTCAGAGGCAGAGCAGTTGCTATATCAGGCAGTGATGCAACCAGTCTGGATGCTCTCAATGGTGCAGCTGTATAACATTTTGAGGATCTGAGGACCCATGCAAACTGTTTTTAGTCTCCCAAGGTGGAATAGGCATTGTCGTGCCCTCTTCACGACCGTCTAGGTGTGTTTGGACCGTGATAGTTTTTTAGTGATGTGGACACCAAGGAACTTGCAGCTCTCAACCTGCTCCAATACAGCCCCGTCGATGCTCGGCCCTCCACAATCATCTCCTTTGTCTTGATCATGTTTAGGGAGAGGATGTTATCCAGGTGTCTGACCTGCTCCCTATAGACTGTCTCATTGTTGTCGGTGATCAGGCCTTCCACTGATGTGTTGTCGGTAAACGTAATGATGGTGTTGGAGTTGTGCTTGGCCATGCAGTCATGGGTGAACAGGGTGTACAGGTGTGGACTGAGCATGCACCCCTGAGGGAACCCTGTTTTGAGGATCAGCGTGGCAGATGTGTTGTTCCCCAACATTACCACCTAGGGTGGCCCGTCAGGAAGTCCGGGATCCAGTTGCATAGGAAGGTGTTTAGTCCCAGGGTCCTTAGCTTAGTAATGAGCTTTGAGGGCACTATGGTGTTGAATGCTGAGTTGTAGTCAGTGAATAGCATTCTCACGTAGGTGTTCCTGTTGGGGCGGTATGCAAATTTGGGTGGGTCGAGGGTTTCAGGGATAATGGTGTTGATCTGAGCCATGACCAGCCTTTCAAAGTACATCATTACTACAGATGTGAATGCTATGGGTCGGTAATCATTTTGGCAGGGAGAAGCCCGGTGGCTGAACCGATTCCTACAACATATACCGAGAGAGCCATGCTTCGGTGAAACAGAGAATGTTACAATCTCTGATGTATCACTGGAAGGCAACTCTTGCTCGAATTTCATCTACGTTGTTGTCAAGAGACTGGACATTGGCTACCAGTATACTCGGGAGCGGTGGGCAATGTGCACGTCTACCGAGTCTGACCAGGTGGCTGCTTCGTCTGCCCCTTCTGCGGTGCCATTGTTTAGGATTGACTACTGGAATTATATCCATTGTCCTGGGTGGTGGCCCGAAAAGAGAATCCAAATTGGGAAAGATGTATTCCTGGTCATAATGTTGGTTAGTTAACGTTGCTCTTACTGTATATCCAATAGTTCTTCCCGGCTGTATGTAATAAGGCTTAAGATTTCCTGGGGTAACAATGTCAGAAATAATACATTTAAAAAACTAAATACTGCATAGTTTCATAAGAACTCAAAGCGAGGCGACCATCTCTGTCGGCAGCATTATATATCTCAGCACAAGAGGCGTCACTGCAGTCCCTGCTTCGAATCCAGGCTGCATCACATCCGGCCGTGATTGGGAGTCCCATAAGGTGGCGCACAATTGGTCCAGGGTAGGCCGTCATTGTAAATAAGAATTTGTTCTTAACTGACTTGACTAATTAAATAAAGGTTGAATAAAACAATGTTTAATTAATCTGCATTGTTGGTTACCTATTGTATTCGGCGCATGTGACAAATTCAATTTGATTTGATTTAATATCCGAGTTGCTTTAACTGGCAGATCTATTATCAAAACTAATATATTACCACTGCTGAATTTCTGTAGATCAATACTTCCCTTGTCTCTTACCTTCTGGCTATTGGGATCAAATCCATAGTGGGTAAAAAAAAGAGGGAAAGACGTAGGGGGAGTATCCGTAACAAACTTCTAATTCTATTTCCATGCACTAGCATTTCCTCCCATCCTAAGTTCTTCCACCCCCTGGCTGAGTATAGACAGAAATATGGTATTTCATATTGCCTTGGAAGAGGTGGTCTTCACTGATACAGTATATCCCTTAAACAATGTAAACTATGCTTTGGTCCTATTATTCTTCACACAATTTCTATTTGGCGCAAAATTGTAAAATACTGTAACGGGGAATCAAAAATGCATGCACATATATTTCACAATAATGCCTTACAATCTGGAGGGCAGCCTTTTGCATCCCCCAATTCTTCAAATGGGGAATCCGTACCCATGCCGATATCATGGACAGTAAAGGTTGGAGAACATTCCAAGATTTGAATGACACACACACATTACCAGGTAACTCCATTTTTTCAATGTTTATTTTTACAACTTATGTCAGCTATGCTGGCCTATGGAGTCCTTTGGGCAACCTAACTACTGAACCATATAAATAAATAATGTGGACTCCCGAAAGGAGTGATCTCTGTAATTATATAAACATCTATGTGAATCTGAACAACCCTTTAACTGGAACAGAATATGGAAAAAATATGACCTTGGAATCCCGTAATCCGAAGCATCAATTTATACATTTTAAATTTGTTCACAGCCTGTATTTAATAGCAAGGAAAGGTTTTACAATGAAATTGGCCCCAACTCCCAACTGTTCACTGAGTCCTTCATATTCACTGAGGCACATTCCTTCATATGATGTGGGAGTGCTCTGCAGGTAAATGCTTCTGGGACAAAGTTACAAAATTAATTTAGAAGTGCATGAATGTAAACATTCAATGCATTGCCTCTACTATGTTACTCAACGTTGATAGCTCCTTGAATCTCTCGATCAATCAGAGACGATAACTATTAGCAGGCTACACTACTGCAAAAAAAAAAAGATGTTGGCTCTTAGATGGCAATCACTCCACTCTCTCCCAATTCACCAGTGGATACATTTACTATTAGAAGTTATAACATTAGAATGATCAACAGAGAAAATCAGGGTTGGGTAGGTTACTTTCTAAATGTAATCCGTTACAGTTACTAGCTACCTGTCCAAAATTGTAATCATATACCCAAACTCAGTAACATAATCTGATTACATTCACTTACTTTTAGATTTACTTTCCCTTTAAGAGGCATTTGAAGAAGACAAAATTGTAGGTTACCAATTGAAATACATCTATTGCAGGATAAATTTGTGTTAAAGTTTACATATCTGGCCATATATGGATGTTACATTTTAATTTATTGGTTGGTTATGTAGGCTTCTTCTAACCCATCACTTTCTACTATATATAATAAGATAAAATTAGATATTTACATTAAAAATCAAAGTCAATCAGAATTCCAGTCATTCCAATAAATGTTATACCCCTTGATCTTCAAGAATAGGACTCTGAAATATGGATGTATAGATTAGCCAAATTGTTTTCCCCTACTGATTGGGCTCATTGATTCAAGTTGAAAAATAAATGATGCGCTCATGGAATGGCTGCTTTGAGCACTACTGAAAGCGCTATTTACATGTGAAAATTAATTCTGTATGCTGCATTTGCTATAGGCCTATTGTTTACCTTCTTTTTGGTGACAATTTGACATCTTGATAATATGCAGCTGTTTTAAGGGTAAATTTAAAGGTTTTCGTCATCCTCTTCTGAGGAGGAGTAGGAAATATCGGACCTATACACAGCATGGTACGTGTTCATGAGGTTTATTTGCCTGAACACTGAAATACAAAATAACAATGTGTATAAACTAAACAAAATAAACAGTCCCGTGTGGAACTGACACGGAAAAATAGTCACCCACAAAACACAGGTGGGAAAAGGCTACCTAAGTATGATTCTCAATCAGAGACAACGAACGACACCTGCCTCTGATTGAGAACCATACCAGGCCAAACACATAACCACAACATAGAAAAAGGAACATAGACTACCCACCCCAACTCACGCCCTGACCATACTAAAACAAAGATGTAACAAAAAAACTAAGGTCAGGACGTGACAGTAAATCCACAGATGAAACAATAACAAAATGGTTGCCCCGCCTCTGTTTCTGTAAAAAGCTAAGGGATGGGCCTGGAGAAATGTAACCACGCTCAGATTAATAGACAGAGCTATGGATGCAAGGACTGACCAGCCATGATATCAACATTATTTTTTTAACCATGTTATGAGGCTGTATATGTATGTGCTTAATTATGCATGTTTATATATACACTACCGTTCAAAAGTTTGGTGTCACTTAGAAATGTCCTTGTTTTTGAAAGAAAAGCTATTTCTTTTGTACATTAAAATAACATCAAATTGATCAGAAATACAGTGTAGACATTGTTAATGTTGTAAATGACTAAAACTGATTTGTAATGGAATATCTATATAGGCGTACAGAGGCCCATTATCAGCAACCATTTTAAAAGGCTAATTGATCATTAGAAAAACATTTTGCAATTATGTAGGCACAGCTGAAAACTGTTGTGCTGATTAAGAACACATTCTTATTTACAATGACTGCCTACACCGGCCAAACCCGGGTGACGCTGGAACAATTGTGCGCCTCCCTATGGGACTCCCAATCATGGCCGGTTATGATACAGTCTGGATTCTAACCAGGGTGTCTGTAGTGATGCCTCTAGCACTGAGATGCAATACCTTAGACCGTTGCGCCACTCGGGAGCCCAAAAACAATCCAAAATTGTTTGTTTAGAGGCCATGACTATTTCTGTGAATGTGTCAATAGATACAGGATTAAAAACTAGAGTGACTCCATTGATCTGAGGTCCTGGAAGTTCTATGCAGATTCAGCACAACTGAGTTGTGGAGAAATATGCATTTTCAAAGAGGAGTCTGTCATTTTCTTTCTAAAGATTATGACATTTTCGTCAAAGAAGTTCATGAATTCATTACTGCTGAAATGGTCATCCTGACTTGACAAATGCTGCTTTTAAGTTAACTTTGCGACAGTTAATAAAATACATTTCATGTTTTAATTCTCCCACAATCCGGTTGGAAAAGTAGGCTGATTGAGCAGCAGTGAGGGCTTTTTGATATTACACAGTACTGTCTTTCCAAGCTAGTCGGAGGACTTCCAAGCTATATTGCTATAAAAGTATTGGTCTACATTCTAGCTAGCATCCATCACTGATACAGGCAAGAGTTGCTATCCTTAGCTCCCTACAAAAAGCATTAGGGCCCATTGTTATATTGGTTGTCTAGTAGCCAGCCAGTGGGGATTGTAAACATACAGCTAGCTAGGTCGTTCCAGCTGTTGTTTAGTTAGCTAGCTAGCCAAGTAGCTAACAAGCTAGCTACATTTTGGGTATCGTAGCTAGTAACTACCTAACCTTTACTCTACAGATATTGAGCTTAACAGAAAAACAGCTAAATGGTAGCTAGCTAGCATAGTTACAGGTACTCTTATGCTTGAAACAACTTTGGAACCATTTATCCACAGTTGCTAGCTTTATAGGTTAGCTAGCCTCTAGCTTAGTAAGTAAAACTCCAGTAGTATCAATACACTATGTTTTCATCGTTGATCATTCAATTCCACTGCAGAAGAGGGAGGAGGAGAATAGATTGTCCTCCGCCTCATCGTAGCTAGCTCTGCTGTGCTCTGTAGCAATTAGCGAAGTTAACCTCGCTTTTTAGGTTTGTTTATACAACTTGCGGAGTGTGGGCTGTGACTGTAATAGTATGGCCTGTGCACACAGAGGAAGGTGGAGATGTGCAAGATTGATTAATCAGTATTTATAAGGAGCCATATTGTAAGTCGTTGTTTGGAGGGTGAAACTAACCAAGCCTTCCCGCACAAGGACCGGAATTACTTTGAAATAGTGGCAGCAACTTCCTCTGGAGGGGTCCTTTAAGTAGATTAATAAAGAAGGTGAGTGTTTGGCCCGACGCTGTTGCTACTTTGCTAATTGGTGGTTTGATGTGGAGACCATGACCCACTTTACCTCTATCTTTCAGTTTCTAACCCTCTCTCTCTCCCTCTCTCTCTCCCTCTCGCTCCCTATTTTTGCCCCCTCTCCCTCCCTTTCTCAATGTCTCTCTCAATCCTTCTCTCTCTTTCTCTCCCTCTCTCTCATCTCTCTCTCTCTCATTCCCTTTACGCTTTTGTTGAGATTGCAAAGTCAAGGTCTTCTCACCTATTTTAATGACTCCTCTTGCGTGTTACAAGAAATTAATTGATATTCTTACAAGCAAACAGCTAGGTGCTCATTTATCAATAGGTGTCAGTTTCTCCCGCCATAAAAATGTACTTTAATTTCCTCCTTCCTTCCTTGCTCCAGTCACCCTGAAGTGCCCATTGCTTTAAATGCTCAAAGAGCTCTTGTGATGAGGTGATGAACGCTGACTTGCCTGCAAAGCAGAATAAATTGACAAATATCCCTGAGAGATATGCCAGAGATAAACATCTACATGCAAATGATAACTGAGATATATTAACACAGACATGAACAATACACTGAGTGTACAAAACATTATGAACATAATGTTCTTTCCATGACATAGACTGACCGGGTGAATCCAGGTGAAAGCTATGATGCCATATTCACTTGTTAAATCCACTCAATCAGCGTAGATGAAGAGGAGGAGACAGGTTAAATAAGAATTATTAAGCCTTGAGACAATTGGATTTGGACATGGATTATGTATGTGTGCAAGACAAAATATTTTTATGTGCCTTTGAACGCGGTATGGTAGTAGGTGCCAGGTGCACTGGTTTGTATCAAGAACTGCAATGCTGCTGGGCTTTTCACGCTCAACAGTTTCCCTTGTGTATCAAGAATGGTCCACCACCCACAGGACATCCAGCAACTTGACACAACTGCAAGGAACCCTTTCGACACCTTGCAGAGTCCATGCCCTGACTAATTGAAGCTGTGGTGCAACCCAATATTAGGACAGTGTTCTAAAGGTTTTGTGCACTCAGTGCATTTTGCCCTTGATTATGAATTTTAATATGTGATGATATATTTAGTAAATATTGTTAAAACTCACATTATTTTTTCTCTCTCCTGTTTGTGAGACATTAAACTCTTCTCCCCAAAGGTAGCATCCCAAATGGTATGGTATCCCATTCCCTTTATAGTACTTAGTACCCTTTATATACTTTATCGTAGGAGACACTGCTAGCTAGCCAACAGCTAGCCAACGTCTACTGAATAGAACTTCCGCACTCAACAACCCGGTCGCATTCCGCTTCGCTCCACAGGTAGTATCACATTTTTCATTTCATTTCATTACAGCACAACGGTTTGATTTGTTTGATCGTAGCTAGCTACATAGCTAGCTACATAGCCGTCTATGTATCAAAGATAATTGTGTAGTCTAGAGCGATTTTCTAGGTTAGCTAGCCAGCTATTGTCGTTCTTTTAACGCAACGTAACGTAATCAACACTGCTAGCTAGCCAGCTAGCCCCCGAATAGCAGCACTGTAGAAACTACTACACTCAACGGAACGACTTGATTAGTGTAGTGTCAACAACGCAGCCACTGCCAACTACATTTAACATTACATTTACATTTAAGTAATTTAGCAGACGCTCTTATCCAGAGCGACTTACAAATTGGTGCATTCACCTTATGACATCCAGTGGGACAGTCACTTAACAAGGCAGGCAATACGCTCGACCTCATCTTTACTAGATGCTGTTCTTCAACTAGCCTACAAAGTCAACAACGCAGCCACTGCCAGCTAGCCTACTTCAGCAGTACTGTATCATTTTTAATAATTTTAGTCAATAAGATTCTTGCTACGTAAGCTTAACTTTCTGAACATTCGAGACGTGTAGTCCACTTGTCATTCCAATCTCCTTGCATTAGCGTAGCCTCTTCTGTAGCCTGTCAACTATGTGTCTGTCTATCCCTGTTCTCTCCTCTCTGCACAGACCATACAAACGCTCCACACCGCGTGGCCGCTGCCACCCTAATCTGGTGGTCCCAGCGCGCACGACCCACGTGGAGTTCCAGGTCTCCGGTAGCCTCTGGAACTGCCGATCTGCAGCCAACAAGGCAGAGTTCATCTCAGCCTATGCCTCCCTCCAGTCCCTCGACTTCTTGGCACTGACAGAAACATGGATCACCACAGATAACACTGCTACTCCTACTGCTCTCTCTTCGTCCGCCCACATGTTCTCGCACACCCCGAGAGCTTCTGGTCAGCGGGGTGGTGGCATAGGGATCCTTATCTCTCCCATGTGGTCATTCTCTCTTTCTCCCCTTACCCATCTGTCTATCGCCTCCTTTGAATTACCAGCCCTTTCAAGCTTAACATCCTTATCATTTATCGCCCTCCAGGTCCCCTCGGAGAGTTCATCAATGAGCTTGATGCCTTGATAAGCTCCTTTCCTGAGGATGGCTCACATCTCACAGTTCTGGGCGACTTTAACCTCCCCACGTCTACCTTTGACTCATTTCTCTCTGCCTCCTTCTTTCCACTCCTCTCCTCTTTTGACCTCACCCTCTCACCTTCCCCCCCTACTCACAAGGCAGGCAATACGCGACCTCATCTTTACTAGATGCTGTTCTTCCACTAACCTCATTGCAACTCCCCTCCAAGTCTCTGACCACTACCTTGTATCCTTTTCCCTCTCGCTCTCATCCAACACTTCCCACACTGCCCCTACTCGGATGGTATCGCGCCGTCCCAACCTTCGCTCTCTCTCCCCGCTACTCTCTCCTCTTCCATCCTATCATCTCTTCCCTCTGCTCAAACCTTCTCCAACCTATCTCCTGATTCTGCCTCCTCAACCCTCCTCTCCTCCCTTTCTGCATCCTTTGACTCTCTATGTCCCCTATCTTCCAGGCCGGCTCGGTCCTCCCCTCCCGCTCCGTGGCTTGACGACTCATTGCGAGCTCACAGAACAGGGCTCCGGAAGGCCGAGCGGAAATGGAGGAAAACTCGCCTCCCTGCGGACCTGGCATCCTTTCACTCCCTCCTCTCTACATTTTCCTCCTCTGTCTCTGCTGCTAAAGCCAATTTCTACCACTCTAAATTCCAAGCATCTGCCTCTAACCCTAGGAAGCTCTTTGCCACCTTCTCCTCCCTCCTGAATCCTCCTCCCCCTCCCCCCCCTCCTCCCTCTCTGCAGATGACTTCGTCAACCATTTTGAAAAGAAGATCGACGACATCCGATCCTCGTTTGCTAAGTCAAACAACACCGCTGGTTCTGCTCACACTGCCCTACCCTGTGCTCTGACCTCTTTCTCCCCTCTCTCTCCAGATGAAATCTCGCGTCTTGTGACGGCCGGCCGCCCAACAACCTGCCCGCTCGACCCTATCCCCTCCTCTCTTCTCCAGACCATTTCCGGAGACCTTCTCCCTTACCTCACCTCGCTCATCAACTTATCCCTGACCGCTGGCTACGTCCCTTCCGTCTTCAAGAGAGCGAGAGTTGCACCCCTTCTGAAAAAACCTACACTCGATCCCTCCGATGTCAACAACTACAGACCAGTATCCCTTCTTTCTTTTCTCTCCAAAACTCTTGAACGTGCCGTCCTTGGTCAGCTCTCCCGCTATCTCTCTCAGAATGACCTTCTTGATCCAAATCAGTCAGGTTTCAAGACTAGTCATTCAACTGAGACTGCTCTTCTCTGTATCACGGAGGCGCTCCGCACCGCTAAAGCTAACTCTCTCTCCTCTGCTCTCATCCTTCTAGACCTATCGGCTGCCTTCGATACTGTGAACCATCAGATCCTCCTCTCCACCCTCTCCGAGTTGGGCATCTCCGGCGCGGCCCACGCTTGGATTGCGTCCTACCTGACAGGTCGCTCCTACCAGGTGGCGTGGCGAGAATCTGTCTCCTCACCACGTGCTCTCACCACTGGTGTCCCCAGGGCTCTGTTCTAGGCCCTCTCCTATTCTCGCTATACACCAAGTCACTTGGCTCTGTCATAACCTCACATGGTCTCTCCTATCATTGCTATGCAGACGACACACAATGAATCTTCTCCTTTCCCCCTTCTGATGACCAGGTGGCGAATCGCATCTCTGCATGTCTGGCAGACATATCAGTGTGGATGACGGATCACCACCTCAAGCTGAACTTCGGCAAGACGGAGCTGCTCTTCCTCCCGGGAAGGACTGCCCGTTCCATGATCTCGCCATCACGGTTGACAACTCCATTGTGTCCTCCTCCCAGAGCGCTAAGAACCTTGGCGTGATCCTGGACAACAAACTGTCGTTCTCAACTAACATCAAGGCGGTGGCCCGTTCCTGTAGGTTCATGCTCTACAACATCCGCAGAGTACGACCCTGCCTCACACAGGAAGCGGCGCAGGTCCTAATCCAGGCACTTGTCATCTCCCGTCTGGATTACTGCAACTCGCTGTTGGCTGGGCTCCCTGCCTGTGCCATTAAACCCTACAACTCATCCAGAACGCCGCAGCCCGTCTAGTGTTCAACCTTCCCAAGTTCTCTCACGTCACCCCGCTCCTCCGCTCTCTCCACTGGCTTCCAGTTGAAGCTCGCATCCGCTACAAGACCATGGTGCTTGCCTACGGAGCTGTGAGGGGAACGGCACCTCAGTACCTCCAGGCTCTGATCAGGCCCTACACCCAAATAAGGGCACTGCGTTCATCCACCTCTGGCCTGCTCGCCTCCCTACCACTGAGGAAGTACAGTTCCCGCTCAGCTCAGTCAAAACTGTTCGCTGCTCTGGCTCCCCAATGGTGGAACAAACTCCCTCACGACACCAGGACAGCGGAGTCAATCACCACCTTCCGGAGACACCTGAAACCCCACCTCTTTAAGGAATACCTAGGATAGGATAAAGTAATCCTTCTCACCCCCCCCCCCCCTTAAAATATTTAGATGCACTATTGTAAAGTGGTTGTTCCACTGGATGTCATAAGGTGAATGCACCAATTTGTAAGTCGCTCTGGATAAGAGCGTCTGCTAAATGACTTAAATGTTAAATGTTAAATAGTGTAATACTTTTGACCAGGGCCCATGGGCTGTTTAGGGAACAGGGTGCCATTTGGGACACAAACCTAATAGTTTATGTCTGGATGGTAAACGTTGTGGAATGAATGGTGTTTATCCCATCTCCCCATGCAGTGGTTAGTCAAATGGACTAACTCAGGAGCACCCTGAGACCCACACCACCACACTGGACGTCTTGCTGTGACCTGACCGATTGCACATCATACTGAGGGGCAGCAGCGAACATTGGAATATTTGATTTCTTGTCAGGCGACTGAGCATAACTAAAACCTTCAATAAACCAATAACCTGTTTACGACGTCCATGCCTCATCCCTCTCCCCCACCCCCCCCCCCCCCCCCCACCACCACCACCCATGTCCAACCTCAATACCCAAAAATAGCTAGTTAAAAAGGAAGAAGATACACTTTTAAAGGTAATGTCATCATAATGAAGTTGAAACTTGAACAATTGTTCACAGAAAAGTAAATATCATTCATATTAATGATAAAAATAACCGGTCTTCAATTGGAACCTTGTGGTACTTGTTTTACACTCCACGCCGTGATGAGTCCTAAGTCACTAAAGGTAATAAATAATGAGCAAATCTAGAGTGGTACATCTAGTGGTGGCATGCGTTGGTATGTTGATAGTATCAGTTTGTATACTTTGCATTTTGTCCCATATTTAATACAGTTGTCAAAAAAAGAATGCCTACCAAAGCGATTGACAACAAATGGCTAAGCCTGAGGGTATATCAGCAGGTTTCTCAACATATGGTTTGAACCTGCAACACTGCAGTCATCTGATCTGCCTAAACTATCCTGTCAGGCTGTAGCCTCAAAAACATGCTGCAATAAAGGGGTTAACTCTAGCTAAACCCTCTCACAATGCTCAGATACCAAATTAGGCCCTGGCTCCATGTACAACTTCTGGTTCCTGTTTAATCATGTATGTCCTTCCAGTATGCTAAGGACTGTACATTATAGTTTCTAATATTTATTTCATTGCATCATGCTTCCTCTTAGAAACAAATAGACATTTCTGCTGCTGAGAAATTAAATATTAAAAACAGCTCTGTAAAATAAATAAGTAGAAAGACCAGTATCCATATTTACAACAGAGACATGTTGTGAGATTATAAAATAAATTAGGGGCTCATCTGACATACTTAGAGAAATGATGTACAATGAGGCAAAAACTGCTTTGGGATATTTTGATCAAATGATTAATGAGTATAACAAATACATAATTTACTCGCCTGTCCGTAAACTATTTATCTGAAATGAATGCACCCAGCATTTGGTTTTCATAGCTCAGCACTTAGAAGTTTTTTTTTAAGCATTTTGGAAATAACCAACAGCTGTCAGCTTTTATTCAGAGAGAGACGGAAATTGTTCTTGTGCTCAGAGAAGTGTAAATGTCAATAACTCGAAAAGGTGGTTTTATGATGAATTAAAACCTGATAAGATATCATTACACTTTTTAAGGATATCGACCGTCTCAGAGAGGCGTTGAATGAATAAAAAAGCATTTTTCTTCTCCACTTCATTAGTTTGTGCATCCTAAATTGACTCGTCAATATGCCTTTTGCACGAGTCAGCAAGCACATCATAGCAAGACAACATGACTATTTACTGCACACGTCCTCCGTCTTCCCAAAGTGATGATTCGCCCTCTTTTGGAATCAAATTCATTTATTAGCATCCAAGTATTTACCAACTTATATTTTCTAAAAGTGTTATAAATATACAAAGTGAGCGAGAACACAGCAGATAGATATTGTATAAAGCACAAAAGACCCAGAACCATAGATATCCTATAAATGATCGGATATAGAATATAGTAATTATATATGTAATTCTATGCCCAGAACCTATTATAGACCTAATCATAACATATGTAAGGCACAGAACATCCAACATTAATAGTGATCTCATTAGGAATGAGTGCCAAAAACAGGTCAGATTAGCATACATTTGAAGAAGTGATTTTCCACTTAGTGTGGATTACTGACACTCTCGCCACTCTCACAAGTAAAAACTGTTGCATTAAAAGCATTTAACCCTTTTTGCTTCAACATATTGCACACATCAAAAGGCTGTTTTTGAAGAGCTCTGCTCTTTATAACTGCAGGGTACACTTTGTACGCTTTTCCCCCCTTACCCACTCCCCTCAACCCCCTACCCTTGCCGCGCCTGGCCTGCCACCCTCCACCCCTTCACTCTTCTCTCTGAATAGAGCGAGAGAGCAGAGTAGAGCTAGGTGTTAAAACTACAGAAGACGAGTAGAGCCAGAGAAAGATGTTGCAGGTGCCCTGTGGGTATCTTTCAAATGAATCGTCTGGCTGGTCTGTCTTATGTGCAGTTTTGAAACATTAACAAGACCTTTGAGAGCGAGGGATGAGAGGGGAGAGAGAGGGGAGTAAGGGAGAGAGTGGGAAGGCAGATGGAATGAGCAGGACATGGCATGCCATGGGTGCTGAGCGGTGAGCATGACAAGGAAAGAGTGGGATTGAAGGGTCTTTCTGTCTCTCTGAGGCCTACAGCATGGCTCACAAAGAGAAGTTTTATGGATCAAGGATGATGACAAGTTTCCACTTATCACCTAACTACTTTAAATTACAATTCGGTTCTTCAGATTGTTCAGTGAGGCTCAGTTGGTAGCGCACGGTGCATGCAACGCCAGGGTTGGAGGTTTGATTCCCATGGGGGAACAGTATAGAAATGTATGCACTCACTACTGTAAGTTGCTGTGGATAAGAGCATCTGCTAAATGACTAAAATGTAAAATGATGAGCAATACAGTAAACATAAACAGCCTGGTCTCATAGACTAGGCGTAACATAGTACATGTAAATCTGTGACACTCAAATTAGGATGATACTGTATGTTACGTATGGTTACATAAAACAGATGGTTACTTAAGGCAAAAGCGAAAGTAGGGTGGTTGGTCGGGGTGTGAGTATAACGCAAACATCTATCAACCAGAGCGTTGGGCCAGTAACCAAAAGGTTGATGGATCGAATCCCCGAGATGACAAGATAAAAGTCTGTCATTCTGCCGCTGAGCAAGGCAGATAACCCACTGTTCCCCGGGCACCGAAGATGTGGATGTCGATTAAGGCAGCCCCCCGCACCTCTCTGATTCAGAGGGGTTGGGTTAAATGAGGAAGACACATTTCAGTTGAGGGCATTCAGTTGTACAACTGTCTAGGTATTCCCCTTTCCCTTTCCCAAAAGTTGCAA
Source organism: Oncorhynchus gorbuscha (assembly GCF_021184085.1). Taxonomy (NCBI): domain Eukaryota; kingdom Metazoa; phylum Chordata; class Actinopteri; order Salmoniformes; family Salmonidae; genus Oncorhynchus; species Oncorhynchus gorbuscha. Next base: position 35,728,447 of record NC_060178.1, read on the forward strand.
GTTTGAATCTCATCAAAGACTATTTTAGCTAATTAGTAACTTTTCAACTACTTACTAATTTTTAGCTACTTTGCAACTGCTTAGTATGATAACTAACCCTAACCCTATCCTTAACCCTTTTAGCTAACTCTTCCCCTAACCCAAACATTAAGCCTGTAACCTAACTCTTAAACTTCACCCTAACCTTAACCCTAACCCCTAGCCTAGCTAACGTTAGCCACCTAACTAAAATGCACAACATATACTACGTTTTGCAAGTTCATAACATATTGAAGGTTTTACAAATTCGTAACATATAATACAAATTGTAATTCATAATATATATACGAAATCATACGAAATGAATAACGGACATCCACAAATTAATACATACCATAAGATGTCATAAGGAACGGAGTGTCTCAGATTTTCCTTAGATAATAATCCAAAATGCTCTGAGACCAGGTTGGCATAAAGTTTACTGTCCAATGGGGATGGCCAAGAGATTGTGGGTGGATGTCGAAAGTCAAAAGTTTGGACACACCTACTCATTTCAGGGTTTTTCTTTACTACTTTACTACTATTTTACTATTTAAAGGAGTTCCCACATATGCTGAGCACTTGTTGGCTGCTTTCCTTCACTCAGCCAACAAGTGCTCAGCATATGTGGGAACTCCTTCAAGACAGTTGGAAAAGCATTCCTCATGATGCTGGTTGAGAGAATGCCAAGAGCATGCAAAGCTGCCATCAAGGCAAAAGGAGGCTACTTTGAAGAAACCAAAATATAAAATATATTTTGATGTGTTTAACACTTTTTTGGTTACTACATGATTCATATGTGTTATTTCATAGTTTTGATGTCTTCACTATTATTCGACAATGTAGAAAATAGTAAAATTAAGAAATACCCTTGAATGAGTAGGTGTGTCCAAACTTTTGACTGGTGCTGTAGATGATGATAATTTGTCAAGGTTAGCATTTTTTTTTTACTCTGGTTTTTTTTTCATATAGCAGCTGATCAATGGGACAGATGGGAGATATCTATGGTCAGTTATCAGTCATGGAGAATATTTACTTTCAAATAAATAAATGCACTTTAAGCTCTTCGTAGTACATTAACCACCAGTAAGCACTATTTCCGCTGATGGCTGACTGACTGATGGACTGACTAGTGTTAGTAGATTAATAATTTGTGGTTCTAATTTACTCTCGCGGGGTACGTCCCAAATGGCACCCTATTCTCTATATAGTGCATTACTTTTGACCAGGGCCCATAGGACTCTGGTCAAAAGTTGTTCACTTATTAAGGAATAGGGTGTCGTTTGGGATGCAGGCATTGAGTAACGGAGATGCCCTCTCCTCTCTAAGAGAGTAAGGAGGAGAAGACTCAGGCACTCAAAACTTTTAAAATGCATTAGATTTATTTAAAAGCCTTACACTTATTTAAGAGCATTAGACTTATTTAAGTTGCTCTTGGTGAACCTGTTTATACTACCCCATATGTAGTAAACAAAAAACAAAAAATTGGTTTGAGAGAGCACTGCTGTTATTTTTCAATACCCCTTAGCCCACTTAACGCAAACACATATATTGCATCGGATGCCCCATTTAATGTCTTATTATCATCTCTTAATAACCCTGACTAAATGACAGCTATATTCAACCCATTAAAAATAGCTATTTAAGCAATAAGGCCCGAGGATGTGTGGTATATGGCCAGTATACCACGGCTAAGGGCTGTTCTTCGGCACGACGCAACGCAGAGCCGCGGTATATTTCCATGTATCACAACCCCCCGAGGTGCCTTATTGCTATTATAAAATGGTTACCAACGTATTTAGAGCAGTAAAAATTAATATACCATGGTTGTCAGCCAATCAGCATTCAGGGCTCGAACCACCCAGTTTATCGATGCCATTATAAACTGAGTGGTTCGAGCCTGTAATCATCTTCGTCTGTTGTTTGTAGAAAGTCAGACCGAAATGCAGCGCGTAGGTTACTCATGACTTTTAATGAAGCTAATACAGTACATGAAATAACGAAGAAGAAACCAACAAACGAATGAAACTAATACAGCCTATCTGGTGTCTAACACTAAGACAGGTACAATCACCCACGAAATACAACGCGCACACAGGCTACCTAAATACGGTTCCCAATCCGAGACAACTAGAATCAGCTGACTCCAATTAGGAATCGCCTCAGGCAGCCAAGCCTAACTAGACACACCCCTAATAATACACACTCCCAATTAATACAAACCCTAATACGAAATACAACATATAAACCCATGTCACACCCTGGCCTACCCAAACATATAACAAAAACACAAGATACAATGACCAAGGCGTGACAGAGCCCTAAATGCTGATTGGCTGACAGCCGTGGTATATGAGACCGTGGAATAAGGTATGACAAAGTATGTATTTTTCCTGTTCTAATTACATTGGAAACCAGTTTATAATAGAAATAAGGCACCTCGGCGTTGTGTCGTGCTTATGAACAGTCCTTAGGCGTGGTACAGTATATTGGCCATATACCACACCTCAGGCCTTATTGCTTAATTATAATGAGACATTATGAAAGTTCATACATGCTTATAATAAATGATAAAGCATTATACCTGTTGGCTTAGTGTTACCCTACTAGCCAAAACGACATATACACTCTCCCATGTATTTATTTGGACAGTGAAGCTAAAACTTTTATTTTGGCTCAAAACTCCAGCATGGGTGTGTAGACTACTGTAGGTATTATTAAGCTGACCCATATTGATTAAGCACAGCACAGCACAGCACAGTACTAAAAGACAGTGACAGCAGAACCCTTACCTTGGTAGTAATTGTTAATCTGTTCCACACCCTGATCGGTTACACCTGTCTTGTGATTGTCTCCATCCCCTCCAGGTGTTGCTTTTTCCCTGGTGTATATATCCCTGTGTTTCCTGTGTCTCTGTGCCAGTTCGCCTTGTATGCCTTTCAAGTCAACCAGTGTTTTTCCCATACTCCTGCTTGTATTCTCTTTTGCTAGTTCTCCCGGTTTTTGACCCTCGCCCTTTTTCTGGACTCCGCACCCGCCTGCCTGACCATTCTGCCTGCCCTGACCTCAAGCCTGCATGCCACTCTGTACCTCCTGAACTGGTTTTGACCTTTTGCCTGTCCACGACCATTCTCTTGCCTACCCCTTAAGAAGTGTTTAATAAATATCAAGACTGGAACAGTCTGCCTCCCATGTCTGCATCTGGGTCTCGCCTTGTCTCGTCTCGTCTCGCCTCGCCTTATATACTGAGAGTATTGTCACTAGTTATTCATGATTACAAAAATTCTGCTAATTCCATTAGTGTAACGAGACAGGCCAGTTTCCCTCATCACACAGTTATTTCTAATGTGATAATGATACATTTGCATTGCTAATTATTATTTTAAATATTAACTATGTACACCTACAGAAGAACTGTCATTAGCGTTAATGCTCAAGTTGTCAAGAACTCGGATGTGCCTGTTTATGCTACCATACGATTATGGCAGCCCCCGAACATCTCTTGATTCAGAGGGTTAAATGAGGAAGACACATTTCAGTTGAATGCATTCAGTTGTACAACTGACTAGGTGTCCCCCTTTCCCTTTACTGTAGGTTTAGTCGTCATTACAAGGCTTATTGTTGACAAGCGCACTCCACATGACTTTTGAAAGGCAATTTACGCTTGAGTCGATGTCCGTAGCATTTGCTGGGGATTCAATCTCCACGAACGCAAAGGAAATCGTCTGTAAAAGGCACATTGTCGACAGAGCAGTGTACTTGTCGATAATGTGCCTTTAATTGAATCCCGGGTCTAAAGACTGAAAGGCAAAACATTTATGTTGGACTTTTCATTCCAAAACGCTATACCTTGATGGTTTAATTTCAGAGAGACAAATAATATTTTTTTATGCTACATATCTGCCCCACTTTCAGGGAAATAAGTAGTACTGCTAGGCTTTACACAGTCAAGTAATATAACAAAATGTTTGATATTGAAATATATATGACATCAATGTTTAAGAAAATGCAATACTATAACATGAGATCTGTTTGTAAAACATTTACATTTTACGTTTAGTCATTTAGCATATGCTCTTATCCAGAGTGACTTACAGGAAGTGCACTCATCTTGTTAAGATAGCTAGGTGAGACTATATTACAGTCAAATATCACAGTCAAATATATAGGATACGAACACTCCATTCCAGCTAAACAATGGATGTATAGCGTTTGGCAAAACCAACGTTTTCACACACATCTAAAATCTATTCATAAGAAAATCTGAGAACAGTAGTATTTTACACACTCATGAAGTTACCCATAAGCAATTATGTCTGATTAAAAACACGGTAACACGTTACACTAAGTTGCCCCTATTACTATGTAACTACCACTAACTGTGTTAATAACTCAAACCAAAATCAGACCATGAATACACATGTAATACCAGTCACACCCTGTCATTAACATGGTAATTCACAGGTGACTTTCAAACATGCAATCACAAAACGTGAGTTATATAGTGGGACAAGAAACAGTGCAATAAGTCGTTACACACATGTGGAATAACCTGCAGCAAGTGAATGTGTAATTACACATTCCTTGTTCCAATTGTGCAATAACTGATTCCTCTACAGCCATGTAATTACATGGTAAAACTTAGGCTACTATGTTGTTAACACAGTTGTAACTGTGCTAGTTCTGTAGCTCAGTTGGTAGAGCATAGCGCTTGTAACGCCAGGGTAGTGGGTTCGATCCCCGGGACCACCCATACGTAGAATGTATGCACACATGACTGTAAGTCGCTTTGGATAAAAGCGTCTGCTAAATGGCATATATTATTATTATTATATTATTATTATATATTAGTGACATAGTTATAGGGGCAAAGTGTTGACAAAAAAAACAAATGTAAAAAGTTGTTGGATATAGTATTTTGGAAATCAACTTAAATTGTTTCCCAGTTTATATTATGTACTATACATTGGGTGGTTTGATCCCTGAATGCTGATTGTCTGGTAGCCGTGGTATATCAGACCACATACCATGGGTATGACAAAACATGGATTTGTACTGCTCTAATTATGTTGGTAACCAGATTATAATCACAATAAGACACCTCAGGGGTTTGTGGTATGTGGCGAATGTACCACGGCTAAGGGCTGTATCCACACACTCAGTGTTGCATTGTGCATAAGAACAGCCCTTAGCCGTAGTATGTTGGCCATATACACAAGTACATTGGCCACATACCACACCCCCTCTGGCCTTATTGCTTAAGTATCAATTAACAATGTGCATATACAGTGCCTTGCGAAAGTATTCGGCCCCCTTGAACTTTGCGACCTTTTGCCACATTTCAGGCTTCAAACATAAAGATATAAAACTGTATTTTTTTGTAAAGAATCAACAACAAGTGGGACACAATCATAAAGTGGAATGACATTTATTGGATATTTCAAACTTTTTTAACAAATCAAAAACTGAAAAATTGGGCGTGCAAAATTATTCAGCCCCTTTACTTTCAGTGCAGCAAACTCTCTCCAGAAGTTCAGTGAGGATCTCTGAATGATCCAATGTTGACCTAAATGACTAATGATGATAAATACAATCCACCTGTGTGTAATCAAGTCTCCGTATAAATGCACCTGCACTGTGATAGTCTCAGAGGTCCGTTAAAAGCGCAGAGAGCATCATGAAGAACAAGGAACACACCAGGCAGGTCCGAGATACTGTTGTGAAGAAGTTTAAAGCCGAATTTGGATACAAAAAGATTTCCCAAGCTTTAAACATCCCAAGGAGCACTGTGCAAGCGATAATATTGAAATGGAAGGAGTATCAGACCACTGCAAATCTACCAAGACCTGGCCGTCCCTCTAAACTTTCAGCTCATACAAGGAGAAGACTGATCAGAGATGCAGCCAAGAGGGCCATGATCACTCTGGATGAACTGCAGAGATCTACAGCTGAGGTGGGAGACTCTGTCCATAGGACAACAATCAGTCGTATATTGCACAAATCTGGCCTTTATGGAAGAGTGGCAAGAAGAAAGCCATTTCTTAAAGATATCCATAAAAAGTGTAGTTTAAAGTTTGCCACAAGCCACCTGGGAGACACCAAACATGTGGAAGAAGGTGCTCTGGTCAGATGAAACCAAAATTGAACTTTTTGGCAACAATGAAAAACATTATGTTTGGTGTAAAAGCAACACCCTGAACACACCATCCCCACTGTCAAACATGGTGGTGGCAGCATCATGGTTTGGGCCTGCTTTTCTTCAGGAGGGACAGGGAAAATGGTTAAAATTGATGGGAAGATGGATGGAGCCAAATACAGGACCATTCTGGAAGAAAACCTGATGGAGTCTGCAAAAGACCTGAGACTGGGACGGAGATTTTGTCTTCCAACAAGACAATGATCCAAAACATAAAGCAAAATCTACAATGGAATGGTTCAAAAATAAACATATCCAGGTGTTAGAATGGCCAAGTCAAAGTCCAGACCTGAATCCAATCGAGAATCTGTGGAAAGAACTGAACACTGCTGTTCACAAATGCTCTCCATCCAACCTCACTGAGCTCGAGCTGTTTTGCAAGGAGGAATGGGAAAAAATTCCAGTCTCTCGATGTGCAAAACTGATAGAGACATACCCCAAGCGACTTACAGCTGTAATCACAGCAAAAGGTGGTGCTACAAAGTATTAACTTGGGGCTGAATAATTTTGCACGCCCAATTTTTCCGTTTTTGATTTGTTAAAAAAGTTTGAAATATCCAATAAATGTCGTTCCACTTCATGATTGTGTCCCACTTGTTTTTGATTCTTCACAAAAAAATACAGTTTTATATCTTTATGTTTGAAGCCTGAAATGTGGCAAAAGGTCGCAAAGTTCAAGGGGGCCGAATACTTTCGCAAGGCACTGTATCAAGGTAAATTTAGTGTCCATCCTGAACCCTGGTTCTGAAACAGCAGATAGAACACATTGTGGAGATGGAAATACACTTCTATCAGTGATACACTGTCTGCCTGTGCACAGGGTATGACAAATGAAAAAGCTGTCCACAAGGATGTGTTCTAGTACCAGCACCACTGAATTTTAACCAGCTATGGATTGAGTGCCACCACCAACTGATGGCGAAATATGATGGAGTTTTTAGGCAACTTGCTTTCAGCCACACAGAGGCTCTATCCTCTATCTGTGCACATGGAAGAAAAGATAAGAGGAGGGAAGGATGAGGAGAGTGGGATTGCATTGCAATAAAATCATTTTTAGGTGGAGTTTGTGTTTTAGTTTGAAAGAGCACTCTAATTGTGCGGATAAGATTGACATATGCATTCATTAATGAGAGTGGATGGAAGATATACAGCAGTATCAGCTTCTAGCTTCTGCTTAGTGAGGTTCTGATGATGGAAGATTCATCTGCATCCCAAAAGGCACCATATTCCTTACATAGCGCACTACTTTTAATCAGAGCCCCCAACAGTGCACAAAGCTGTTCATGATTATTTCAGAACCAGATCTGCCAGGGATCATCCTCGGCCATCGTGCAAAGTAGCTATGAGAAAGTCACTTTTAATATAGGAGAGGAAGAGAAGAGAGAAGAGGAAAGTGGGGCGTTTGTCATTAAAGTGTAATTTGGCTTTTTTACTTGGGAAGGATGGAAATACTATTAGAATAACTTTAAAGTGGCTTTAAAACAGCTTTAGAATGGGATGTAGTAGGATGAGCGTGAAGAGCATTTACATTTCTACACTGGAGTGAATGAAAAGATGCAAAGAGAAGCACAATGAGGAAGGAAAGAACCCAGCTCTTTTATAGATTCAGCGCTAAATCAATAACTCATGAATGAGAAACATGGCGATTTCCAAACCAAGCTTATCTTTTTTTTCTTTATTATCATTACTGAATCATTTTTTATTTTGTTGTCCCTTTTAAATCACATTATTAGAGTTAATTATAACAATACCTGTGTGTGTGTGTGTGTGTGTGTGTGTGTGTGTGTGTGTGTGTGTGTGTGTGTGTGTGTGTGTGTGTGTGTGTGTGTGTGTGTGTGTGTGTGTGTGTGTGTGTGTGTGTGTGTGTGTGTGTGTGTGTGTGTGTGTGTGTGTGTGTGTGTGTGTGTGTGTGTGTGTGTGTGTGTAAAGTGGGAGGAGGGTGCTGTGACTGCTGATTGAGTGAATGGGGTTTATGAAGTGTGTCTGCTTTGTGTCGAACGCTACGGCATCTCCTCTTGCTTTGTATACTTAACTTCATTGATTTCTCCTTACTCTTGCCTTAGGAGCAGTAATTATGAGCCTAGACCATCTCATTGATTTGACTTCCCATCGGAGGCTTGCTTACACTGGTACGTCTTTGCAGACCAAGGGTTTCCTTAGGACTCGATCCAGTTAACTACAGTTTTTGTTTTCACTTAACAGAACTGCAATCTATAATGCAACTGTACACAAAAATACATGTTTTATGAACTAATATTGATTATTTATAATGCATTAATGTATTATTACTTTTTATGCATTCATACATTATTATTGATATTATAATTATTATAATTATTATAGAAAGCAGCCCATGTACCCCCCTTCATTAAGGTGTTGACCTGTGTGACTTCTATAATATCGCCATTTTCAAACGCTCCTGCCTTGCTAAAATGTTAGAATCCTTGGTAAGTACTCAACTTAGATCCTTTTTAACTATTAAATGTATTCTAAATTATCATCAGATGGATTTCAGACCTGGTCATAGCACCATCTCTGTGCTTCTATGGTTTTAAATTATGTTATTCATTGTATGGAAAGGAACAAACACTGTGCAGACTTTTTATTGACCTGTCTAAGGCTTTTGACACCATGGATCACTCATTACATATTCTGAGATTTTCTACAATAGGCCTGAACCAACCTGTGAACCAACCTGAACCAACCTTATTTAACGGAAAGAATGCAGTGTGTATTGACTGATGGTGTTCAATCAGGTTTTCTGGACATAACAAAGGGTGTCCCACAGGGATCAATTCTTGGTCCAGTTCTTTTTACAATTTACATTAACAATACTGGTTTATCTGTAAAAAAAAAAGTTTTAAAAAATTAAGTATTATAATGCTTTCACCTGTATGCAGATGACATTGTTGTGTATGCTATTGCCCCCATGGCTGAGCAGGCTAGTTCGGAGCTTCAATCTGCCTTTATTGCCTTGCAGAAAGTCTTTGTTTGTTGTTTTTATTTGTTTTGTAAATATTGTCAACAACATTCATGTCAATTTACACACTCTAAAGAAAAAAAAGAAAGGAATTACATATACAAATACAAAAATTAAGAGGTACGGTCAGATGCCAAGCAGTTGCCATATTAAGCAGTAATGCAGCCAGTCAAGATGCTCTCAATGATGCAGATGTTGAACTTTTTGAGGATCTGAGGGTCCTTGCCTAATCTTTTCAGCCTCCTGAGAGGGAAGAGGCATTGTCGTGCCTTCTTCACGACTGCGTTGGTATGTGTGGACCATGTTAACTCCTTTGTGATGTGGACACTGAGGAACTTGAAGCTCTCGACCCGCTCCACTACAACCCTGTCGATGTGGATAGGGTAATGCTCAGCCCCGTTTCCTGTAGTCCACGACCAGCTCCTTTGTCTTGCTGATGTTGACGTTGTTGTCCCCACCAGACTGCCTTGTCACTGGCCTGCTTCCTTTAGGCTGCCAAGATCCTACCCACTGTGTATAGTACATCAACACACAGGTCAAGCCACCCATGATTGTCCCGCCTTCTTGTAGTCCTGACACTAATCTACTCTACTTTTAGCAGGGTTGGACGATAATGATCAGTGACCTAATTTGCATTTTTGGGGGGAGAGAGAGAATCCTCTCTTTCTCAGTTTTCTGGGCTTGTATGAGTTATTATGGTATTGACAGTAACATACGTAGGTAAACCTTCACAATAACTTACTCAATTGAATGTGTATACTGCATTTTAAAAACACTGCATTAAAAACTACAGTAATGTCCTCAAAACACTAACTATAGTAAATACTACCTCCCCCATATCCCAATTTGTGCCACCTGTAAGTAAGAAACCTGCATGGTTCACAATTATAGACCATATAATGACTTAATGACAGACCCCAGTCCTACCTACCTACAGTTTATGGACAATTTGCTCTTTTAATATTTCTCTAGTAGGCTTCCTCAAGGAGAAAGCCTGCACTTCTATGTCAAACACAATAAAATAAAAACACTATACTAAACACTACTGTAATGGCCATGAAAATACTACAGTCCGCAATAACACCACAGTAAATACTACAGTATACTACAATCCGCAAAAACACGACATTAATTACTATAGAAAATACTACAGTTTTCTTTTACTACAGTTTTATACTAAAGTTAACTGTAAATACTACAGCATACTACAGTTAGTACCACAGTAAAGTCCTCAAAATATCTACATTGAATAGTATAGTATTACCGGTATTATCCAGAAAGTATTCAGACCCCTTGACTTTTTCCACATTTTTTTCCCCTCAGCAATCTACACACAATAACCCATAATGACAAAGCAAAAACAGGTTTTTTTACTGATATTTTCAGGTCTTTCCAGAGATGTTGGCGGGTTCAACTCGAGGACATTCAGAGACTAGTTTTTCATGCATGTTTCCCGTAAGGATAGAAGTAGTTCAGTTAGGCTATGCCACCTTCCTTTGTAGTCTGTAATAGTTTGCAATCTCTGACACATTCTATTTTCGATCTTAGTCCTGTATTGATGCTTTGCCTGTTTGATGGTTAGCTAGTGGGATATCTTATAGAGAGTCCCGTTCCTTGAAGGCATCGGAAGTTGGGGTTTTAAGATATTACAGTTTTTAATGTCCCGTTGGTAGTTTAACCTTCCCTACAAATTTTCTGCATGTTAGCTAGTAGAACAGGCCCGACAAATTCTCAGAAGGCAGCCCGACCTTCGTCTTCTCTTCACGTAGTATGTCCTTCACGTCGGGTTCATTGGACTCATTAATGAAAAAAAAAGCTTCTGCCAGTTTGTGGTGAGTAATCACTGTTCTGATGTCCAGAAGTTATTTTCGGTAATTTGTATAGCTTTTTTATTTTACCTTTATTTAACTATGACACTTAGGAACAGTGGGCTAACTGCATGTTCAGGGGCAGAAAGGCAGATTTTTACCTTGTCAGCTCAGGGATTCGATCTAGCAACCTTTCAGTTACTAGTCCAACACTCTAACCGCTAGGCTACCTGCCACCCCTTCATAAGAGACTGTAGCAGAAACATTATGCTCAGAATAAGTTTTAAAAAATGTAAAAAGTTACATACAACACAAAAAAATTAACAAAACAACATATTCGGTTAGGAGCACGTAAAACGTCAGCCATCTTCTCCAACGCCATGACACCACTGCACAGTTAGCTATGCTTAGCTAGCTACCTAGTTAGCCAGCCAAACGTGTATAGTTAGCTAGCAAACAACTGCTTCTAGCTAGCTAGCTACTCTTTTTTGCTTGCTACTGTTGCGCTGCCGTGTCAATAACATGTCTCCAGAAACTAAGGTGTCCCAGCTGTGTTGACATTTCACCTATCCACTTCATCCACTTTTGGCATTAGCTACCTCACTAGTTATCAAGCTAATTTTACCTACGTAGCGATGAAGCTACTAGCCCCTGACAAGTCGGCGAAAGTCACGATCTGTGTTAGCCTGGCCAGGCTGGTTACTCCAGACATTGTCTCCCATGGATATTTGGCAAAGTTATCACAAAGCTTGCTAGAATAGATATTTTTTTACTCACCATTTCATCATCAGCCCAAATGCTCCAGGTCGAAGTGCTTTGCAGACAGCCGTAAGCCAGTAGCAACAGGTTGTAAACAGGAGTCCACATGTGAAACATTGTCGGTGGTTCCAAAATAACTCAACCCAGTCCTGGAAATATATATAGTCTGAAGAGTGTATGGACATAATTTTATCTTAAAAACACAAGGCATCCTATTACATGTATTTGACAAGAGCCCTATGAGCTAGCATGTCATCCTAGGCCCTAGGGTGCCTCTTGGAACACAGCCATAGGTTACACCCTGGTGGGGTTACTGTTTTCTCTTTTCCAGCCTTTAACAGATCTACTACCCAATTCTACTTTCCCAGTCTACTATGAACTCTTCTGTCCTTCCCTTAGGAAGCGACTCTCTCTCAGACCTGCCTGATTTGGTCCGCTTGGCTTTCTAGCAGGGGTCCAAAAAAGCCTTCCCTTCATGCACTGCTCTGATTATTTAAGACGGAGAGAATAGTGGGTTTAAGGCTGCAGTGCTTTGGGAAAACACCAGGCAGGTTGGAGAAATCTCAAAGCCCTGCTCAATTATAATGGAGAATGGGGAGGAAGATGGAAGGAGGAGAGGGGGGCGACTGGCCTTGGGTAGCCACAGGGGAGGGTCCTTCTGCAGGCCAGCCAATAGAGAGGAGAGGAGGTATCAGGGGGCTTTCTGTCGGTGTCTACAGGCCGCAGTCTAACACTGTCTCACCTGCTGCCATCATTACTGTCTGGAAGAGACCTCCTGCCATGGTGCCACCTCCTGTCTGTACTCTGAGGAAAATCTGTGACAACCCCTAACCCAGTGTTTCCAAAACTCAGAAACTGGGGACCCCAAGGGGTGCACATTTTGTTTTTTTCCATAGCACTACACAGCTGATTCAAACAATCAAATCTGGATGATGAGTTCATTATTTATATCAGCTGTGTAGTGCTAGGGCAAAAACCAAAATGTGCACCCCTTGGGGTCCCCAGGACCGAGTTTGGGAAACGCTGCCCTAACCCTTATTCCCTATAGCCAAAGCCATCACATTGGTTAGCTAACCGGTTGTTTCATCATATAACAATTGGATTAAAGTTTGATAAGATTCATTGTACAATCCATCGTGGCAGGAAATCAAAGTTTATATTGTTGGTAAAAAACTCCCACAGACAGGCATAACAACCCCTGTATCTCTTACAAGGTAATAAGCCCATCTAGCACTTGTGACGGGAGCTTGTTTGTTTTTGTCTGTCTCTGTGTCGGAGCTCTCTCCTCTCCACAGCTAACCCACGGCAGACCACTCCACAGGCCTAACACTATAGCAGATAGACCTCTTCTCCTCTCCTCAGGGGTGTTAGGCTACTGATACCTGCATGGAACAATGCAGCAAAAGCCACCTTAAATAAGCAGATACTTTAGCCCAGGCTCTCTGTGCAGCCCTGGATCATTATTTTTTGAAGCAGAAAAACCCAGTTTGACAGATGAACCAAGGCCACAGAGATGCCCCGGCACTGCTCCGCCACATAACAAGCTCTCCGAAGAGATACAACACACACTCATTACCATGGTAACCTGCATCAAAACACACTTCCAGGGAGGATTTCTTTGTTTTGTTAAAGGAGAGAGTGATGATTATATTTGATGGGAGCCTGAGCTGTGCACTAGCTAGCGAGACAACACCAGGTTCAGGGGTATTAGTGCACAGCAGCGTTGGGCCTCTGTGATGAGTTAAATAGTCCAAGGCGTGGAAGGCTGCTCTCCCAAACTGGGAATACTACAACAGGAGAAGGATCAGTGGAGGAGTCAGAGTAATTTAATGGGTGAGTTATATTTAGGTGTGATATTACTGCAGGGCTAGAGGAGGGTGAGGGTGGTGTAGGAAACGGGTGGAGGAGGATGGGGGGGGGGGCGTTAACCACCACCGACCACAGACACACTGTAGCATCTCTCTCTCTAACGACTCCTTCAACCTTCTCACCTTCCAGGCATCAGTGAGCGTGTCTTCTGTTTTCTTAGATTAGCTTTGATTTGTGAACAGACAGAGCCTTGAAGAATGGTCATTATTGTACTGTAGACCTGCCTACACTCTTAGAAAAAGGGTCTATCTCGAAACTAAAAGGGTTCTTCAGCTGTCCCCATAGGATAACCCTTTAAAGAACCCTTTTTGGTTCCAGGTAGAACCCTTTTGGGTTCCACGTAGAACCCTTTTAGGTTCCACGTAGAACCCTTTCCACACAGGGTTCTACATGGACCCAAAGGATTCTTTCTACATGTAACCAAAAAGGTTTCTACCGGGAACCAAAAAGGGTTATCCTATGGGGACAGCCAAAGAACCTTTTGGAACCCTTTTTTCTGAGTGTATAGAAATACACAACATTTGATTTTATGGTGTACTGGCATATTTATGACATCTAGGTTCAACATAACAATTTACACTGAAAGCTGGCCAGTGGATGCAAGGGTCCACCTGACCCTATTAAAATACAGATATTGCATTCTGCTCTATACTATTTTATTATGGGTCAAGACTGATGTCATATCTGGAAAAAGCAGCTCTTTATTTCACTTAACCTCCATCCCTCTCTCTTTCCACCTTCATTCCTCTCTCCTCAGTGTGCTCACAGCATCTGTCATTTGTCATCAGAAGTGACTGGGCTGGTATTACAGGGTCAGCCTGTGAATGCAGTTTAAAACCTTGTGTTTAGTCTCGTCCTCTGTCCTCTTGGCCTGTGTGTCATTCACCAAATAGTCATCCCTCCATCCAATCAACCCTCAGATCTAAAAAAAACAGATCTAAAACATGATCAAGATGGGAGATAATTCCGCAGAAGACATTACAGTAAGAGGCCTCATGTTGCTAAGCAATAGCTGTGGTACAGAAGTGCAGTGTTTTATCCAACTATCTGTCTGTTGAAATGCAACATCTACTAATTGAATTTAATGCAAAGAGAAAATCTCAATCTCACTGTACACATGTGTAGCTCTACATCATTACATGTACATAATTAAACATTGACATTCATAATCCAGTAATGAAATCCAGTAAAGCAAACTCTTTGATTTTAAATCCAGTGGTGAAGGAAAAAGTATTCTGTATCAATCAATCTGTTCCATTTCATTTGTAAAACACGTCAAATAAATATTTTGGCACCTGATGCTGGAGGAGCCTGGCTAAATCAAAGTGTATTAATAATTAGTTCTAATTAGCAGTGTGTGTGAGAGGTGTGATGCCTGTCTTCATGGCTGCGCTCCTCCCCTCCTCTCCTCCTCCTTACCTCTCCTCCTTTCCTTCCTGAATCTCTATCTGTTCTGCATATCAGCTGCTGTGAGAGACTGCACATTACAGAGAGGAAGTTATACTTCTCACAAAGAGAGAGGAAGAGAGAGAGAACGACAGAGGGAGTGAGAGAGAGAGAGAGAGAGAAGGCGTGGGGTTAACGTTTGTGATATCGAGTTAATTGAAACACACAGACACACAAGTGAGAGCAAACATTCAAAAGTGTATCCATTTATTTCAACAGTAAGTTAATTAAACGCCCTGACCAGCAGGGAGGGGTTTGAAGCACCTGTCCACACAGGTTTGTTTGGTAAGCGAGAGCATTTCGGGGGCATCTGGTGATACAGGCCATGAATGAACCTTAATTAGTGTCCCAGCAGGGGTGTAACGAATGGGTAAACACAGCCAGGAATGACACACACACACAGCCAGGAACGACACAGACACACAAAGATAGGCATACACACACGACTTGCACACACAGCCAGGAACAACTCACACACACCGCCTGACAGTGAGTTAGATTTCACAGTGTTGCATCATCATGGATTATCTAACGAGCACCAGTGTCACAAAGCCAACAAATATCCTTGGGACCTGCAGGGGTAAATTAGTCTCCTGCCTCACACCCCTACCAACGACGGGTACAAAATAATAGAACTCACACTATCACTCTCCTTTACAGCAGCCGGGGGCCCACAGCACTGCACTGCCATCACTTTAATGAGAAGCTGTATATTTGTGTTATACCTCCAATCCCCTCCCACCTCCCGTTTTCATAGATTCATCTTGCTGGAGTGGATGATTCATCTTATGTTTTAAAAAAAAATCTGATTAGGCCTAACGCTTTGGCCCTGTTTTTGCGTGATGAATCATGTGAGTCATATATGCAGCTTTAGATTTATCTTCCTGACCTTTTGTATGCAAAGGAGACACGTTCTGTACGACCATAATGTGACACGTCAGAAAAAGAGGTCAGGGCTGTGAGGCAACACAAACACTCCCTCCCTTTCTTCTCTCCCTCCCTCTCTCTGATGACTCTATTGTTTTGCTGTGTTGTGGCCTGTGCAATATGACAGAACAATACACTGTGTTCTTCTTATCACAAAGCTAGCTATCTGAAAGCCATGCTAATTCAGTTGATTTGATTTGTGGGAGCTAGGCTCACATTTTCAAGTTACCAGAGCAAACCATATATAAAGGTTAAATTATAGTAACCATGATGAAATTATTAGATATTGAGAATGTATGGCAAATGTAAAGCCTTCTAAGATAAGGAGGACCACTTTTGAAATACACCGAGTGTTCAAAACCTCAGTATATTTCAAAACACCTTCCTAATATTGAGAATACCCCATTTTGCTATCAGAACAGTCTAAACACAGTTGTGTCAAGTTGACTGGATGTCCTTTGGGTGGTGGACCATTCTTGATACACATGGGAAACTGTTGAGTGTGGAAAACCCCGCAGCGTTGCAGTTCTTGACACAAACCAGTGCGCCTGGCACCTACTACCATACCCCGTTCAAAGGCACTTCAATCTTTTGTCTTGCCCATTCACTCTCTGAATGGCACACACACACAATCCATGTCTCAATTGTCTCAAGGCTTAAAAGTCCTTCTTTAACCTGTTTCCTCCCCTTCATCTACACTGATTGAAGTGGATTTAACAGGTCACATCAATAAGGGATCATAACTTTCACCTGGATTCATCTGGTCAGTCTATGTCATGGAAAGAGCAAGTGTTCCTAATGTTTTGTACACTCTGCGTAAGTGTTTTAATGAATGCTTTCAAGTGTTATCTCCTGGGATCAAATTGACATCTGGTTTGATGCATGTACCCAAAATAAATTCAATGCAATCCTAAGATATATTATAACTATAGGCTAAGATGAGTAAATGACAAAATTGCCTAATCAAGTATTAATGTCGAAGTATTAGTGTGTGTGTGTGTGTGTGTGTGTGTGTGTGTGTGTGTGTGTGTGTGTGTGTGTGTGTGTGTGTGTGTGTGTGTGTGTGTGTGTGTGTGTGTGTGTGTGTGTGTGTGTGTGTGTGTGTGTGTGTGTGTGTGTGTGTGTGTGTGTGTGTGTGTGTGTGTGTGTGTGTGTGTGTGTGTGTGTGTGTGTGTGTGCCCTGTTGTAATTAAACATGCATGGGTGTTTTTGTTCCACATACAGTGTTTTTTTCCACTAGCCTAGGTTTTGACAGGGCTTCACAACAACCCCAGGTGGAACCAGGGGTGCAAACAAGCTTGTGAGTACAGCCATGAAACACACACATTAGCACCTAGACCAAATTACTATGCACACCCTGCTGGGGGCAGGGCCATAACATTGCCACTCGGCTATGTACCAGAGTCCACCAGAGCACTCAGCCAAGTAAAGTGGAAGTCAATAGTCACCATAAGCAAGAATTGTATACATTTTTATGTAACGCTTTCCATTGAGATGTGAGCCAATTTATTCAATATGGTTGGTTTTTTTATCATTATATATATGTTTATTTATCTTTAACACTAAATAAAATGCAGTCAGGTTTAAATGAGCAAACAGTATTATACGGACCCTGTATGTGTAATCAGCGGGATGTGCACGTGTTTAGGTCTGGTGTCTAGCAATGAGTGTCTATGGGGACCAGTCATCAGCCCTACTCAGCCCATCTCTCCAGCACCGCAATTGACTTCAGTAATTAATACATAAGAGGCTGAAACATCAGCCAACACAGAGGCTGCTAACTGTTCATAAGTAAAGACCACATCAAATATCACAGAACAAACAATAACAAACAAAAAACAGAGAGGGGATACAGTGATGATGGGTAGACTGGAGAGACAGGAAAGACTGGGAAATAGAAGAGTGATGGATGTGATGGGAGGTCACTGAAGAGGCAAGGAGGGAAGAAGAAATGAGGTAGAAAACAGAGAGACAGAATAGAAAGAGAAAGGTAAGAGAGAGAGAGGTAAGAGAGAGAGTGGGGTGAGAGAGAGAGAGGGGTGAGAGAGAGAGAGAGGGGGAGAGAGAGAGAGGTGAGTGGTATGTGATAAGGGGTCCCGCCAGAGCAGTGTAAAGTGAAGCTGAGTTAGTGGTGGAGGTGAGTGAGAAGCAGTCCAGGAGTGTCTCAGAGGGGTTTCCTGCCTGGACAAAGGGAGAATGGGAGAGGAGGGAGTGCTGGTCAGGTCCCCTGGCGGACCCAGTCCTAGCTCTGCCTGACATAAGTACCTTTCCAAAGATGAACAACATCACCTCCACTGTAGCTTAGAAGGTCGAGAAATTGCTCCCATTGCACATCACCCCGACCCCCCCCCACACACACACACACACTACACACCATGTGACCTTCCTTCTGTGTGCTTAGAGTTCCACCTTCCTCCCCCTCCTCCTTGATGTCCAGCTCTGGACAGCTTCCCCAGCCCGGCCTGGCATCTCTTAAGGTAGCTTTTACACTCCTTTACTCTTCCACTTGATGGGACATGGAGACCACTCGGGAACCGCAGCAGACCTTTTTCCACTTGACTTTGTCCATTAAAGTGGTTCTAAAATAAAGCCCTGTTACTCACACATGGAGTGTGGGTGCATTATGGATGTGGCAGTGGTGATGAAGTTGTGGGATATCTTAATGACACCCAACACGTCTCCTGGTAACCATCCCCAGCCACAATGAATTAACTAGTGCTCATAATTAAACTGCATGGAGGGGAAAAAAAGAACAACTTCGGAAGTTAATAAAACATCACTGGTGGTACCAATTTACTTACGCGATTATGCTTACTGATCATGTCAAGTTTCCACTCACACACTCTGTGTGTGTGTGTGTGTGTGTGTGTGTGTGTGTGTGTGTGTGTGTGTGTGTGTGTGTGTGTGTGTGTGTGTGTGTGTGTGTGTGTGTGTGTGTGTGTGTGTGTGTGTGTGTGTGTGTGTGTGTGTGTGTGTGTGTGTGTGTGTGTGTGTGTGTGTGTGTGTGTGTGTGCGTGCGTGCGTGCGTGTGTGTGTGTGTGAAAGAAATCACCTGGTACTATAATAGAAAACAGAACTATCGCAATAGTATTAAAACTAGAGTTTTCCCCTCCATCCATGGACGGACACATTTTTGTTTATTCCAAGAGGCTATAGGGAAGTGACTTCCGTTTAGATGTTCAGTTGCCTAACTCCTTAATGTTAATGCAGTGCTGCCTGCTGGATGATGCTAGGTTAGTATGACGTGTACTGCACTGTGCTTAGCTCACTGCTCCTATTAAGCTTTTGTGGTGTCATCAATTTTTATTCCTACAGAGGATCTGGCACGCGCCAGAGGAAACATTGCAGTAGAACTCTCAATCTACATCCATTTATCCACATTAAACAAATGCTTTAGGGCTGCCCTCAGAGAGATTAGAGTCTAATAGCACTGTCCTAAATAAGTTTGCTTCAGTGTAGCGGTGTATACTTCAGCAGCACATCCAACATTCATGTCCCTCTTTGATGCTTTTATCACCTAGAATAAGGGCCAGACCCAGCCAAGCATGCATCTACTGCTTTATCTGCCACATCCAGGTAAATCTCCCAGCCCACCCAAGTACACCAGATTACCAGCTATCAGCTATCCAAGTAAACCAGATAAGTAATATTATGCTTTTCAAATCCCATATTATCAACATGACGAAATAATATCTTATCTATAATATCTTATCTTTAATTTCATGTTTAATGGACGAGGATAGAACCAGCAGTCAAACATAATATGTGAATGAATGACAGCAGACTTTGGTGGCGGTTGGAAAACATTGTTGGAATTGAAAGTGATTCACACGAAAGTGAACTGTGAGTAACCTACCTACAGTGCAGTTAGCTACAGTACAGTGGTTATGTCTGGTTGTCTTGAGGGAGGGAAGGGTACATGTGCTAACTGTAATCAGGGGTTGTTCCTGCCATGTAGAGTAGCGGGAACAACCCCTAGCTCTCTGCTGGACACACTGAGGCTACATTATGGGATAATGTTCTCCAGTGCGACACTATGTTTCTCTTACTCCCGGCTTGCAAAGAAAGGAGGAACCTGTCACCATGAATTAACCGCAGGCCTCACGGCCAATCAAACACCGGCTATCATATGTAATTGAAGATAGGAAAAAAAGAGAGCGAGTGAAAAGAAATGAAGGAGGAAAGGAGAAAAGGGCTCTTTAAAAAAATGATTTTGTCATTGCTAGTTACACCGTTGAGACGGTGGTAGCCTATGTTTGAAATGTAGCGAAGCTTTTAGTTAGGAGAGGGAAAATACTTGGAAGATCAGGAGGCTGAAAAGATTTGGCCTGGGCCCTCAGATCCTCCAAAAAGTTCAACAGCTGCACCATTGAGAGCATCTTGACTTGCTGCATTACCACTTGATACGGCAACTGCAGGCCAATACAGAGGGTGATGAGTACAGCCCAGTACATCACTGGGGACGAGCTCCCTGCCATCCAGGACCTCTATTCCAGGCGGTGCCAAAAAATGTAAAGACTCCAGCCACCCAAGTTTTTTGCACTAACTCTCTATGCACACACACTGGACTGTACCCACACACTCACACATACTTAAAATGACACCCCAACACACACATATTACATACGAGCACACGCACATAACATGTGCACACATGCATACTGGCACACACATACTTTCACACTCGCCACATATTCTGCTGCTACTGTCTATTATCTATCATTTTGCCTAGTCCCTTTACCCCTACCTACAGTATATGTACATAGCTACCACAATTACCTCGTACCCCTGCCTGCACATTGACTCGGTACTGGTACTCCATGTATTTAGCCATGTTACTTTTACTCAGGCACAATACATTGGTGTCCTCAGGGCACCATAGTAAATGAGACACCAATCTCAATTGGGTTCCCCTGTATAAATAAAAATGAATAGGAATACAATTATTTGTTATTCACTGTGTATTCATTCCTCGTGTCACTATTTATTTTATTTTTCACTCCGGAGTGAAGGGCCAGAGTCTCCCGCCTGTCCGGCGCCGCCAAAGTCTCCCGCCTGTCCGGTGCCACCAGAGTCTCCCTCCTATTTGGGGCCCGCTGTAAGGGTCCCTAGTTCAGGGTCGGTGGAGAGGGTCGCCACTCCAGAGGCGCCACCTATGTGGGCCAAGACTAAGGTGGAGTGGGGTCTACGTCCCGCACCAGAGCCGCCACCGCGGTGAAATGTCCACCCAGACCCTCCCTATAGGTTCAGGTTTTGCGGCCGGAGTCCGCACCTTTGGAGGGGGGTTACTGTCACGTCCTTTTTTATGTCTCTATTTTGGTTTGGTCAGGGCGTGAGTTGGGGTGGGCATTCTATGTTTTTCATTCTATATTTTGTTCTGTGTGTTGTATTTATATGTGTTTGGCCTGGTATGGTTCCCAATCAGAGGCAACTGTCAATCATTGTCTCTGATTGAGAACCATACTTAGGTAGCCTTTTCCCACCTGTGTTTGTGGGTAGTTGTTTCCTGTTTCGTGTCGTTCACTCTCTTTGTTGTTTTTTGTCATTCAGTGTTCACTTTATTTAATTAAATTTACAATGAACACTTACCACGCTGCGTGTTGGTCCGATGAGTCCTTTTCCTCATCATCAGACGAAGAGAAGAGTCGTTACACAGCCAGAGTCAATAGAACAGACATTTACCAAACCAAAGAGCAAGATGAATATATGTGTTTTTTGGCATTATGGGATAGCTAGCTATTTGTAATCAATGACACATTCCTATAAGTGAGTACTGTTTTTATAGTAATGTTAAATAATACAATTTGGCTGTTAACCCCTAAGGTTGCCCCCGTGGAAATTTAATATGCATAATAAAAATCTGCCAGTTTAAGCTAGATATATCTTTTGCACTGAATAAGTCTCAATCCACCACATCAGCCTATGTCGCACTTTCAAATCTGCGGTGAAAGATGACAGAGCTAGAGCTGTGTTTGTCAGACCAAAAGACATCCCAAAAATTGGTCTTCTCACAAAATTGTCTGAATGGTTTGGCCTACAAACTACACTGTATATCCTTTAAATTAGTGGATTCGGCTATTTCAGCCACACCCGTTGCTGACAGATGTTTAGAATCAAGCAAACAGCCATGCAATCTCCATAGACAAACTTTGGAAGTAGAATGGCCTTACTGAAGAGCTTAGTGACTTTCAAGGATGCCACCTTTCAAACAAATCAGTTTCACACATTTCTGCCCTGCTAGAGCTGTAAATGCTGTTATTGTGAAGTGGAACCTTCGAGGAGCAACAATGGCTCAGCCGCGAATTGGTAGGCCACACAAGCTCACAGAACGGGACCTCAGAGTGTTGAAGTGCGCAGCGCATAAAAATCATCTGTCCATCGGTTGCAACACTCACTACCGAGTTCCAAACTGCATCTGGGAGCAACATCAGCACAAGAGCTGTTTGTCGGGAGCTTCATGAAATGGGTTTCCATGGCTGAGCAGCCGCACACAAGCCTAAGATCACCGTGTGTAATGCCAAGCATCGGCTGGCGTGGTGTAAAGCTCTTGGACTCTGGAGTTAAATACATGTAAAAAAATAAAGTTTAAAAAAGTACTATAAAAATTTACAAATTCTAAAAATTCTAAATCAAATGGCAAAATGATCCTTGGTATGATCGTCTTAAAACCATTCCACATAGCTTAGTAGACTGTGTTAGCCTGCTGCAGTCTTGGAGAAATTACCGGTTTACCTGATGATATCGACAGCTCTGTTGTAAACTTTTTCGGCATCAGAGGTCAAAAAGACCTGTGTTTTTCACTGCCTCCTCCGGGCTCGCTACCCATCCAAAGGAGAGTAAATCTCAGAGCTGATTCACTTTTCTGACAATAATTTATAAATTATGCACGACATGTGTTTGAATTGCGAAAGGCTTTCCATTAACTCAGATTAAGATTTCATAGTGATGCTTGAGAGAATGCTAGCAATATCCCCAGCTCATTTTAATGAAATTTTTATCTGTGCTTTTTTTCTGTAGTAGTACACTCCTATTGGGATGACTGTGAATGTGAAGGTTGGCTTTGGACATGAACTCCCCTCAACCTGACTGTGTCTCAAATGCCACCATATTCCCTAATTAGTGCACTATTTCTGACCAGGGCCCATATGGCTCTGGTCAAAAGTAGAGCACAATAGCAAAAAGGTTGTTATTTGGGACGCAACCCCTGACTGCCAGTAGCTCCCGACGTTTCAATATTTGATGGGCTCCAGCTAACTCAGCCGTGATATTCCAGCTGCAGAGATTTAACTCTAATGTAAAAATGTTGAACGGATGAAAACTGGGATGTCATAAGTAATACATCTATTCCAAGTGGGGGCAAGGCTACCATCCGCACACAGACAAAAAAAAGAGGAGGGACAGAACAGAGGGAGAAAAAGAAAAGTATTTAAGACAGAACATCTTAGCCACTCTTTCTTCTCCTTTAAGCCACCAAAATGAAATGACTTGAAGCTAAAGGGCTCATTTATACCCCCCCCCCTCCACCACCACCCTAACCCCTCCAGCTTCCCAGGTCTTCAATTGACTCTTAATTTTGACCACTCTGTCCTCCTTTTTGTGCAGCCATCAATAAAAAGGGTCCCATAATGCCCTTCTCCTGAATAAATGGGCATCACACTACTTACATTTGTCGGCCAAATCCATTTATTCGAGGCTCTCGCCCCTTTTCCCCCTTTCTTTCTTTCTTTCTTTCTTTCTCAGCATCCAAACGGATTTCAAAACATTTGGAAAATCTGTCTATTCAGTGCTAGTGTCCTGATGCATTCTGCCCCGGGATCTGAGAGAGGTCAGATAAGATGGGTCTGATGAACTTTCACTTTTTCTCCCTCTCCTGGTCGCTTCCCAAATGGCACCTTATTCCCTACATAGAGCACTACTCTATCTATTGGGGACCAGGGCCAATAGGGCTGTGGTCAAAAGTAAGTGCACTATGAGAGAATAGGATGCCATTCGGGACACAATCTATAGCTGTCTCCCTTGAGCTATATGTTGTCCAGCGAGTACGGAGGAGACTGTTGGTAATGGCCCTGCTAACAAAGCACTCTTTATGCCCGAGAAGCAAAGGAGAAGTGTTGTGTTGCCAGGGGGCAAGAGGTGGAAGAAACACTTTTAGTACATAGCAGTGTATCGTGTTTTTTTCTCCATTCCATTACACACTGAGCATACAAAGCATCAAGAACACCTGCTCTTTCCACGACATAGACTGACCAGGTAAATACAGGTGAAAGCTATGATTGCTTATTGATGTCACTTGTTAAATCCACTTCAATCAGTGTAGATAAAAGGGAAGATGTGTATGCCTTGAGACAATTAAGACATGGAAGGTGTTCTTAATGTTTGCTATACTCAGTGTATACGTGGGCTCAGCTCAAAATATTTGTCTTGACAGTAGTTTAGCATCCCTCATTCTTTCCCTCCCCTACGCCCAGTAAAAAGTTTCAACCAAAGATGCCCTCTTACTTTGTGTGGTTGTATCTTTACAGTCACAGTGCCCCTTCTTCACCAATGGTTCTTAACACCCTCATTTGTTTGTCGCAAACTTTGACTGGAGTTCCAGGGAAAAGGGGACTTGAACTGTATGTATCTAAGTCTCAGTGGAGCATACACTCAGAGAAGTGTGTTTTCTATAGTGGCATAAGCTTTCCTCTCACTGTATTTATGGGGTTTTATTATCAATAATAACATTGTTCCTCTGGGAACTGGAGGCTAAGTATGCCCCCTAGCACTCAAGCTCTTTTACACAGAGAGAGAGACTACCCTACAGTCTAGCTAACATAATAAAGGCCTTGAAGTCTCTGTGTGTATATCAAATGGCACACTATTCCCTATATTGTGCACTACTTTTGACCAGGGACCATTAAAAGGGTATGTAAGGAATAGGGTGCCTTTTGGGACGAATTCTCTCTCTCTACTTCTAACTCCCTGATAAGACATGTACTACTACAATACAGTCTGATGGGTATCTTTTAGAGCAGATTAATGGATAATAAGAGAAAACGTGTCAGATATTAGTGCACCTAAAAGATTAAAAGTTTCTATGCTATTTGGTTTTCTCTCTTTCAAAACCATGCACATATCCAGATAGAGATAAAAAAATGGACAGTTCGTTAAAATAATAGCAGGTTGATAATATCGTTGTTATAGCTATTAAAAGCTATTGTGCTAAACGTTTTACCGGCCCCTCCTTTCCTGTGTACTGCGAACAGCTGAAGATGAGAACCGTATTTGATGCTCTACTTTGAAGGCATTTGAAAAGGCCGGATGTTAAAGATTCAAGTGCTGCTACAGTTTATGTCTATGAAATCTATTAAGAGAGCTTGAGTACGCTCCTATCTCTTAGTCTACCTCTCTCAACGCACTCGTCAATACTCCAGAGTACATCCTGTCAAAACCATTTGAGGGTTTCTATTAACAAGGCATCCATGACTCTAATTCTAGCTGCAGCTTTTTAAAACATCTTAACATCTTAACTCTGGGACTACTTTAAAATCTGATTATCTCAGAATGATGGTGATATATAGTTTTATGTGATATACAGTACCATATATATTTTAGGCTACAATGTCTATCATTCTATCTACAAATGTTTCATTAAAAGCTAGCAAACCCTGAAAAAGGCATGTACGTTTATTTGAGTTGGCTGCCAATAAATTGGTCTATCTTGCCATCTAAGAGGGGAGGAAGGGGGTGAAAGAGAGACAGAGTGAAAAAGAGAGGCCAGGCCGTGTGAGTGAATGTCCAGGTCTCTCTCTCTCTCTCTCTCTCTCTCTCTCTCTCTCTCTCTCTCTCTCTCTCTCTCTCTCTCTCTCTCTCTCTCTCTCTCTCTCTCTCTCTCTCTCTCTCTCTCTCTCTCTCTGACACCCTTGTTATTTAAAAGTCATTTCCTTCATTAACAGGGAAGGACACTCATCTCCTCTGGGAACAGACAAAGGCAGACAGCACAGATCACAGCTCCAGGGGCTAGCAGAACAGGCACATGCTGCTCAACTATCAATAACTTCAGCTAATTGTATGCTTTGTAATTAGAAGCATAATCAATTACCAAATCGTTTGTGCTTTGTCCTGCTGCTATCCCTTGTGAGGGAAAATTACAATGAGATTAGGAGAAAAAAAAAGAATTAAACTCTATTGTGTGGTACATTTTCTATCAATAATTGGTATGTGTGTTAGTTGGAAATGAATAATAATCAACACCCATTTTTACTATGAAAATTACACAGTGGGATTAATATAATGGAGCTAGAACAGAAACTTGATGGTTTGACCTCTACATTGTCAAACTGCAAACAATGTGCTTAATCCTCATCTGTCCCTTCCTATCTTAATTAATCCTAATAGACTATTGATGCAGAGGCAACTGTTAGGCTTTGTAATTAGTATTGCAATTTAGACCGGATAATCTGGGAGGGCATCCCAATTACTCCAGAGGAAATGGAAAACTGTGACAAGATACTTGTGAAACGATCATTACAAAAACAGATTTTTTTCTCCATTTTATTATCCCATGCATACATCATACACTCCACCGAACAAGGAAGACAGAAATCAAATCAGAGCCGTCTTTTGAATAGTTCAAAGCCGGTTTATTTAATTGATTGCAGCTATCAATAGGAAACCAATCTGTTAAGATGTCTATGCCTATATAATCTGACCTGATTCTACAGCTGTCATAATGAGTGAGAAATCTGCCATCCATGCTCTTTTACTCTAATCTGGCCAGTGCATTTACATGCCTTTGTGTTTCCACGTTGATAGGGCAATAAATAAAATATATGTTAATAGGATCTTAATTGTTTGACAACAGACGCTTGACAAGGCTGTGGGAGAGAGGAGGGTTGTGGGTTGTCAGTGATATGAAATGTGTGTGTGTATGGCCAGTCAGTCAGTCTGTGAGGAGTTAGGTGAGCAGCATAGCCCAGAGCCAAGCATATGGTCCCCTTTCCAGGCTTAAACTGTACCACATAATGGGCTGCTAGAGCCTGCTGTTAATTTTTTTTTTATTATTAGTGATGTCACCAACTCCTTTGTCTCCCTCTAAAACAATGGCTGCCGTCTTGCTTTGCGCTTCTTGCTTTTGCTCAGATGATAATCCACAGAATAAAATGTGATCTTTATGAGATAATCACAGTTTTTCAGCTAAGAGGATATCCCCAAATAGAGTGGGAAATCTATACCTCAGTCGATGTGTGTGTATCTGCACTGTGCCCAAATCACACAAACACACGGCTCATATATTCATATATATTTAAATGATCACAAACATTATTTGCCAGCATAGAAAGCACCCCGTAAATTTAATTTAGGTTAATTTTGACAGTGAATGCGCGCTAATTCATTCTTGCAAATCAGCCACTTAAAGTTAATTAGAAATGACTTAATCTTAAAGTGAGGGAAGTCTGCCATGTGCTTACAGTATGTGATCTATTGGGGACACGGGATTATGAAGAATCCATTTAGAAATAAAGCTGTTGTCATTTGTCAGTTAAGCTACTGGTGTATCTGGAAAGAATACTGTATGATATTGAAACAAACACAACACAGCAACACTGATGCAATTTATATTGTGTCGACACATGCCCGCACTTGCGCACGCACACACACACACACACGCACACACACACACACACACACACACACACACACACACACACACACACACACACACACACACACACACACACACACACACACACACACACACACACACACACACACACACACACACACACACACACACACACACACACACACACACACACACACACACACACACACACACACACACTATCACAGCAATTATATTAGTTTATATTAGTTACTCCTCAAGTTCAAACTCCAGGGTCAGGCGCTTCATTTACCAATAAAATTGTCTATATAATTCGAAAACAAATTAAAAACAAATTAGATCTACATGAATGGCACTATTTGGTTTCTCTGCAGTAATTATTCATGATAGAAGTCATTTCCTCCGATGGATTGAGACTGACTCATTGAGCAGATGATCAGCAGCATTAAACAGGTCGAGGCCATGGGTGTTGTTTTCTTTAAAACTGCTTCTGGATGTGGCAGCTAGCGAAGTGCAGGCTGGCTGTACGGCGGTTGAGTGGGTGTGGGTTATTTCTGTGGCAGCAGCATGTTGCCCATACAAGCGGCCTGAGGGAGGCAGCAGTGAACAAATATGGGCTCAGCAGTGAGCAGCTAGTCACTCTCTCTGTCTCCGAGTGCTGGGCACTTTAAAAGGCCATTTACATAGAGAAATCTAATTACCTCAATGATAGAATAGAGCATTTCATCTGTCTGCATCCCAAATGCCAACCTATTCTCATTCTTGTGCACTGCTTTTGACCAGGGCCAATAGGGCTCTGTCAAAGGTAGTGCACAGTTGTGATATTTGTGATGCAGCTTCAGTCTTAAGTAGATAAGAACATATTATTAAGAAAAAAATAGCTTTTATGAAGTTTTAGATGAACGTGGCTTATTGAACAGAGGATTCAAGCTTGTAAACAATTCAGTCCTCCTTTTTAATTATGTTCTTCCAACCACAGATTAAAAAGAAAATAACCTTGATTTGTTTGTGTCGTGGGAGATCAGGTCTGGTCTTTTGACAGAGAATAGAAACCGAGGAGGGGACTCTTTCAGACAATTGTGAAGGAACAAAGTCACTCCATCACTTTTGGCTAAAGAGGAAGTAAAAAGATTGGACAGCCTTGCTCATTCCTGGAACCTTTGTCCCTAATCGTGTTGAGTCTATGCTGGTCCCAAAAGTCACCCTATTCCCTTTACAGCACACTACTTTTGATGAAAGACCTTTGGGCTTTGGTCAAAAGTAGTGCACTATAGAGGGAATAGTGCCATTTGAGACGGAATCTTTAACTTGGCTTAGTCCAGACTTACTGCAGACTAACTGGGTATTAAGGTGATTACCTCATAGTGAATCACATCTTTATTTTCCCATCAGGACTACAACAAAAAGTATGCATGATATCATCATTAGATTGGCTTATCAGCAACATAACTGTAACTTTCGACTAAAAGACATTGGGGGAAAAAAATCACAAGATGATGCCTCTTATAATTTTTATAATAATATTGAATATGTAAAATAATTATTGGGACAGGTCAAATTACGTTAATTATCCAGATAAGTACATATTTTTCTATGAATGATTACCAATGTACTGACCTTTGCTCTTTACACTTGTTTTATGTATCCCAAAGTATCTATTACTCTAAACATGAGTTATGGTCATGGTGACATCTTAGAGGATATTAGCTAGCTAGCCAGTAAGTTTTAGCGGTATGGTTCCATTATTTTTTTCCCAATTAACTGACAATAGGCCAACATTCTATTCAAACAATGTAGTCCATCCACAGCCATACACTGGTTGAAATCAGTTGATGATATGATTTAGCCAAGTTGTAAAGGAAGTTGATTCTCAAAATGCTATATCCACCAATTTTTCCACATTTGTGTTTTTTCATGGGAAACGATTGAGTATGGGTACCTTCATGTGTGTGTAAAATATCACTGTTCTCAGATGTTTTGTTCATATATTTTAGATGTATATATAAAAAATATGTGGAGGCTGCTGAGGAAAGGATGGCTCAAAATAATGTCTGGAAAGGAGTGAATGGAATGGCATCAAACACATGGTACCAATGTGTTTATTGTATTTGATATCATGCCACTAATTCCACTCCAGCCATTACCACGTGCCTGTCCTCCCCATTTAAGGTGTCACCAACCTCATGTGATGAAAACGTTTTGTTTTTTTTTGCAAATGGATATGCAGCGTTCTGGAATTAAGCTTTTAAAAAGCAACAAGAACTGATTTTGTGTCATAATAATAGCACTCACAGCTTTCCAATAAGAAAACAAAAAGACATTTATAATCTGTTTTATATATTTTAGAGGCTATTTATACAGAAAATGTATATAAAATCTGTATTTATAAGCGTATGACAATATTTTAAGTTGACAATAATACAATTACACAATGTTTTATATATCAAGTGCCTTACTTTTATTTTCATACATAAGTAAAATAAGGAAATGAAAACTGTAAAAATAATCCTGTTGTTTTTACGGTAGCTTACTGGCAGGCTGTAAATTACAGTAAAAAATATACAGTATGTTACTATACATTCCAAATAAACTTTGGTTTAACAGTACATTACTGTAAAGTTGACAGCTCACCGACATTCATTCCAATTAGCCTGGTTTGGATTTCACCCTGACCACATTGGTTGCCATTTTCCCTCATTCTGGAACTTTGAGGGTTTATGAGATAGCCACTATAATAATGTGTGTGTGTGCTCACTCTCGCACAAGCCTTTGTGTGTTTCTTCGCATCATTTATGCCTCTCTACCCTTTGTTACATTATAGCAATTTTCAGTACCACACCAATTTCAGCCTCCACAATGTCCAGGATGTTTTTTTCATTACATCAAGTGTTTCCAATTCGCCCTTATTTCATGACAAGATTAGGGCTTTCTGAAAATAACTCCTGGAAATGTCTGCTTGCGGCAGCTTTTTGTTCCCTCTCTGCCTGAAATGATAGGTAATTGTAGTCACTCCATGAAGATTTTTTAGCTCTGACCTTTCCTACCTAATAATATATAAATTGAGGGAGAGCAGATTGCCAGGCTGAACCCCTTACTCTCTCACCTGCTTCTCAATCTCAGATGACGGCACGGAGGATGTTCTCGCCGAGGGTTTCTGAAACTCGGTCCTGGGACCTCCCCTGGGTGCACTTTTTGCTTTGTTGCCCTAGCACTACACAGCTTATACAAATAATTAAAGCTCGATGAGTTGGTTATTTGAATCCGCTGTGTAGTGCCAGGAAAAACACCAAAACATGCACCATTTTGATATTGTTGTTTTGCTGTGCAGTGTAACGTTTCTTCCCTGGCAATTATACCTCCATTAGGTTTAGGCTACTGACTATACTACTTTTTTTTACCAAAGCCCATA
Organism: Oncorhynchus gorbuscha; assembly: GCF_021184085.1. Classification (NCBI taxonomy): domain Eukaryota; kingdom Metazoa; phylum Chordata; class Actinopteri; order Salmoniformes; family Salmonidae; genus Oncorhynchus; species Oncorhynchus gorbuscha. The sequence continues at coordinate 35,759,464 of NC_060178.1, forward strand.
GGGCTCTAAAGTACTGCACTACAGGGAATAGTGTTCCATTTGGGACCCAGGATTACTGCTGTGAAATTAGGATTCCATGCACAGGACAGGACCCTTGTTCTAGCTTCAAAATAGATTCCCAATTCTTTAAACTCCTGAGCAAAAAATTGCCCTTCTTTGATCGTCACAGTCTTGAAATAACATAGCCAAAAGCTCCCAATCCTGTAAACTTTCAGGACCACGCTCCCTCGACAAGTTTCACACCTCCACTGACAACGAACTGTGCTTCTCCTCACTAAATTGGAAACCACAAAAGGACAATGCTGCCGTAGTGAGACTCTCCAAATAACCTTTCCACAAAAACACAAAAAGGTACTGTAACAATTGTTCTCTGTGTCCTTCAAGTAAATCCTGATTATTAAAAGTAAAAATAAAAATGCTCTGTGTTTTGTCAACACAAATATATTAAAACGAATTGATTCATGTCATTTTTCTTTTCTTTCACTTTATAATGGACAGTTGTGTTATATTTAGTGCTGTACATGGAAAATGATATGCATCCACATTCATGGTGTCTATTTTGCTATCTGCAGCAGCCTGTGGATTGTGTTAGCGGTCCAGACCTTGTGTGGCATGCTGGCCCTTTGAATAGTATATTGGCAAACCAGCATGTCTCCAGTATATCTCTAGGCATAACGAGTTCACAATGGAACACTATACCAAGGTGACTCCACAGCTATCTGCACACACACACACCACACAAACAAACTCTACAGCTATCGACCAGGGTGCCTATAACCAGCGAGGGACCCGTGTAAAGGGTGCCGTCCATCCGCTACTTCTTTAAAGCAGATTGAAGTTGGGTCTCTCAGCTCAGACAATGCAGGGCTGTGCGACTCAAAGCCTCTGCAGGAAGGAAAGACTCTGTCCCCCTGACTCCATCCATGGACACGCTGTGTGGTAGATTGGTAGATTGCTCATTTCCATCTCCTGTTCCGGCTCCCTGTAAACTTTCTCTTTCTCTACCAAACTCTAATTAGAGTTCTGCTTTCCTCCACTACCCCCAGACTCCCTTCCTGACACGTGGGTCTGTCCACAGCAACGACGACAACAACAATAGCAAAACCAGGCAGATACAGATACATACACTACCTGCTAACGTCTCACAGACAGACTGCAGGCTATTTTCATTCTTACTTGGTTCAAAGACTGACAATGATTCTCAGAAACACAAAAAGTATTCAGGAGTGAACTCAAAGTTGATTCTACTTTAAATTAATACAAATTAACAACGTGTATTCAGTCTATTGTGTTATTACCAGTACCTGAGAGTTCAGATCTATTTTCACACTAACTTTTCATGTATTAAAATGATCACACAACCACAGATTGTTAAGTCTGTCTCAACGACAACAGGTCTATAGTTGCCTGTTGTGCTTCACTCACCTTCCTCTTACATTCCTCCACCCTAACCCACCAGCGGATGTAATCTGGATAACTCATTATTTCTACTATTCCTGTCTGGGGGGCCTTTCAGTCCCTGTAATGAGGTATTAGAAACTACACACTAAATTACTGAGCTTTCACAAGGCACATTTTTTAACACAGGGGCTGAAAGCCGATCGTATATGTTAATCATTTTATAACGTTGCAACCTGGGGCTACAGCCACACCTCTGAACTAAGAGCTTACAGAAATCCCGGTCTCTCTCTGCTAGGACATTGGTTGTTACGTTTTTCTGACCAAGCAGCAGAAAATCCAATTATTAGCCACAACCCAATTACTTTCCCCTCCGACTCAGTGGCTCAAATCCAAGGTCGGATTTGTGGATTAGCTTGCAAGGTTTACGGGGTAGCTTCCTAAAAAAGGAAAGCAACAATGTTGAATTCCCCCCTCGGCTGCTTGCCTGCACTCTTCCGGGATTTGGAGTCAGAGGGCAACATAATCATCAAGGACAGGGGTGATGAGGGAGAGATGGCGGGGAAGAAAAGTGAAGAAGAGAAGAGGGAGGGAAAGAGGAGAGGGGAGAGAGATAGTGACATGCAGAGGGAGGAAGGAGGGAGGGAGTTTGCACTGCATCCACCCTGGCAGTGAAGACGTCTCTACATACTGTATGTCCACATAGGAACATAGGAACATATCCAGTGACATTGGAGTCATCCAATCACATACTACTTACATCTGTATGATGACAACACTATAGGCCTCCATTAAGGGCTGGCATCGTCCTTTCCCCCCTGGGCAGTCAATTTGCAAGTACTTTGTAAAGTATGGATCTGTCCTATGCTCTCCAGTCCCAAAAGAAGGCATACGGACCCCAGGTCAAAGGTGAAGTGAGCCAACTATTGTGTTGACATCCAATACTGCATTCATGTAGGCTACCTTATGTGTGTGCTCACAAAGAAGACCTTAACGCGATCAGAAATAATGCTGTGGGTTTGGAGAAGGAAAGAAAGAAGGAGAGAAAGAAAGAAAGGAGATAGAGAGGTAAGAAGAGAGAAGTGTCTGTCTGTGAACAGCAGATCAGTGTAAACTGGGGTCAGGAAGCCAAGCAGGGCCTGTCAAGGGAGTCCAGGCCACTGGTAAAGTCATATCGACTTGGCAGCCACATGTAATGCTGAGAGTCACTTTGAGGCCAGACGACACTCCATTTGTAAGTCATAGAGGGGAGATGAAGTGTGTGCGTGTGTGTGTTTGTCTGTGTGTGTGTCTATTTTTAAGGGGATTGTCACTTTCACCTCTAGAGGACCGCATTGGACATTGACCTCTGCACCAAGATCATCCTCTTTGACCCCTGGCTACTCCTCTGACAGATTGCCTGACAGGGCAGTTATTTGAACACAGACTCGGTTCAGAGGTGGTATTGACACAAGCTATTGAATTATTGGAATATTAAGGTCTCACTATGTTAAGATGCTGCCAATAAATGTTACTGCTATACACATCATTATGTTGCCCTGGTAAATCTACACAAACTATTCTCATAACAGGGATAGAGCCATACCTCAGGGAATAAATGTGTATTTGTTGGTGTCGTATGTATTATTTAGATGTGCAAACCAATTTTTCCTTTAAAGACATCCTCCTGCAATTTTGGAACTTTTACTGTTGAAAAGTGATATTCAAAGTATAAATACAGTAAAGGGTCAAATATATATACATTTTCAGCAAAATAGTGGTTTTTAGACACAACGGCAAACTTCAAGGAGTAGCGCATTCAAGGAGCTGGTCTGATGGGAATTTGTGATGTCAGGGCCCTTTCTTGAGGAGCAATAGAGAACAAAAGTGGAAAGGCCAACCACACACTTGTGCTGTGTCATGATTTACCTGGACCACCTATTGAGATGTACCTTTTATAAAGTAAATCAGGTGTTAAATGAGGTACAAAGGAGACTGGAGTGTCACTTTAAGGATAAAAAAGTACTATATTATCTCATCCAATCTTATGTTATTGCATTTAAAAGCTGAATTACACACAAGTAATTAAACAAGTAAACAAAGACAGTTAATAAATCAGGAAGTCGGGATGGGAGCTAAAGCAGTTCGTTTTGGTAGTATCTGTAACGATGTTCATCTGAGGAAGAAGGAGTAGACCAAAGCGCAGCGTGGAACGTGTTCATATTTCCTTTAATAAACTGAACACTAAATACAAAAGAAAAAAGAATAAATGAAAACAGTCCCGTATAAACGAAACAGTCCCGTATGGTGCAAACACTGAAACGGAAAACAACTACCCACAAACCATAGTGGGAAAACAGGCTGCCTAAGTATGGTTCTCAATCAGACACAACGATTGACAGCTGCCTCTGATTGGGAACCATACCAGGCCAAACACCTAGAAATATAACACACAGAATCAAAACATAGAATGCCCACCCCAACTCACGCCCTAACCAAACTAAAATAGAGACATAAAAAAAGCAACTAAGGTCAGGACGTGAGAGCATCAATGGCCTGAGTAGTAGGAGGCAGTATCGTAGCTACAGGGATGAAGGATGATGTTCACATCTAGGGGGAATCATGGGTCAGGATCAGACCGGGCTGGAGCCCTTTAGCAGTGCACCTCCATGTCCCTAAATTCCACAGCCTTCTGTAGCATAGCCCCTTGACTTTGTAGCTACTCCTCCACTACCAACAAGTAGCACCCACCTGGGTGATGCCCCAGCAGCCATTGGAGCCAGAAAGCTCACCACTCATCAGTAATCCAGAGTAAGCTATTACAGTCCCATTACAAGCCTCTGTAATCACTGCAAGCCATCTCCACATACAATACCATTCAAAAGTTTGTGGTCACTTAGAAATGTCCTTGTTTTTGAAAGAAAAGCACATATTATGTCCATTAAAATAACATCAATTTGATCAGAAATACAGTGTAGACATTGCTAATGTTGTCAATGACTATTGTAGCTGGAAAAACCTGATTTTTAATGGAATATCGACATAGGCGCACAGAGGCCCATTATGAGCAACTATCACTCCTGTGTTCCAATGGTACGTTGTGTTAGCTAATCCAAGTTGATCATTTTAAAAGGCTAATTGATCATTAGAAATGATTTTGCAATTATGTTAGCACAGCTGAAAACTGTTGTTCTGATTAAAGAAGCAATAAATCTGGCCTTCTTTAGGCTAGTTGAATATCTGGAGATTCAGCATTTGTGGGTTTGATTACAGACTCAAAATGGCAAGAACCAAATAACTTTCTTCTGAAACTCGTCAGTCTATTCTTGTTCTGAGAAATGAAGGCTATTACTTGAGAGAAATTGCCAATAAATGGAAGATCTCGTACAACGATGTGTACTATTTCCTTCACAGAACAGCGCAAACTGGCTGTAAACATAATAGAAAGATGAGTGGGAGGCCCCGGTGCACAATTGAGCAAGATGACAAGTACATTAGAGTGTCTAGTTTGAGAAACAGACACCTTACAAGTCCTCAACAGGCAGCTTCATTAAATAGTACTCGCAAACCACCAGTCTCAATGTCAACAGTGAAGAGGCGACTCCGGAATGCTGGCCTTCTAGGCAGAGTTCCTCTGTCCAGTGTCTGTGTTCTTTTGCCCATCATAATCTTTTCTTTTTATTGGCCAATCTGAGATATGGCTTTTTCTTTGCATCTCTGCCTAGAAGGCCAGCATTCCGGATTCGCCTCTTCGCTGTTGACATTGAGACTGGTGGTTTGCGAGTACTATTTAATGAAGCTGCCAGTTGAGGACTTGTGAGGCATCTGTTTCTCAAACAAGACACTCTAATGTACTTGTCCTCTTGCTCAGTAGTATGCTGCAACGTTTTTAAGAGATACAATTAGATTAATGAATTTCCCAGCTAACTATCAGGAAATTATATTTAGCGATTTAGCCAATGGTTTTTGTGTTACCACTTCCTCTGATAAATCATAGCAAAAATATAGGGTGTCCACCCACTCTGCCCAGGGTCGGTGAAAACGTACTTTGGTGATGAAATTTCACTTCCTTATCTTGTAAAATACATTTTACCAAGACAGATATATCCCAAAATTATTTTATAACCAAATACATTGAATAATAAGCAGCAACCTCTGTTGCCAGAGCGGTGCAGCTTTCTTGCCACAACTTTTGAGGATGTTACATGTTGTGGTTGTCGTCTTCAAAGTTGTTACCACGGGTTGCAAAAAGATAAATTAGCATGACACGAGCTGAATTAAATGTAAAAAGCTTTGATAATGAAAAGCTTGCAGTATGCTCAGTGCTCCGTTGACATTTCACAGAGATATGTTTGTTTTTGTGAGAAGTCCTCGGAAAAGAACAGGAATTTCGCATTCGTACAAAAAGTGTATACTAAAATATGAAAATATTACACATCATGTCTCAAGATCGATATCTGACTTACCGCTATATTGTCCTGCGGATTCGAGAAGAAAGATGACGAGTTCAACAAGAAAGCCTAGCTGACGTGATGCTGTGCAATTTTCCTTATGCTTGACCACTTTTTTTCTCTGGCCTCCAATGATTTAGTCACCCTAATTTTGGCCATCATACAAGGGTAAAAACCAATAACTTTTGAACGGACTATGATTGAGAATGAGGTTTGGACCATTGGTTTTCTTAGAGGATTATCTACACATTTAAGGGGTAGTAGTAAGCATGATTTTTTACTCACCAAAGTAACACATTGTGGTCAAAGACTTAGTAACTTAGTTATAGTCCCAATTTGCTTACCTATAACTACAAACATAGTTATGTATTTGTGTTTAACTTATTTCCAGATATCTTTGCAACTACCCACAATGCACTATTTCTCTACGTCGTATGTAACTAGTTTCAGGAAACTAGACGTATGTTGCTCGTCACTACTTCACAGGAGTGGGATTTGAACATAAACATTTATTTTTCATCAATACGCATTTTTGGGGGCAGAAATGTCTTCTGGAACATGTTAACTTTCATTTGCCTTAATAATAAACTTATATTCCATCCATAAAAATATGAATAAAATTGTTAATTTACAAGCCTAGTTGGTTGAGCCATGGAAAAAATGACAACCTTCTCACAAGCCATGTTTGGCTGAGATAATGGATGGGCTGGACATGCCGGGTGTCACGCCCTGACCTTAGTTCCTTTTTTATGTCTCTGTTTTAGTTTGGTCACGGCGTGAGTTGGGTAGTCTAGGTTTTGTATTTCTATGTGTTTGGCCTGGTATGGTTCCCAATCAGAGGCAGCTGGCAATCGTTGTCACTGATTGAGAACCATACTTAAGGTAGCCTGTTCCCACCTGTGTTTGTGGGTAGTTGTTTTATGTCTTTGTGTGTCTGCACCAGACAGAACTGGTTCGTTTGTGCCACTTTGTTGTTTTTTTGTTCTAGTGTTCAGTTTCTTCATTAAATCTACCATGAACACGTACCACGCTGCACTTTGATCCTCTTCACCTTCCTCCACCTATGACAACCATTACAGAACTACTCACCAAAAAAGGACCAAGCAGCGTGGTCACCAGTAGCAGCGTGGAATGGACTCATGGACATGGGAGGACATTCTGGACGGGAAGGGCTCCTACACATGGGAGGAGATCCTGGCTGGAAGGGATCGCCTCCCATGGGAACAGGTGGAGGCAGCCAGGAGAGCGGAGCCAGCACTTTGAGGGAACACGGCTGGCAAGGAAGCCCGAGAGGCAGCCCCAAAAAGTTATTGTGGGGGGACCTGAGCCAACTCCCTGTGCTTACCGTGGCGAGAGGTTTACCGGGCAGGCACCGTGTTATGTCGTGAGGCACAAGGTGTCCCCAGTGTGCAGGCATAGCCCGGTGCGCTACATCGCAGCTCCTCGTATCGGCCGGGCTAGAGTGAGCATCGAGCCAGGAGCTATGAAAACTGGTCTCCAGTGCGTCTCCTCGGCCCAGGTTATATGGCACAAGCCCTATGCACGGTGTCCCCGGTTGGCCAACACAGCCCAGTGCGGTCTGTTCCACCCTGCCGCACTTGCCGGGCTACGGGGAGTATCCGGCCAGGACAGGTTGTGCAGGCTCGGTGCTCGAGACCTCCAATGCGCCTCCACGGTCCGGTCCACCCGGTGCCTCCTCCACGCACCAGGCCTCATGTGGCAGCCCCACACACCAGGCTGTCTCTCCGTCTCCTCCCTCCAGGTGCTCCCGGCCTGTCCAGCGCTTGCAGAGCCTCCCTCCTGTCCAGCACTTGCAGAGCCTCCCTCCTGTCCAGCGCTTGCAGAGCCTCCCTTCTGTCCAGCGCTTGCAGAGCCTCCCTCCTGTCCAGCGCTTGCAGAGCCTCCCTCCTGTCCAGCGCTTTGCAGAGCCTCCCTCCTGTCCAGCGCTTGCAGAGCCTCCCTCCTGTCCAACGCTTCCAGAGCCTCCCTCCTATCCAGCGCTTCCAGAGCCTCCCTGCTGTCCAGCGCTTCCAGAGCCTCCCTGCTGTCCAGCGCTTCGAGAGCCTTCTTCCTGTCAGGAGCTGAAAATCTACCATGAACACGTACATGCTGCACCTTGGTCCTCTTCACCTTCTTCCACCTATGACAACCGTTACACCGGGAAATGAGTTTGGATTGGTCTGCCATGTAGCATGCTTCTGTCTATAACGTGAGCTGTTCAGTATGTGTTGACAGTCCTTTCTACTGCACCGTTTCTGAAATATATAACATTAGCCATCGAGAACTACAAAAGTTTTGCTACTTTTCTCAACAACATTGATGCACTGAATTTAGTAGGCGCTATCAACAGATAGGTTGGGAAAAGTGATGGGCTACACGGTCAGTGTGAACCGTAGTGACTTGACACAACGCTGGCGAAAAGATGTAGTTACAAACAAAATTGAATGAAATGGTTCCAGTCTGCCATGAAGCATTCATCCATGTATATGGGTAAGAGTACAGCTACATTTTCGGAAATAAGTTTCTACTTTTGTCAAGTAGTTTTTAATTGCAAATTACTGTTAGTTAGCTTGCTTACTCACTATAAATTGTTGATCTGTGTAGTAATATTATTCGAATCAGAAGTCCATTTGCATTGCTAGTTATAGCCTAATGTTCGCTAGCTAACATTGAACCTAGTTTATTAGCTTTAACTACTTGCAGATTCGTACTACAGCTTTGACAATGCTTGTATTTGTTGTAATAGGAGTTGGGATTACGCTGGTTCCTTGTTTAGCTACCTAGCTACATGTCTAAACAAGAGAGATGAACCATCAAATTAGCCAGGTGTGTCTGGAGGGGATTACGGCCATCTATTGTATTTCATGAATATGTGTACATGTCTAGAAAATAGTGAACCATCCACTTAGCTAGATGTGGCTGTGGTTGGTTATAGCATTTCCTTCACATGACCTATCAATTTAGACAAGTGTGTCGGGTAAACATCATCTAATAATGATCAAATATTTTTTTGACCAGTTAATTTAGCAAACGTGTCATATCCAGCTTGTCAACTTGTGACTGTTCCAAAAACATGTAGACACGATGCTGGTATTGAGACATGGGAGACATCCAGCTACCTCTCTAACTTGCCTAGCTAGCTAACGTCAGCTAAAATAATTGTTGCCGATGGTCCTGTTCAAATCAAATGTTATTTGTCACGTGCGCCGAATACAACAGGTGTAGGTAGACCTTAAACAACAATGCAGTTTTTACATACAGAAAAAAAATCACTTTGTCAGTTAGGTAACAACCAAAGCAAGGCTAGATAATATAACATATTATCAGAAATATACAGTAAGCTATAGTACATAATATTACTTGTATTATGTAATACATGAAAGCTCGTATTTATAAATACATTAAGAGTTAGGCAAATATATTAGTCTTCGACGTGATTGATCCCCCAAGGGGAGCCTAAAGAAAATTACATTCACAATATAGTATAGTAAAATAATAAATAATTGCTGTGAAAATAGACAGTCAATGGATGTTGACCAAAGATTATACCTAAATACTGATTTGGCATGTTTAGATTATAATTAATATATTTTCTACATTTCCCCCACCCCAAATCTCAATTTTCTAGCACCCAGGGCCCAGGATGAGCCTTATCCCATTGAGAGACCTTCTCGGATAGTCTCTTTACCTCTACAGTCTGAAGTGCGGGTCGCTTCACCTGCATTGGGACCAACTGGACCGTGTCATAAAGACAAACAGGTGCAATTTCTAATGCCAAATACAAGAAGCGTTGGTGAGTCATCATTTTATATTTCTGCCCTAGTTACTTTGGATGTGATATTATGCTTGCTTTGTCTTCTCATATGTCACGTTTATACTGCTCACCTCACCTCATGACCAGGCAGTTAGTGAAAAATCTGTCAATACCAACTGAGCAGATATCATAACAACTGAGCAGATTTCATTTGTGCACATACTGAAATATGTCTAGGATGGCACAGTCCCGGTTTGTGCAATGCACATTAATTGGAGAAGATGACGAGATGAACCTGGGTTAGGAGGAGGAGAACGAGGACATCCATGGTGATGGAGAGGACATGGAGGATGAGGACAACATCCCAGCTGAGGATTCAGAAGATGACATTGTTTGCCCTACAGCGTCTGTAAAAATGTCTGACATTATAATAATGTCTGACATAGTATATTTATTCACTATCAGCTAGCCTGAGGATTCAGCCAGTCCGGATGAGAAAATACATGTATTGTGTTCCAGTACCAACTGATGAAGCTTTTCCAAGTCTGTGTTGGGTGTGGTGCGGCGGGTTCTGGGACTACGTCATCAGCGAGAGGAACAGCGCTCTAAATCATGCAGATCTGCAAGTCATGCAAACATGTGAGAGAATGGTCCAGCCAGCCTATCTAGAGGGTGCCACCAGGAAATCTAGTCCTTTCTGCTGCCATATTGGTGTCAGGTTGTATGCCGACCAAAGTCCTCCAAAGGCTCGGCATGATCGGAGTGGCAACTATTCACAGCAGCACATTCTTCCGTCACCAGCATCAACCACCTTGAGCCAGCAGTCCTCAACACATGGGATGTCAAGCAAGGGAATGCATGCAAGGTTAGTAAAGCCATTTCAAAATAATATCTTTTTTCTAACTACCGAAATGGTCATTATTACAGTCAAGTGTATCAAAGCCCTTTACATTGTTTGTGTCTATCAATATTCAGCAACCCATCAAATGTATCCTATGCTTATTTTTTATCATTTATTTTTATTTGAGATCATACCTTGCAGACTTGCATTAGAATGACAACAGTGGATAGATGCAGGCAGTGAGAAAAGTACTCCCTCTCCTGCTCAGGTACTCCCTCTCCTTCCCAAAGACAAAGAAGGGTAGATGCACAATTTCGCCAGTGAAGACCCAACCAAAAAATATCTATATTCTATCAAGTCAAAATATATGAATGTTTATTTTTTATTAGTCTGCCAATATTGTTGACATGCCTGTTTATGATTTGTGTCTTTACAGACCATGTTGGCAAAATAGTGAACGTTTACTAGCGGTGCGTGTGTGAAATCACTGGGGAAGACAAAAAAAATCTATATTACAACCTCTGTTGTGATAATTGCGTTGTTTACTCTATAACCTGTTTATTCATATGCCATGTGACCGTGATATATAGGTCTAAAGGCCAAGACAATAAGAAGACACAGTGGCAGAATAAATTCAACTATACCTATGTTCTATCACAAAACCAGATAGCAACCTCTGTCCAGTGTGTGTGCGCATTTGTGCAAGTAGAAAAACATGTTGACTCACCCTACTTGTAGAGAAATGCCAATGCCATCCTACTCTTTCATGTTGACAAAACGGTCTATCACTCTGTTATACAGAACACACTTGTATTTCTTGTTGTCCTAGGCTACCTGGCCAAAATGCTTGCCCACTACCTAACTTCCATTCATGGGAAAAATTGTCTAGTTAGCATTAGCCTTCTACATGTAACTACATATTAATCTTCCATCCTCTCAGGCCAGGGGCACAACAATGTATGAATTAATGGTTTGATCAGAATCGCCATTATAATCACGGGCCAGTGCGGACAATTAAGTAAAACCCCAAGTCCCAATCCCTATCTACATCCATGGCTAATTTAGGAAAGGGACAATTTTAGCCACCAGAGAACAACACAACGAGTTGCAACAATTCAATTTTCTGTCAATGCTCTCAATGGGATTTGATAGGAGCTACACCAAATCTAAGCTGGCTTCCCTTGGTGTGTCAGGACCATTCACAGTTGAGCTCGATCAGTTTAGCTAAACACTGACTGGCTAATTCTTTAGACTTTTTTTGTCATGCTCACTGGCCACGCTCACTGGCCACGCTCACTGGCCACGCTTACTGGCCACGCTCACTGGCTTCCCTTGCCTTCAATGCTGTGGGCTGCAACAATGTCATACTCGTTTGGACCAGACAGCATCAGATAGATGGTCTGCACGTAGAAAGCCAGAGGGATGCTGTTTCACTCCGTCGGATGCTTTCTCCTTTGAGATACATGCCGCAATACTCCCTAAATGCTTGGTCATTCATGGGAAGTTGAAACTCACTTCAGAATGGTGGAGCTGATTCCAGGATCCTGGGGTCTGACTCCCATGAAGGACTAGGCATTTAGGGAGTATATAATGTGTAGGGCTTTTTATACATGCGGGTGGCTCTCCTCGTGCCTCAGCTTCTCCGGCCTGCTCTGTAATGGCTTGAGACAGTACTCATGCAGTAAGTATTGTTATTGTCTCATTGGTAATATGTTGTGTCATAATGATTCAAAGTATGTGTGACAATTCGAGTAACATTATTTCTATTTCTGTCTTTCTCCCTCTCTTCCTCTAGGAACCTGAATACCACCACAGTTCAACATCAGCCTTCTAATGTCAAGCTGCCATCGACACACATCCAGCCCTAAGCTGATTCCTGTCTGTCTGCTAGGGTAGAGCAGTAACTGTCACGAGGGTTTTGTAACACAAAGTTGTTCCCTTGTACTCTCTGCCCTTGTTTACTTCCCATTACTGAGTTGAGATAATTTGATAAGTTTAAGCAGCAGTTTGAGCCTGTAACAGCCTAACTAAACACCTATACACCCGCCCGAGGTCTATGTTCATCGGACCTGGCTCGTTGGCGATCCTCAACAAATCGTGGCATGTCTCTGCTGCTGCCGGCAAGCTTTCAGAGTGGAACTCAAACATCCATAATGAAAAGTATTGCATATCACGATGGAATTGTTATTCAAATCAAATCAAATTTATTCATCTAGCCCTTCGTACATCAGCTGATATCTCAAAGTGCTGTACAGAAACCCAGCCTAAACCCCAAACAGCAAGCAATGCAGGTGTAGAAGCACGGTGGCTAGGAAAAATTCCCTAGAAAGGCCAAAACCTAGGAAGAAACCTAGAGAGGAACCAGGCGATGAGGGGTGGCCAGTCCTCTTCTGGCTGTGCCGGGTGGAGATTATAATAGAACATGGACAAGATGTTCAAATGTTCATAAATGACCTGCATGGTCAAATAATAACAGGCATAACAGTTAAAAATGGGAGCACCAGCACGGCCAGGTGGACTGGGGACAGCAAGGAGTCGTCATGCCAGGTAGTCCTGAGGCATGGCCCTAGGGCTCAGGTCCTCCTCCGAGAGAGAGAATTAGAGAAAGCATACTTAAATTCACACAGGACACCGGATGAGACAGGAGAAGTAGTCCAGATATAACAAACTGACCCTAGCCCCCGACACATATACTACTGCAGCATAAATACTGGAGGCTGAGACAGGGGGGGTCAGGAGACACTGTGGCCACATCCGATGATACCCCCAGACAGGGCCAAACAGGAAGGCTATAACCCCACCCACTTTGCCAAAGCACAGCCCCCACACCACTAGAGGGATATCTTCAACCACCAACTTACCATCCTGAGACAAGGCAGAGTATAGCCCACAAAGATCTCCGCCACGGCACAACATAGGGGGGGGGGGGCATCAACCCAGACTGGAAGATCACATCAGTGACTCAACCCACTCAAGTGACGCACCCCTCCTAGGGACGGCATGAAAGAGCACCAGTTAGCCAGTGACTCAGCCCCTGTAATAGGGTTAGAGGCAGAGAATCCCAGTGGAAAGAGGGGAACCGGCCAGGCAGAGACAGCAAGGGCGGTTCGTTGCTCCAGAGCCTTTCCGTTTACCTTCACACTCCTGGGCCACTCATATGACCCACTGAAGAGATGAGTCTTCAGTAAAGACTTAAAGGTTGAGACCGAGTTTGCGTCTCTCACATGGGTAGGCAGACCATTCCATAAAAATGGAGCTCTATAGGAGAAAGCCCTGCCTCCAGCTGTTTGCTTAGAAATTCTAGGGACAATTAGGAGGCCTACTGCTTTGTGAACGTAGCGTATGTGTAGGGATGTACGGCAGGACCAAATCAGAGAGATAGGTAACGAGCAAGCCCACGTAATGCTTTGCAGGATAGCAGTAAAACCTTGAAATCAGCCCTTGTCTTGACAGGAGGCCAGTGTAGGGAGGCTAGCACTGGAATAATATGATCAAATGTTTTGATTCTAGTCAGGATTCTAGCAGCCGTATTTAGCACTAACTGAAATTTCTTTTGGTGCTTTATCCGGGTACCTGGAAAGTAGAGCATTGCAGTAGTCTAACCTAGAACTAACAAAAGCATGGATACATTTTTCTGCATCATTTTTGGACAGAAAGTTTCTGATTTTTGCAATGTTACGTAGATGGAAAAAAGCTGTCCTTGAAACAGACTTGATATGTTCGTCAAAAGAGAGATCAGGGTCCAGAGTAACTCCGAGGTCCTTCACAGTTTTATTTGAGATGACTGTACAACCATTAAGATTAATTGTCAGATTCAACAGAAGATCTCTTTGTTTCTTGGGACCTAGAACAAGCATCTCTGTTTTGTCCGAGTTTAAAAGTAGGAAGTTTGCAGCCATCCACTTCCTTATGTCTGAAACACAGGCTTCTAGCGAGGGCAATTTTGGGGCTTCACCATGTTTCATTGAAATGGTACTCTGGTACTTCCGGCGCCGACTGAGATGGCCGCCTCGCTTCGCGTTCCTAGGAAACTATGCAGTTTTTTGTTTTTTTACGTGTTATTTCTTACATTAGTACCCCAGGTCATCTTAGGTTTCATTACATACAGTCGAGAAGAACTACTGAATATAAGATCAGCGTCAACTCACCATCAGTACGACCAAGAATATGTTTTCCGCGACGCGGATCCTGTGTTCTGCCTTACAAACAGGACAACGGAATGGATCGCATGCAGCGACCCAAGGAAACGACTCCGAAAAAGAGGGAAACGCGGTGGTGTTCTGGTCAGACTCCGAAAAAGGGCACATCGCGCACCACTTCCCAGTATTCTTCTTGCCAATGTCCAGTCTCTCGACAACAAGGTTGATGAAATCCGAGCAAGGGTGGCATTCCAGAGGGACATCAGAGACTGCAACGTTCTTTGCTTTACGGAGACATGGCTTACTGGGAAAACGCTATCCAGGGCGGTGCAGCCAACGGGTTTCTCCACGCATCGCGCCGACAGAAACAAACATCTCTCTGGTAAGAAGAGTGGCGGGGGCGTATGCCTCATGACTAACGGGACATGGTGTGATGAAGGAAACATACAGGAACTCAAATCCTTCTGTTCACCTGATTTAGAATTCCTCACAATCAAATGTAGACCGCATTATCTTCCAAGAGAATTCTCTTCGATTATAATCACAGCCGTATATATGCCCCCCAAGCAGACACATCGATGGCTCTGAACGAACTTTATTTAACTCTTTGCAAACTGGAAAACATTTATCCGGAGGCTGCATTCATTGTAGCTGGGGATTTTAACAAAGCCAATCTGAAAACAAGACTCCCTAAATTTTATCAGCATATCGATTGCGCAACCAGGGGTGGTAAAACCTTGGATCATTGTTACTCTAACTTCCGCGACGCATATAAGGCCCTGCCCCGCCCCCCTTTCGGAAAAGCTGACCACGACTCCATTTTGCTGATCCCTGCCTACAGGCAGAAATTAAAACAAGAGGCTCCCACGCTGAGGTCTGTCCAACGCTGGTCAGACCAAGCTGACTCTACACTCCAAGACTGCTTCCATCACGTGGACTGGGACATGTTTCGTATTGCGTCAGATGGGAATATTGACGAATACGCTGATTCGGTGTGCGAGTTCATTAGAACGTGCTTCGAAGATGTCGTTCCCATAGCAACGATAAAAACATTCCCTAACCAGAAACCGTGGATTGATGGCAGCATTCGCGTGAAACTGAAAGTGCGAACCACTGCTTTTAATCAGGGCAAGGTATCTGGCAACATGACTGAATACAAACAGTGCAGCTATTCCCTCCGTAAGGCTATTAAACAAGCTAAGCGTCAGTACAGAGACAAAGTGGAATCTCAATTCAATGGCTCAGACACAAGAGGCATGTGGCAGGGTCTACAGTCAATCACGGACTACAAGATGAAATCCAGCCCAGTCACGGACCAGGATGTCTTGCTCCCAGGCAGACTAAATAACTTTTTTGCCCGCTTTGAGGACAATACAGTGCCACTGACACGGCCTGCAACGGAAACATGCGGTCTCTCCTTCACTGCAGCCGAGGTGAGTAAGACATTTAAACGTGTTAACCCTCGCAAGGCTGCAGGCCCAGACGGCATCCCCAGCCGCGCCCTCAGAGCATGCGCAGACCAGCTGGCCGGTGTGTTTACGGACATATTCAATCAATCCCTATACCAGTCTGCTGTTCCCACATGCTTCAAGAGGGCCACCATTGTTCCTGTTCCCAAGAAAGCTAAGATAACTGAGCTAAACGACTACCGCCCCGTAGCACTCACTTCCGTCATCATGAAGTGCTTTGAGAGACTAGTCAAGGACCATATCACCTCCACCCTACCTGACACCCTAGACCCACTCCAATTTGCTTACCGCCCAAATAGGTCCACAGACGATGCAATCTCAACCACACTGCACACTGCCCTAACCCACCTGGACAAAGGAATACCTATGTGAGAATGCTGTTCATCGACTACAGCTCGGCATTCAACACCATAGTACCCTCCAAGCTCGTCATCAAGCTCGAGACCCTGGGTCTCGACCCCGCCCTGTGCAACTGGGTACTGGACTTCCTGACGGGCCGCCCCCAGGTGGTGAGGGTAGGCAACAACATCTCCTCCCCGCTGATCCTCAACACGGGGGCCCCACAAGGGTGCGTTCTGAGCCCTCTCCTGTACTCCCTGTTCACCCACGACTGCGTGGCCACGCACGCCTCCAACTCAATCATCAAGTTTGCGGACGACACAACAGTGGTAGGCTTGATTACCAACAACGACGAGACGGCCTACAGGGAGGAGGTGAGGGCCCTCGGAGTGTGGTGTCAGGAAAATAACCTCACACTCAACGTCAACAAAACTAAGGAGATGATTGTGGACTTCAGGAAACAGCAGAGGGAACACCCCCCTATCCACATCGATGGAACAGTAGTGGAGAGGGTAGCTAGTTTTAAGTTCCTCGGCATACACATCACAGACAAACTGAATTGGTCCACTCACACTGACAGCGTCGTGAAGAAGGCGCAGCAGCGCCTATTCAACCTCAGGAGGCTGAAGAAATTCGGCTTGTCACCAAAAGCACTCACAAACTTCTACAGATGCACAATCGAGAGCATCCTGGCGGGCTGTATCACCGCCTGGTAACTGCTCCGCCCTCAACCGTAAGGCTCTCCAGAGGGTAGTGAGGACTGCACAACGCATCACCGGGGGCAAACTACCTGCCCTCCAGGACACCTACACCACCCGTTGTTACAGGAAGGCCATAAAGATCATCAAGGACATCAACCACCCGAACCACTGCCTGTTCACCCCGCTATCATCCAGAAGGCGAGGTCAGTACAGGTGCATCAAAGCTGGGACCGAGAGACTGAAAAACAGCTTCTATCTCAAGGCCATCAGACTGTTAAACAGCCACCACTAACACTGAGTGGCTGCTGCCAACACACTGTCATTGACACTGACCCAACTCCAGCCATTTTAATAATGGGAATTGATGGGAAATGATGTAAATATATCACTAGCCACTTTAAACAATGCTACCTTATATAATGTTACTTACCCTACATTATTCATCTCATATGCATATGTATATACTGTACTCTACATCATCGACTGCATCCTTATGTAACACATGTATCACTAGCCACTTTAACTATGCCACTTTGTTTACTTTGTCTACACACTCATCTCATATGTATATACTGTACTCGATACCATCTACTGTATGCTGCTCTGTACCATCACTCATTCATATATCCTTATGTACATGTTCCTCATCCCCTTACACTGTGTATAAGACAGTAGTTTTGGAATTGTTAGTTAGATTACTTGTTGGTTATCACTGCATTGTCGGAACTAGAAGCACAAGCATTTCGCTACACTCGCATTAACATCTGCTAACCATGTGTATGTGACAAATAAAATTTGATTTGATTTGATTTGATTTGAATGTACAACTGTGTGTCAAACGCATAGCAGTGAAACTTAACATTATGTTTTCAAAGTACATCCCCAAGAGGTAAAATATATAGTATAAACAATAGTGGTCTTAAAACGAAACCTTGATGAACACCAAAATGTACAGTTGATTTGTCAGAGGACAAACCATTCACAGAGACAAACTGATATCTTTCCGACAGATAAGATCTAAACCAGGCCAGAACTTGTCCATGTAGACCAATTTGGGTTTCTAATCTCTCCAAAAGAATGTGGTGATCAATGGTATCAAAAGCAGCACTAAGGTCTAAGAGCACGAGGACAGATGCAGAGCCTCGGTCTGATGCCATTAAAAGGTAATTTACCACCTTCACAAGTGAAGTCTCAGTGCTATGATGGGGTCTAAACCAGACTGAAGCATTTCGTATACATTGTTTGTCTTCAGGAAGGCAGTGAGTTGCTGCGCAGCAGCCTTTTCTAAACGTTTTGAGAGGAATGGAAGATTTGATGTAGGCAGAGTTTTTATATTCTCTGGGTCAAGGTTTGGCTTTTTCAAGAGAGGCTTTATTACTGCCACTTTTAGTGAGTTTGGTACACATCCGGTGGATAGACAGCCGTTTATTATTTTCAACATAGGAGGGCCAAGCACAGGAAGCAGCTCTTTCAGTAGTTTACTTGGAATACGGTCCAGTATGCAGCTTGAAGGTTTAGAGGCCATGATTATTTTCATCATTGTGTCAAGAGCTATAGTACTAAAACACTTGAGTGTCACTCTTGATCCTAGGTCCTGGCAGAGTTGTGCAGACTCAGGACAACTGAGCTTTGAAGGAATATGCAGATTTAAAGAGGAGTCCTTAATTTGCTTTCTAATAATCATGATCTTTTCCCCAAAGAAGTTCATGAATTTGTTACTGCTGAAGTGAAAGCCATCCTCTCTTGGGGAATGCTGCTTGTATATTAACTATCATTATTATGGGGACTGTGATCACAAAGTGAAATGTGACAGATAAACAAAAGCTCTCCGTGTCAAAAGTGATTTTTACAACAGTTAATTAATGAAAAGGTAAGAACGTGTTTGAATGCTTTGGATGTTAACTTGACTAACTTGTTCACCTCATTTGGGAACCTCATTTGGGAACCTATTTCTCATCCCATTTACTGCACACACTGGAATTGGCAAGTTTCCTTTGCAGTGGTATGCTAGCTGATAAGGCTAGTTAGCTGGTTAAAATAGCTAGGCTTCTCACATCAGAAGTGCCTCTCTCCCAAGCTCTCGCTTTTTTTGGTAGCTAACTCAGCCTATAGTCCTAACCATGATTGTTTTAGTTGTTCTGTGTGTTACTGCCTGTGCTCGCTGGTCTTGATTTTTGTAGCGTCAGCTGGCTGGCTACCAAGCTGGCTGAAATAGCTAACATTAACTGGCTGGCTAGTTTGCTGGCTAAGGTAACATTAACTGCATATAACATTTTTTGATAGCTGGTTAGATGTTGTTCATTTGGTTTAATTTAATGTAGTGTTGTTAGCAACTGGCTGACTCATGAAGTGCTAATGTAAAGTTAGCAGGCTAGTTTGCTAGCAACCTTGCAAGCTGATTTGTAACAATATATTCATAAAGTATTTGCTCACAAGTTGGCTGAAAATGTTATTGAAACCAGTAGTCATGAGTGCTCACCCCCAACAACAACAAAATAATCTGACATGACTTTGATCGGTTTTATGTAATAACTTAAAAACTTAAAAATATAATAGTGGTGTGTAACTTTGCATTGGGACTTTTAATGCGTATACTAATGCAAATCCATATGTTATACACGTGGTTCTGTTTATACTA